>NW_023425404.1:155891850-156426750 GCF_014108245.1 Pipistrellus kuhlii
CTGAATTCCTTTTTTAAAAAATTGTTTATTATTATTAAAATGTTTTAATGTTGACACTTAATGTGTTCCCTCTTCCCCCTACCCTTTGCCCACCTCCACCCACCTCTACCCTCTCCTCCCTTGGCCTTCACCAAACTATTGTCCCTGTCTATGAGGTAAGCATCTATGTTCTTTAGCTAATCCCCCTCCCCTCAGGCACTGGCCAGTCTGTTCCATGTATCCATGCTTCTGGTTCCATTTTGTTTGTCAGTTTATTTTATTCATTATATTCCAGATATTAGTAAGGTCATATGGTATTTGTCTTTCTCTGACTGGATAAATGTTTGACAAATACTAGTCGTTGTGGCTAAATTAATTCTAGATGGGGAGACCGGTACATTAATTCATTCAGCAAATATTTATTGAGTACTTAAAATGTGCCAGGCTCTGTTCTAGGAATTCAGATACATGAATGTGTATGTATTTTGGTGTGGGATAGACTATTCTTAATTACCTTTCTTTTCAAAAATATTAGCAAGTCTCATATATTTATTAGGGGCTGGGTTGTATGGTAGTTGATTACTTGGACTTTAGAGTTAGATTTAGTTTAAATCTCAGCTCCACCACTTACAGTCTGGATACTCTAAGGACTTATGGGAAAATGGCCCCCACTGAAGATGAGCTCTAAAGAAAAGTTTTCATATGTGAGGAAGATCCATTTCTGGATTCTTTATTGATGTTCTATTGATCTATTGCTTTGCCAATTTCAGATTGTTATTAGTCAATGGATTTGTGGTATATTTCACAATTCACAAGGGCAAGCCCTTCTCTGTTACTATAGTTTCCAAATTTTCCTTGGTTATTCTTATTCTTTGTTGTCCTCCAGAAGAAATTTAATGTAAGTGTACTGGGTTAAGACACTGAGATTCTGATTTCAATTGTCCTACATTTGGGAAACATTCCCCCTCAAAAACATGCCACATGTGTCTCTATCCAGTTCTTGTGTTATGTTCCTATAGTTTATAGATTTTGGGATGACTTTTGGTTCTTCTATTTATTTCTAAATATTCATTAAATTTTCTTATTGGTTATTAAAGAACTATGAAAATGCTATCTGTTTTTGTATGTTTATTTAGAAAAATGCCACAATGTTAAATGGCTTATAATTTCAAATAAAATTTCTACTGATATTTAAATTATTTTTCCTGTAGATAATAAGCATGTCTAAAAATAATAAAAATATGCCATATCCTTCTAATATTTATAGTGTACCATTTAGAATCTTATTTTGATTACTAAAGCCATTTTAAATAATAAAAATAGAGATAATTTCTGCCTTTTGAATTTAAGTGAGAGACTGTGTCTATCATATGCCTTTAGCTACTTAATAAAATTTCCTACAACAGAGGCTGAAGTTATAGGTCTTCTGAGCTGGTATCTTAATAATTAACATTGTGAGGTTTTTTTGTTTGTTTGTTTTTTGTTGTTGTTTTTGGCTTTTCCTTGATGATTTTAAGATGCTTGGTGGGTCAAAATGTATGCATTATATTAACACTTTGTATGCATTATAATGCCAAATTATTTTCCAAAGGATTATACTCACACTCATAATTAGTAAGGCTTTCCATGGCTTCATATTTTCACTGATATCTGGTTATGTCCTGTTTCTTGATTTTTGGCATTTTTTGTTTAGGAAAATTTAAATTAGATTATTTGAAGGTTGAGTATTTTTCTTTTTCTTCAATAATTTGTTTGCCTCTTTAAGTATGTGATAAATTATCTTGCTTACTTTTCTAATCAATGCCTTTTATGGTAGCCTTTCTTTGCAATAATTTTTTTCTTAATTAAAATATTTTATTGGATTTATATATCATAAATATTTTCTACCTGTTTGTAACATATCTTTTCACTTTTGTAATGGTATCTTGCAGAGAGCAGATTTTAAATATACTTTTATATTGTTATCAACCTAATTATCAATATTTCTTTGTATAAAAATTAAAATTAAAAATTTGCCTTTTATGTATAAGTCTTTAACTCCTCTAAAACTAACTTTTGAGAATGATGCATTGTAGGAATTTGATATTTTCCCCCCATATGGATAACAAATTGTTCTAATCATTAAACCATCTTTCTTTTCTCCCAAGGTTGGAATGTCACCTCGTATATATCAAATTTCCATGCATATGCTTCTAGTTTCTATTCAATATCATCTTTTCCATTGCTTAACTGATTTATCTCTGAGCTAATATTATTCCGTCTAATCACAATAGATCTCTGAAAGTCCTTATTTCTAATAGAGTGAGTGCTCTTCTTAAAAAAAATTTATTGGCTCACTTGGCCTTACACATTTTTTTTCTAAATTAGTATCCTATATAATAAAAGGGTAATATGCAAACAGACAGAATGGCAGGACAACTAAACGGCCAATCAAAGTATAATATGCTAATAATCTGCTAAGGCTACTCAACCACTACTATGACATGCATGACCACCAGTGGACAGACAGTCAACTGGTCAATCAGTTGCTATGATGTGCACTGACCATCAGGGGGCAGATGCTCTGACCGATAGGTTAGCTTGCTGCTGGGATCTGGCCAATTGGGACTGAGCAAGATGGGTGGAACACACCCTGGAGCCCTCCCATGGTTCCTCTCTGGCCCAATCATGCACAGGTGGGGTTCCTCAGCCTGGCCTGCACCCTCTCACAATCCAGGGCCTTTTGGGGAATGTTAGAGAGCTGGTTTCAGCCCAATCCCACAGGCCACCCAGAGGGATCCCCACCCATACACAAATTCATGCACTGGGCCTCTAGTTTATTATAAGCTTATTAAATTATACAAGTAATCTTGTTGGTATTTTGATTACAATTCATTGAATTTATAGATTAAGAATAAATGGTGTCTTTATTGCATTGAGGTATAATTTTCAGTTCTTTTATCTTCTTCAATAAAAACTTTAAAGTTTTCATTGTCTTTTATTAGCTAAATTATTATTATATAAATTATGTCTGCTATTAGATAAATTATCATGTTTTTCTTTGTTGAATGGGTTTTTTAAATTAAATCTTTCTAATTGATAACCACTAGTGTATAAGAACTCCTTATTTTTACATGTTCATGTTTAAGAAAATTATAATAAAAAGGAAGCTCATAGATTCTTTGGTGTGGTATAGGAGGGTAGGAGGGTGATTTTTTTTTCTTTTTTTCCCTTGGACTTTCACATGAGTCTCCTAGAGTATAATTATTAATCTATAATTGTACTATCTAAAATGCAGAATTTACTAGTTATTAAATTTGTTTTGTTTTTTTAATTATACCACATTTAATGGGAGTAGAATAATAGTACTTGTTTTGGGAAGAATTGTAAACTAAAATATGTATCACTTCAAGTTATTTATAAATGATAAGGAGAGTAAAATGTATAGGTTGCTTCTTTTTCATTTTTCATTTATCTTCTAAGACACAATTTTTCATTTATCTTCTAGAGAACAATCTGTTTAATTCTCCAGATGATTTCAGGGACAAAGCTAATTGCTTGGCTTATAAGATGAAAAATGGAAGCCACTATTTCTTCCTCCTTGCTATAGTGGGTATAAGAAACAACTCTTTCTTAAAGTCTAAATGCAACATCAGAATTTTCAATATGACATTTTAACCATTGCTTTCACTTTATCAAGACTGATATTGAATCAAAATATACTCGCCATCTCTAGCTTGAGTAATAACAATGTTCTAAGTAGAGATTGAGCATGTAGTTAGAGAATAGAGCATATATTTGATAGGTTTTATATCCTTAGCTAAGATAGTAGAAAGCATTTAATGAAAATATGAAAACTATGAAAAATTCATTAAAGTTTATTTCTAGTTTTAGTCTTCTGATGATTTAAGATGGCAGATCTGTAATCCTGCCTTTGTTAGTGTCACCAGGAATGATAAAGGCCTTTTTGGAGAAGGGCTTGATTTCTCATAATCTCTTTCTGAAGAGATAGGAATTATACAATTTAGCACCTCTATTTCTTCATAGAGCTTGCTCATAGGAAGGGTAGTACAGTTGCTTGAAACTATGAAGTTGGAAGAGGGGTCTCTCATGAAGCTGGTAACATTCAGGAGGAGGGCATGTGGCTCATTTTATAGTTGCCCTTGGAGTGAGTTGATGGACAGTGAGGAAGAGCACACAGATGAAGGCCATGCATCAAAGTCAATGGAAGGACCTTATCACCCAGACAATGGTTTGGTGATGAAGTCACAGGTCTACCTGACCAAACCATATATTTAGTCTTGGCCTTTTGCCAAAGCTTATAAGAGTTAGTGACTTGGCATTAGCTGAGGCCTTCTCGGAAAGATAGGAGAATGAGCTAACAAAACTACCCTCTGACCTCAACATCTCCAGGAGCTGGGAGCCTACAGGTGAGTACATCTGTCAGTGATGAGTCAGAGGCTTTAGGATCCAGGGATGGGAGGTGGCTCCCACCTCAGCCCATCCCTTACCATATTAAGTACAGTCATTCACCTTGTGAATTATACTACTTTGATTTATCTTGTCCCTTTTAAGATAAACTTATTTAAAATTTATATTTCCATTCCTGTGGAATATTTGAACTATAATCAGTTTTATGCATTCAGCATCTCAGGATAACTTTTAAAAATGTATTTTATTGATTTTTTACAGAGAGGAAGGGAGAGAGCTAGAAACGTCGATGAGAGAGAAACATCGACCAGCTGCCTCTTGCACACCCCCTACCGGGGATGTGCCCGCAACCAATGTACATGCCCTTGACCGGAATCGAACCTGGGACCTTTCAGTCTGCAGACCGACGCTCTACCGCTGAGCCAAACCGGTTTCGGCTCAGGATAACTTTTAATTCTCAGTTTTATTTTGTAAATGTGTGAACTGATTATTTTAAACCTAGAAATTGAATTTAATTAATTAACCTCCCAAATGTCTCATGCGTGGGCTATCTCATTTGAGAACAATTGTGACTCACTTTACCCAGAAGATATTTTTTAATGTTATTGTGTGTAACATGCCCTTGACTGGAATTGAACCTGGGACCTTTCAGTCCACAGGCCTATGCTCTATCTACTGAGCCAAATTGGTTACAGCTATTTTGTTTTTTAAAACATATTTACCATGATATAAAGAATTGGTGTATTTGATCACTTGAGAATTTTGCTGCTCAGATATTCATAGTCTATAGTCACTTTAACCCTAAAGGGAGTGTATACATTATATTATTTATCTGAACTTCAGTCTTCTTACCAGAAAAATTGAGATAATATTACTGATGTCAAAGACTTGTGGTAAAAGTTATATGAAGTGGATAAAGAATGTTCAAGGGATCTGTAAATAGCAATGTGGGATACAAACATGGGATTGTTACCTACATCATCATTTTGTGTGTGTGTGTGTGTCTGTGTATGTATACAAATGGTCCTTTTGTCAAGGGGCAAAGTAATTTTCAATATCATAGAGATTTTCTTTGTAAAATCAACTCAGTAGACATTCTTTGAGCCTATAATAATGACATGACAATTTGAGGCATTTAAACATCCAAGTTCTTTTGTAGGCAATAGTGTCTATGTTTAGCTCAGTGAGAAAGTTTCCCATGTACAATAGAATGATCAGATAAATAATACCTATAGTTAACCAACTGGATTAACTGTAGATAATCACCTGGAATTTCATGACACTCTATCACTACTTCTTAAGAAAGTTCAAAATCTTGGTGATAATTGAGAAATATATGCCCAATAGATAATGAATAGAGAATTCTCTAAGTGAACAAGACATTGAACTAAAAAAATTCTAGTAAGATATATGGTGCTCCTAGTTAGAATGCTTCCCTCTGCATCACCCACCTCCTATTTCATCTACTCAGCCCTGTGGTTAGCATTAGTGCCTGCTTAGTTGCTAAATAGATTTAGGTCCTAATTACCTGGGATTTCCTCTAATAAATGGAGGAATATGAAGAAGTGGTACATTGTTTGATGTTCTTGTAAAAAGTTCATGAAGATAGGTTCACACCAACGTGATGCTGCCATGGCAGAGATTATGGGTGAAATGAGAATAATGATGCTTTTCCAAGTGGTCTCAGAGCTTTGAAGGAAAACCCAGTTGACACTTACAGTGATGCAAAAATTCAGCTCAGAAAAGAATGTGAGGGTTAAATGGTTTCATCATTTCTCTGGCCCTCTCCCCAGACAAGATGTCAGAAGTTTTGGGCATGTCTGTCTTGTTAGAATCTGCACTTCTCATGTCTAATACAGTATCTGATTGAAAATTAGTTTGCAGGGTATTCTGACTGAGTAAATGGAATCTCTTTTAAAGATTTCAGACTTGCACCATTTCCTCATCAAATGGTTCTTTGGTCTGGCTGTCCAGATGAAGAGAGAGAAAGAGATGGAAGATAAAAAGAGAGATCAATTTATGAGAGAGACATTGGTGGTAATGTGTAAATGATGGATGATAACCTAACCACTTTCTCTCTTTCCAGAGGTTCCTTAATAGAGAATACAATTCTAAACTTGATAATTATAGCTATAATAATAGTATTTCTGGAGAGAGAGAGAGAGAGAGAGAGAGAGAGAGAGAGAATGGTGATGTAGACATACTTTTATATAGGGAATGAGAATACAGGACAAAAGAGGTCTTCTCCATGCCTTCCTAATAATTTTGCATACTCAAGTTACATGACCAACTCACATCCTTTAATATTGCCTTGTTCTTTATCGTAAGACAAAATAATTTTTATTTCTTTTCCCAATTGCTTTTGCTTAATTGAATTTCCTATTGTATAATTTCCTATTTATATTTATTTCATCTTGAAGAAAACATTTTAAACTTGTACATTAGGCTTGATGGAGCTTGCTGGCTATTAAGAATGAAAAGAGAAAAGAATATGCAAATCAGAACATGACAGATTCCCACAAGTCTCTGAGAAATGCAGGAGTCATATGCCCAATTGCAAAATCAACACTATCGTTAAATATGCAGTAGGATAATAACACAAAATATGAACCTGGCCAAAACCCACAAGCCCTGGAACAGGTTCAAAGCAAACACAGACAGGAAACCACCCACCCAGCATAGAGAGGTTGGCTGCGCCTAAGGAAAAGGCAAATGTGCCCAATGACTGATCGTCAACTCTCTCTGATAAATGAGTCTGCCTACTGCCTCTGAGCTTCAGACTGGGGCAGAGTAACTGTACCTAAAAACATTCTAGAAAAAGATGGAGATATAAAATTAGTACAACTTAGAAACTTAATTATAATATTTTACTATTTTTCAATGGACCTAAATCTCTTTAATAGTTTATTTACTAGCTATATTGCTAGAAACAAATTATAAAAAAAATATTTTATAGTATGGGTTATAAAATAGAGTGATAAGTAAGACCTATTTTTTTTCTACTTAAACATGAGAAAATTTTAGTTTAACTGATACTATTGTCTTCTAAAACTCATATTTTAGTTGAGTTTCGTGATATATCTTTGGATGGTGTAAAGTGATTTTCATACTATCTACTTATCTACTACCACCACCACCACCACCACCATCATAATTGCTTCAACAGGAGAACATGAATAAAACAATTATCAGATGCCAGGCACTGTTATAGACATTTGACATGCAATTTAGAAGAGGAAATTGAGTCACCAAAAGATTAAGTTATTCTGTTTGAATGAGGCCGAGTCAGAATCACTACAATAACATCAACTTACAATAATAGCAAAATTAATACGTTTTTCTATGAGTGATTTTTTCCTAAAAAATTGTTGGATCTGGGAAATAGTCACACATTTATTCACACATTCAAATATGTATAATGTATTTGTCACTGCAATGGGGATTGGAGCCATCAAGTTGACATAGGTATTTGTCCTCATTTAAAGATGTACAAGGATGAATGCTCAATTCTATTTGCTCTTCCTCAAAACAGCTGTTACTTTGTGGTGACTCTTGGAGAGAGGGTTGAGCAGCAATTTTCTCCTAACCATTTCCCGTGTTCTGATAGTCTCAGCTGAGCTGCTTTATTTGCACTTTTCTTGTTTCTGCACTTGTAGGAAAGCAGAATGTCTCTCTAGAATAATCCCCCTTCAGCAGAAACCTATTCAGTTGGACATGACTGACTGTTGACCCCAAAAGCAGTTTCTCTGAGGATGTGTTGGAAGATCCAGAGTTTCCTTGTGCCTCTTAAGAGGAAAGAAAAGAACATCTGCTTCCCTCTAACACCAAGGTCACTCAGTTCAGCCTGGGAAGGGCACAGGGATTAACTGACAAGATAACTTTCTAATAGGAAATAATCTATGCCTCCCTTCTAGCCCTGAGAGGACCTAGGTAAAGCCAACATGAAATTCTGTGTTGAATCTTTGAGCTAACTCTCTTCATCTTTGGTTCTGTGCAGTGCTGGGTGCTGTTCTTAGAAAGTGAGGATAAGTTTTCAACTCTAAACTGATGAGTGTATATGTCACAACATAATATAAAATACACTTACATATTGCCTTGGTTTTGGTTCCTCCAAATAAAGACTTAAGGGCAAGTAGCTTATTTGAAAAATTCATCACTTTTCTATTGACACAAATATGCTAAGTAACAAGTAACTGTTGCTGTGTGTTGGCATGCAACAATAAGCAGATATTTAGCTCAGGGGGTCTGCAGCATTGAGCTGATTTGAGCCAGGCTCAGCTGATCTTGGCTGAACTTGCTCACCTTTCTGGGGAATAAGTGGCTCTCAGTGATCTGGAAAGGCCTCAGACTGGAAGACTGGGGTGACTTCACTGTGTGCCAGGTGTCTCTTATCCACTTCCTGGCACCAGGGTCAGGGCATGCCCTTCTCATGAAGATGACAAAGAGCAAGGGTCAGCAGAAACACAAAAGTACACATAGAGCCTCTGCTTTGGGCATGTTTGCTAATCACCACAGCAAAGGCACAAAGCAAGTCTAGAAAGTAGATGTCAAGACTGCCAAGATGAGAATAAACATGTTCAGATTTTGTTATTAAAAAAAACTTTGAGAGAGAAGGGGATGGGGAGGCTGCAAACACTGGAATAGCTATGGGACCATGATTCCAGTCTGCTAAGGGAGAGAGGGAAGGAACTTAGGTGTCTAAGTGTCCTAGGTTGCCCTGAAATTTAAAGATGCTTTGGCAACACTCCTATGAAGTCCTCAAGCCAAAGTTGTCCATTAGAAAATTCCTGTGTCTTGCAAGAATGGTCAGTCGTTGGCTAGGAGAAATCTTAGGAAGCATTTCCTCAGTATAGACACAGAAATGAATTTTAGAGCACATCAGAATTTGGGGCACATGGTTAGGTACACTTCATGTAGTTGGAGGCCTAACAAGCACCTTCAGTAGCTGCAACATAAAACAGCCTAGACTCAGAAGGTGAAGAAATATATTCTGCCTCTTTAGTAAGAGGCATGGCCAGGTGATATGATAAAGAGTAAGATATGGGAAAGGGTAAAAAAAAAATAGGATCCTTAATACAATCAGTCAGTCTACCACTGCAGCTGAAGGAAATGCCAGCAAAGGAGTGAGGGAAGTGAGGCAAGGAAAGAGCAACCAAAAAAAAGGGCACCGCCAACATAGCTTCCTTTGTGAGAGACCAGGCTTAAGCCATTCACAAAATTCTAGGAGCCAGTGAAAAACACTGGTTGCAGAGATGTCCCACCCACAGGGTAATGAGTATTGATAGTTCAGTTTGGATGAAATTTAGCTTGGAATACAGGAATTGAGGAAGATAAATATTTAGAAAGATAAGAGACCAGATACTAGAAGGTCTTCACTCTATGAACATAGAGTGAACATGATGATAAAGTAAAGAATAAGTTTCAGAGTAAGGATGGAGAAATAGGAGGAAAGGAAACCAGTTATGAGCAAATTATAAAAGTCCATGTATGATGTTTGAGAGCTTATGCTAGAGTAGCATCGATGCAACTAGATAGGAGTGGATTTATTAAATAGTAGACATTTTTATATCAAAGGGGAACATTTGGTGAATGCTGTTTCATTGTGGGTAGCAACAGCTAGGAAGGTCAAAGGTCATGGGGAGGATGTCAGTTTGTGTGACTAAAAGAATAGTGGGGCTTAGGACAGAAATGCTGAAATGCTAGTCAAGTGAGAATCAGTGCTAAGAATGTAAAAATAGAAATCATTCCAGTGGCACCAATAGCTGTGGCCAGGCACAAAACAGAAGAGTTGATATGGAAATGTCCTCACAGGATTGCAGCTCATGCACTTCCTAGATCTGATTTATCAGAGAAAAAATGATCTCCCTTCTGCTCAGGGCCAGCCCAGCTCTTACCCCCACCTGAAGCTAGTCAAGGAAACAATCAGCACACAACTCAGGACTGAGGGAGGATGAATGAACTTCAGAGGCTGGTCCTCCCTTTCATTTGAGTCTTGATTCATGCCTGACTCTGTTTTGCAGTTTTCTCCAGTCATGCTATGTTGTTCTCTATCTTCTTTTTTCTGGCTCATCTGCAGGAACTTACAATACTGTTATGAATTTGTCTTTTGAAAAATTATACCTATGAGAATGCTGGTTTTCCAATTAGTATCTGAATGTGAGAGGGTAAAAACTCATAAGATATGTAAATAAGACTGAGATAAATTCTTCATGGTAGGTGGTATTTGCACCTAAACCCAGTTGGAGACTATAAACTAAATGCAAATGCCAGTGGAAATTCCCAGGTTTCGGCCAGACAGGTTTAAGTAGGACCAGGACAACACTGAGTCTTGATAGCTGATTCATAGAAGACATTATAATTATCTGCAGGGTAGGAGGCAGTTCATTTCAAGGTGCCTAACCAAACTCGTTTGCTGCTTCACATCTTTCCTGCATACCTGGAAGACTTTTCCCTGCCCACATGCAATGACATATCAGGCCACTTACAGGAATGGCTCATTAAATTCACACACATGGCCAAAGTAGACTCCACTTAGAGTGCTTCCACCATGGTTACATGTCCTCTTCCATGGACTGATATTCCATCCTTTACTCAATGTTTGTGCTGTGTGTCAGCTTCCTTCCCAAACAATTATGGGCTTGTTAATTATTACAACAATAACCACTCTTTATTAAGTGTATTTTATTGCCAAGCTCTGTGCTAAGCATTTTGCTTATATTACTTCATGTTCATCTTTATAATAATTCTCTGAGGTAGATATTATCTCCATGTAGAATGATGAAACAGATTCATTCTCATTATGAACTTGCCATAGAGATAGGAAGTGGCAAAGTTGGGATTCGAACCCCAGCTTACTATTAAAATGAGAATATGAAAACATGAATGATAGCTGTAGAATAATTTCTACTATATTTCTTTTATTGGTAGGCCTGTACATTGACTTGGTACTTTGGTTTGAAATGACCTCTCCAACTTGCAATCACTGGCTTCTTGGCTTACTTGCTGAAGATGGTGGTGGTGGTAACTTTCCCTCATAATTAAGTCAGGAAGTTCTGATTATCTACCTTATTTGTCTCAGTTTTTTTTTTTTATTGCTCCTCATGTACCATGATAATCATTACATGAGATACCTATGAAACAGTAAAGTAACAAAGATAAGAGAAGTGCTATATTGTAGGCACAGAAACTTCTTCCTCTGAGTTGCATTATTTCTGGTTAGCCAAGGTAAGGAGGGTCTGAATTTGACCTGCCTCCTTTTTGCCTTGACTGAACTTCACTAACCAAATGGACATCAGCTTAAAAGTGTTGCAGTTTTGAATGGCCCAGTTGCTGTGGACAAAGGTCAGACAGAGATGTCATTCATTAAGGATAGCCTGGCCACCAAGGGGTCCACACAGAATACCATTGTTCTGGCCAAAGTATCGCAGTCCAGAGTCTGGCCTTCAGCTATGTTGATTTAGAAATCAGACTATGTAAGCACCATAGAAATGGGTCTGATTATCAGAATAGAAGTAGGTAACCTTAGGGAAGAAGTTACAAAATCAAGATGCAAATTTATTGTTATATTTCCAAGAGGCTAAATTGCAACTTTTTAAAATACATTAACACTTAAAAACAAAAAATGTTTCTTATGATGGAAAAACTCATTTATTATGTGATATTTATTTTTCTTTAGTGTTTTTTAAAATAAGTGGCATACACTATAGTTAGTATCTTAGGACTGGGAAAATATGACAATTAAAATGTGAAATATAAGTCCAAAAAAGACTTATGCTTTTATTCTCTTTTATTCCCAGTATGCAAGGTACACATGAAGTAAAATTAATATCAGATAATTTTCTGGGGACATAGAATCCAATCAGAGAGATTTCTTTAACATAAATATTGAAAGAAATCAGACTGAAATAATTTCATGCATCCATCTCCATGATTAAAATCTAAGGGCCACCAGTTCCTTAGAGGCATATAGTGGCCATGGCAGACAGCGTGGATTGGCTCAAAACATACATTCTTTCCTCCTTTTATTGGGCATTCCTTCACTGCTGAGGTCAGAAGGGTAAAACTTACCAATCACTTATCTATAATAATAAAAGCCTGAGCGACCATCGTGACCAAACAGGCTGCGTGGGGCAACTAGGCTGGTAGGGGGATTAGCGACCAAATGACAGAGCAGCAATCTACATGGGGCAACCAGGCTGGCAGGGGGGTTAGTGAGTGGCAACTAAATGACTGAACAGCAGGCTGCATGGAGTGACCAGGCCTGCAGGGGAGCAGTTTGAAGCAACCAGGCTGGAGAGGGGCTGGCAATTGGGAGCAACCAGGCCAGAGAGGAGCTGGCAGTTGGGGATGACCAGGCAGGTAAGCAGGTGAGCAGTTAGGAGCTTGTGGTCCAGGATTGTGAGAGGGATGTCCAGCAGTCACACATCTCCTGAGGTGTCCTGGATTAGAGAGGGTGCAGGCTTGGCTGAGAGTACCCCCTTCTCCCCATGTATGAATTTGGTGCCCCAGGTCTCTAGTCTTATATAATAGAGTTCTGAGAGGGAAGACCTTTCCCCCAGTGACATAAGAGACTGTAGTCTTTTTTATTTTCTGATGCTTTTGGCTATTTTCTGATAACAAGAAACAGTGTCCCAATCTCCTGCTTTCAGGACTAGTTGAAGTGGTGGCATCTTTTTTACCCTTGCATCTTAGCTGTTGTGGTATGTTTTTGAATTGAATAGTGTCAGTGGCAATTTTCTGATTTCTTATTCACTTGATTGAGGCAGAGTCAATTCTGTAGTGTTCTTTGGGGAGATGGTTCCATGGTTGGGGGGAGGATTCCATGCTTGTGATGTTCATTTCCTGAACTAAACTCTGTGGATACAGTGATTTCCCTGATAGTCTTTTTCTGTTGCGATATTTGGTAGTATAACAGTTTTGATAATGTGGGAGCCATTTTTCTCTTTAGCATGATTGTGTACCTCTCTCCCGTGTCCTTTGAAGTATTGAGGATCTTTTAGCCCTCAGAGACTGATGTTATTTTGAATTTTAGGGATCAGCTCACTCTTGCCTCCTTTACTATGTACAGGAAGGAATAAAAAATGTATTGGGAAGATGCTTCAACACATAATATAAATGTAGCAACTGCAAGTGAGTGATGGAGAACATTGCCAAATATGAAAGCATGTCACACAGTGACACTATTCAGAGCCATTTTGTAACTGCTAAGATTTATACTCCTCACTTTACAAGTATAAGTTCATTAGGCCAGCATTATCTCTTATTTACTTCAACATTCTCCCCCCTCTGCCCCCTGTGAAACAATTACTTTTTTTTCTATTTGACAGAAGAACAACCCGAGCAGGTTGGAAGTACAGGGTAGCTTAATAATTTTATGCAAGTTGAGGCTGATATAGGCCATGACCATGAGAAATGATACCTATTTAGTCATATGGCCAGGGAAATATAATTTGGAAGATAATATTTTGCATGGTAGTCTTTCATCTTCTAAGCACAAATAATGTTTCTGAATCAGAATTAAGATTTGACTCCCCTTCCTTTCCTCCAAAGCCAACAGAACAATGCAAGGTAAAACCATCTTTATGATTTAACCTAGGATTTGATATAATATCCAATATCCATCCAGAAGTAATAATATACTGACCATTTGCTGCTTCTTAGGAACTAACAATTGTTCCTATCTTTTAAAACTAGCTAAGGTACATCTGTGCTTTTGATAAAACAATCCCATTCTTTTTTATCTTTCATTGCAGCTCCTTATTTTATCTACTCATTATATTTAATTATGTTTAAACTAGAGGCCTGGTGCATGAAGATTCAGCCCAGCCTGCCCCCTCTCGGAGTCCGGGAGCCCTCAGGGGATGTCCTACTGAAGGTTTAAGCCACAGTCTGGCCTCCCTCTGTGGGAGGTGACTGGGCTGATAGGGGAAGAGGCCACCTTCATCATCCTGCTGCTGTTGCCACTGCTGGCCCTCCTTGGCCCTTGCAGCCCCTGCAGCTTCATCTGGAAGGACTTCTGGAAGGCGTCAGATCTATTTGGTCCAATTAGCATAGTACCCTTTTATTAGTATAGATTAGCAAACCAAGGCTGCAACCTTCCTGTTCACCAAGACAGATAACTGTAGTTGTCATAGACAAATCCAGGTTTTGTCAATTCAGAATGCTTTTTTTCTTTTCTTTTCTTTTTAAGTAGTTGGTCATAAATGAGAGAGTGTGAACATGGGAAGCTCACCATGTCTGGCCCACTGTGAATTCAGCTATATATACTTTTTAAAATAATGGTGGGAAAAACCAAGGGCCTTTTGATAAAACAGAAAAGTGAGGACTCGATAATATCACCTTAACAGGATGTGTTCTCACTTCTCTTTAATGACTCATTGTAAGTTCATATTCCATCAGTATATTTAAACTCTAATCTATTCTCACTTTGTACAATATCTTGGGGTGTTTATTACTACACAAACTTTGTGAGGTTTAAAGCTAGTTCCATAAATTCCCAAGGGTTCCGGAATTCACTAAACCAGATTGAGTTAAAAAAAAACAAAATGAGAATGTGGGTGTGAAAAGACATGGGAGAGATTAAATAATAGCAAAAGGAAAGGCTTTCTTCTCTCTTTGTCTGCCTTCTGTTAAAGTTTGTCTTTTCCTTAATGATCTTTGATTTATACAATCATATTTTATTTCTCCTGTCTGCATTATTCTATATATTTCTTTTGAAGCTACAGGATATGGATAGGTAACAGCATTGTTGATACCATGAGCCATGATAGAGAGCAGAAGAGAAGGAGTTGGTTTCTCCATTCATGTTTGGGCTTATCCAGTGTGCAGGATGCTTCTCTCAGAAACAACCACCACCATCACTAAAACAGCTTATATTTGTACAAGCTTATTGTTTTCAGGAAGCTTGCGCTGTAACTTCCACCCCCAGTAGCATCCATCCATTTGCCTTTATTTTATTCTTTACATTGAAGGGATCTGCTCTTTTTACATGGCAAGTTTTCTAATATCTGAAAAACTCATGTCTTCTCTAACCCCTTCTCTTCCACCCCCAAAAGCTAAGGATCTCATTTACCATGCATTTAAATTCCACATTATCCAGGTCACTTTTTTTTTTACTTTGTCAAATTCCTTAAAATATAGTGCAGAGAACTGTGAAGACTCTGTGATTATTACCTTCACTGATCCTGAAATAATACTTTAAAAAATTGAAAATTACCATTCTTTGTCTTTTCATATTTTTGGCATTTATTGAACCTGAGGTCAACTAAAATCTACACATTTTTTTTTAAAGCCAGGTTTCTCCTATGTATGTTTTATAATTTAGATTTTGTCTTAAATGTAAGATTTTAAAATTTCCTTTAACTTTCAATTTGTTGGTTTCAGCCCCCAGTTCCTGGTTGATCAAAATGATTTTGAATCTTGAGTTTTTCAGTTTATTTAGCTACACTTTTAAATTTGATATAAGTATTTTCACTTGATCTTAGCCAAAAGGCTAAGAAGCGATTGATACCAGTATTTTCAATGACCATGAGGATGAGAAAATTATAGTTGGTCAATACAATTAAATTAAATATTAAAAGACTATAGGCATAATAGATAATTATATTCACTATAGAGTGCCTATTTTTTAACCTATATTTCCCCTTGATTACAATTAATGTCATTATGTACAGTATATACAAACAAAAATAAGAAAATAAAAGTCACCAGTAATTTCTCTGTTTGGGCATAACCAAGAATAATATTCTAGAATATGTTTTCCTGATTCTTTTCATGCATGTATATCTATATTTTAAGTGGAATTATAATTATACACAGTGAATTTTTTAAAATAGAAGTTATTTTATTTCATTTATTATTACTATTATTATTATTATTATATTTTTTATTGATTTCAGAAGGGAAGGGAGAGAGAGAGAAACATCAATGATTAGAGAGAACCATTGACTGGCTGTATCGTGCACGCCCTCTCCCTCCCCCCACCGGAGATTGAGCCTGCAACCAGGGCATGTGTCCCTGACCAGAATCAAAACTAGGACCCTTCAGTCCACAGACGGACACTCTATCCACTGAGCAAAACCAGCCAGGATTAAACACATTGGGATCCTTCAGTCCATAGATAGATGCCCTATCCACTGAGCAAAACCAGCCAGGGTTATACACATTCTTTTGTCACATACTTAAAGATCTTGTCTGCTCGTTACATATTTTCCTAAAATATCACATTTTATTGTTTCATAGTATTTCATTGTGTGAATATATGATTACTGGTATTTTATTTTATCATTTTCTTGTGGTTGGGAATAATTCTATTCAATGTTATAGATCCACCTACCTTTGCTCTCTGATTAGACTGAGGGCCTTTCATTCCTTCAAGTGGTTCTGACAGGAAAGACAATATGGTGCCCTCCAAGGAAGCTTTGGCTATATTTTTCATGTTTTTCTTAAATACAGTACTTTCTTCTCTATTCCTGCTTCTAGCATACTCAAGAGGAGAAATTCTGATAGGAAGAAATTCCAGTGTAGCTCTAGCAGGTAGGAGAAGATTGATTTTCAAAGGACATTTGATGGGCACACTCTTCCTTTATTAAAATTCAGAGTATTAATTAACCACATCATATTATCTTCAAGAATAAAGTATATTATTTCAGTTAAACTTCTTAAATTTGGGGAGCTGCCATGAAACAATTAAAGGCAGAGTTTGTTTTTAAGTTTCTTTTTTCTTTGAAGGGCTATTTAGTTATAAATCCAGAAACTCAGGAATCGTCTTTGAATGCCCCTACTCTTTCAAATGAGCAATCCACCATCAGGTCATAATTTCTAAATGTATTAAAAATCTGTCTACTTCCCTCCTCTCCCCCAGGCACTAAGTTGTCCAAATCAGGAAAACTGCACTCTCCTTACTTGGAGCTGAATAGTTTCCTACCTGCCCCTGTCGCTCCTGTCTGGTTCCCACATTGCAGTCAGGACAATCTCTTCAAAACCCAAGTCTCATCATGACATATCTTCCTTAGAAAACTTCAGTGATTGCCTGTTGTTGTGAAGATGAAATGTCCCCCAAAGACCAGGTAATCCATGGCCTGCAAGGTAGTGTGCATAGAAGTGAAGAACATGGACACTGGAGCCAAGACTGCCATGGTTCAATTCCCACTTCTAACACACACTAGCAGGGCCAATCTGAAAAGTGACTTAACTTCACTATGCCTGTTTCCTCATTTATAAAATGAGGCAGCTAATCATGCTACCTCCCTCATAAGGATTTAGGAAATTTT
The DNA here is from genome assembly GCF_014108245.1 of Pipistrellus kuhlii. Classification (NCBI taxonomy): domain Eukaryota; kingdom Metazoa; phylum Chordata; class Mammalia; order Chiroptera; family Vespertilionidae; genus Pipistrellus; species Pipistrellus kuhlii. Next base: position 155,909,511 of record NW_023425404.1, read on the forward strand.
AAAAAGTTAATATTTCTAAACACTTAAGAAAATTCCTAGAAACATGATAAGTAATATATCTTATTATCAGTACCTATTTAGTTTCATCTCACCACTAATACCTTCCCTTTGCTCCAGATTTTTAAGTTCCAGCCACCATGGTTTTCCCTTACTTCCTTAAACGTGCCAGCATCCTTCCTGTCCCTGCCTCTCCCAGCCTGCCCACTCCCTCTTCTAATTATTCCCTTTCATATAGTGAACTCAGTATCAATCAGTACTTCCTGGTCCTGAGATGAGGACCTTTCCCTCTGGGCCCTTTTTTCTTTTCTTTTCTTTTCTTTTCTTTTCTTTTCTTTTCTTTTCTTTTCTTTTCTTTTATTTTCTTTTCTTTTCTTTTCTTTTCTTTCAGTTCTTTATTGTTTAAAGTACATATATCTCCTTTCTCCCCAGTCACTTCTACCTTCAGCACATGCCCTCAAACTCCCCTCCCAGTGTCTGTGTCCATTAGTTATGCTTATATGCATGTATACAAGTCTTTTAGTTGATCTCTTACCACTCCACCCACACTCTCACCTGCCTTCCCTCTGAGATTTGATGGTCTATTCAATACTTTTCTGTCTCTGAATCTATCTTTACTCATCATTTTATGTTCATTATATTCCACAAATGAGTGAGATAATGTGATATTTATCTTTCTATGACTGGATTATTTTGCTTAGCATAATGCTTTTCATCTTCATCCATACTGTTGTGAATGGTAAGAGTTGTTTCTTTTTTATAGCAGTATAGTATTCCATCATGTAGGTGTACCACAGTTTTTTAATCCACTCATCTGCTGATGGGCACGTACTCTGAATTCTTTTTCTGAGATATTGCATTTCTCTGTTTCATTTAGTTCCTTTGCTGTGATTTCTTCTTTTCTTTCCTTTGGGGTTTGTCTCTGTCTCCCCAATTTTGCTCTCACCAAGGTATCCAATCACCAAGTCATGTGGGGCCTGTGGCTGAAGCAGTGGGCTTGGCAGCAGTGTCACACACTCTGAGACTCACCAGAGGGTCCAGGTGCCAAGTTGGGTGGGGTCTGGGCCTGATGCAGTGAGCTTGGCAGGAGGGTCATGCACTCCAAGACTCTTTTGAGGCCCAGCTGCTGGATAGTGTGGCACCTCTGGCTGACGTGGTGGGTTTGATGAGGAGGTCGCTCTTTCTGAGGCTCATAGGAAGAGCCAGGCATTGGGTAGTATGGGTCCTATGGCTAAAATGGTGGGCTTGGTATGAGGGTGATGCACTCTGGGACTCGCAGGAGCCTGTGGCCAGGAAGGCTGGAATACCAGAGTCTATGGGTCTGCAGATGAGTAGCCAGTCTTTGGACAGATTGGCTGTAGGATCCAGTATGGTGTTTGAGGCCAGTCTGGATGGTGGTGAGGCTGGGCTCCTAATCATAGCAGCCCTCCCCTTCAAGATATCATGGTTTCTCTTCTAGAGCCGGCCATCGCAGGAGTGCTTTCAGAGTTAGCAGGGGATTCCCATCTACTAGATCTCTGTCTTCCAGCCCCTGAGACTCCTGCAGGATCTAAATGTCCTTCATTCACACACACACACACACACACACACACACACACATGCCCATACAATCCTTTTTTGCTCTCTCTCTCTCTCTCACTCTGCCCTGCTAGCTGCTATCTTGACTCTCTTGGGCCCTTTTCTTATGATGGATTAATGTTTGCCTCCCCTGACTGAGGAGGAGGTAGTGTATTTTGTTAAGCACAGTAGCTCCTGTGCCTAGCACAATATTTGTTCAGAATAGCACTGGATAACTATTTGGTATTTGAATTAATAAGTGCTTTGGTCTTATAAATTTCTGTCATGTCTCATATCATCCCAGCAGGTGGCACCAAAATGCACATTATTAGCACCTAAGCCACTGTACTAAGCCACTGTACTGGAACTCTCACAGTGTAGCCTGAAGCCCTAAGACAGTTTAGAATGTCTATTTCTTTCTCTCTCTCTCTCTCTCTCTCTCTCTCTCTCTCTCTCTCTCTCTCTCTCATCTGTTTTCAGGAATTAAAGAACTTTGGAAATTCCACAGATATTTATTTATATGTTCAAACAAATCTTACTTAATATCAAGTGATCTTATAAGTGAGTATAATTAATAATTATAAAAATTTTATGTCCATAAATTAAGTTATGATTCTAAAATTTAAGAAGATCCAAATTTAAAATTCTACTGAGTCTTGCTGTCAAGCAATGCTACTTTAGTTTTATTTCAAAGGTCCTGAAATTTAAATTTTGAAAGTATAAGATTCCAATTATAATCTGTCATAGAATTTACCAGAGAATTTCTGATTCTCATATATTTTGAACCTCCTTCTATGACTTTATCTTTTTAAGTCTGAGATGTGAATGTGGCCATTTCTGATAGACATTATAACTGTGAAAGACAAGGAAAACCTAAATAAATTTAATTTATAGATATTCCTATGCTGCAAGGCCTTATGTTCATTTTGAAGCTCTCATTTATTTATTCTCTTTTCATTCCTTTTTTCCCCCCACAAGGCAAACTCTAGATGCTGTGAACAGTAACTATATAGAAGATATAGCCCCTGCTCTCTCCAAGCTTATAATATAATATTAATATGTTCAGATCTTTGATATAATTTCAGTTCTTCCACTTTTATCACCATCTTCCTCCCTAACCTTGCTTGCTTTAATATTTCACAAGCAGCTATTAGAAACAAGAAAATAAAAAAATAAAAAAGTTCAGAAAAAAGCAGTTTTGTCATGTGTTGGATTGAAGATTTAGGACAGAAATGATGGTGAACTCCTTTTTTTTTCTATGTGGAAGAGGAAAAATATATTAAAAACTAAAATAACATCATTTGGTTTAATAATGGTAAATATAATTATTAACATTTCAAATCATTTTATGTACACTAACTTCCTTCTAAGAACCATTCCTGAGGTGGGTACTTTGTTGCCAATAATTTGTAAATCAGGAAACTGGCATGTTTAATAAAGGTTGGAAATTAGTACCAAAGACTGAGAAAAATGTTAAATTATCATTATTATTATTTTCTTGGAGTCAGTGTTGAAAATGTCCTACCAGTAGACCTACAAATTAATGGCCCATTTTTGGACCCTTAGTAATGAAATCCTTTAGGAAAAATATAAGGGAATTTAAATTATACTAACTGGTATTGTGGATTTCTTATATTTTATGTGAAATTACATGAATTAAAGTGTGCTTAGCAGGGAGACACCAAATCTTAAGGAATAAAGTTTCAGTTCAAGGAGGAATACCCATGCACTTGTTTCAATTTTTGAAAGAGATAGTCTAAACCAGGAAGTATTTTGCTGAGCTCCAAGAAAGAGATCTAAAAGCTACAATTTTCATAAAGTATGTGAATTCTAGGACTCTTCTTTTTCATACACATATTTACAATCTCTCATTAATTGCAGCAATCATGATTTCAGCCAGAATTTACAAACAAATATATGTTAGAATAATGAGAAAAAATAAGAGTGGCTTTCCTTGGTTTTGAGATTAACAGGAAGTTGGGTAGGGGGTGAGGGGTGGGGGGAGAGGGGGAATCAACCAGAAAATAATGGTAGAAAATGATGACCTTAGTTTAGACTATTATGGCCATACCCATGGTTAGTATGGCAACAACTAGCAAAACAATGACATAATCTCTCAGTTTGAGTGGCAAGCTTAGGAAACTTGTCACACCCTGCAAGGTTTGAAGAGCTGCCTCTCTATGGCTCTTTTCTAGGTTAAGTGGCTTTTAGAAAAGAAAAACCACAGAGCCACTCATCAGCATCAGAGACAATATTAATTAACTCATACATTGATTTATTCATTCATTTACTCAGGAAATATTTACAGTCCAGCTACTTAGAAACCCATTCCCCCAAGGCAAAGTCAGTTTTTAGAGAAAGCTTGATATGCTTCTTTCTGTGTTTCTTAAAACACACACATACAAAAAAACAAAAACAAAAAACAAAAACCCAAACAAACAAACAAAAAATCTGATGAACTTTTAAGGATAAGGCTGCCCCTTTCAGCAAGCTAGTGGGGCAATATAGGTGACTGGACAACAATTCCTTTTGGCATCTCTGAGACTGTTGAAAGTTGAGCCCCTGGAAGAGAGTGAGCCTGCTGACCTCACAAATAGTGTCTCCCTAACTCAAGTTCTCTTAAGTTCTCTGAGGATGATTTTTCTTACATAGTAAAGGCTCTCTATTTAGTCTTTAATTCTAAAGATTAAAATAATTTATATTTCTCAGAGCAGAAACAAAACAAACAAACAAAAAACAAATAAGGGCAATGAAACTGAAATGAAAAAGTAAAAATGCAAGAACACTTTCAGAAAATCAATTGCATATTAGCCTTCATATGTACATTGTTTTTGGCAATTTTTAAAAGTGTAATAATTAGGTAGTATATTATCCACATTATACAGATAAAAATTATGCTCAGAAGGTAGGCCAAGGTAGTCTTGAGTACTTGGGTTGGGCAGAGCCAGGAGTCCAACTCACATCCATGTAGCTCTAAACTCAGGATCTTTTCTCTACGCATAAGCAGAGGCTGCTGATTTATTTAACAGTGATTGTTATCACAGTGCTCCAGCAGAATCTGCTGGTGTTTTAGCCATTTTTAAAAATCTATATATATTATTGATTTTTTACAGAGAGGAAGGGAGAAGGATAAAGAGTTAGAAACATCGATGAAAGAGAGACATCTATCAGCTGCCTCCTGCATATCCCCTGGGGATGTGCCTGCAACCAAGGTACATGCCCTTGACCAGAATCGAATCCATGACTTCTCAGTCCTCAGGCCGACACTCTATCCACTGAGCCAAACTGGTTTCGGCTATTTTAGCTATTTTGATGTGTGTGTAATTGCACTGCAAATAAGGCACAATTAAGATGATCAAAAAAACACAGAATCTCATAGAAACTTAAACAACACTGGTCCATGGCAACATGTTTATGGTTTACAATCTATTACTCTGACGAGGCAATGTCCCAGTCATATTTTGGTGGCTCATACATTTTCTTCAGAGCATGGCAAGTAGAGTAGTAAGAGTATAATTATATATACTAATATTAATTAAGGTTACTTGGAAAGAAAGTTTATATGTTGTGCACACATAATAAGTGATTAGAAAAAAATGTAGAATCCATGGCCCAGAAAAGATCATTCAATTACTATTCACTTATTTATTCATTTACAAACTCGATAATATTTTAAGTTGAATGATATGTTCCAGATACTGTTTTAGATGCTGCAGACTATACCAAGATAATTAAGATGCAGTCTCTACATTTGTGTAATGTATTGAAAGCTGTCTATGAGCAGCTTCTCTATACTAGACACTGTTTTAGGCACTTGGACTACTTCAATGAATATAAAAGACAAAACTATATGATCACATGGAACTTATATTCTACTGGCAGAGATAAAACATAGGTAGGACAAATTATGATCGATACTCTGTGGGAAATAAAATTAGGCTAAGGGCGTGGAGAGTATGGGACTAACGAGTTGGATTAAAAAAGGATGGTCACGGGTCTCAGAGTGAGGATGTTAAACAATACCGAAGGAGATGGGGGAGTGAGTCAAGCAAATATCTTAGAAACAAATGATTCATGCTGAGGCAAGAGCAAATGCAAAGGCTCTGAGGGAGTGATGTTCCTAGGGTGATGTAGCAATGTGGCTGGAGTGAAGTGAGTGTGAGGAGAGCAGCAGGATAGGATCACAGCACTACTGGCAACCAGGTCGAGTGGGGCTTTGTAGGCCAGGTGATGGATGTTGGTCCTAACTCTTTGTTTGATAGGAAACCATTGGGAGAATATGAACTGATGAATGACATGACCTGATTTAGATTTTGAAAGGATCACTCTGGCTTTTGTAATGATAATAGACTAGAGGAGAGCGAGGGTAGAAGATTGGCGTCACTTAGAGATATTGCAATAATTCAAGTGAGAGAAATTGCAACAAATAAACAATATATAAAGTCAAAGAACAGATTTTTATCAGAGCAAGCACGTTGCTGAAGTGAAAAGATTAAATATTGAGTGTTAGGGTGCAGAAACAGTCAGTTGTAGAGTCAATGAGGGGGATATAATAAAAAATGTTGAGAAAGAGATCATTAATGGCCTTGACCTTTGGCATCAATAAAAGTGGCTTTATAGCTATGTGATGTTCCTTAAGTTAACCTCGCTAAATCTCAATTATTCAGCCTTAAAATTGAGGTAATAATTATACTGTCAAAAGATTTTTCTGACATAATCAAGTATATAAATATATGGAGAATACATCAGAGTATCTAGAATATAGATTCTACACAATCAGCTGCCCTTTTGTATGTTATATTGTAACTTAGATGAAGTCTGTAAGTTGGAGTTGTTTTTACTTTCAAAAATAACAAAAATTATTCTCATAAAAGACAGGCTAATAATCATATTTTAGAATTAAGTTCCGATCAACAAACACTTATCAGACACCTACTCTATTCTAAATCCTGAGTTAGGACCTAATAGTACAAAGATGAGTGACATGTGATCTCTATTCTCAAAGCAACTGTGATCTTCAGAAAGAGATCACTATATATGTAGACAGTTCTAATATAATATGAATATTGTTAAAAAAGTTAGGCACAGAGATTCTACTTCATGTTTTCCAGAGGATCTTGGCAGAATATCTTCTCAGAAGTCTCAAACTGTGCTTTAAAATTATCTGAGAACTTTGTTAAAAATACAAATTTTTATGAGCATTTTAACCATTGATATAGGTGGAGTCTCCATATTTAACAAGTGATTCTTATTTACATGGAGTTTTGGCACCAGCTGGTTTATAGGACCAGAGAGGAAACACTCTTTGCTTAACTCAGAGATACAGGTATGACACCTCAGCTGAGTCTTAAAGGTGAATAAAAGATAGCTAGATGAACAAAGTTGGAGAGAGCTTTCATAGCCAAGGTCTCAGAGCGAGCAAAGGAAAGGCTACAGGTGGAATGGCAGGGTGTGGATGCATAGTAGACTATTCAGATTCACTAAAACTCCCAGTATTATGAGTCAGGGTGCCACAGTGTGGCTACCAAAGATGAATTAAGTGAAAGATTGTTGACAACTTGCCTTTGTATGTTCTTCATCTTTTCCTTATGGTGTTCCATGTCTCACATATTAAGACATCTATCATATCATGGCTATCATAGAGCTTCTGAATAGTATAATAACAGAATTGAAGAGATGCAAGACATTGTGAAGTATCCTGGATTTGCTCTTGTGCTTCCAGATAGATTGGAGTTGAGATGCAAAAGAGAATATCATTGGATGCTAGTTCTTTATCTTTTGGTTCATAATAACCTAGCAAGCCTGTCAAAACATAATACAGATGCTAGCAGACCAAGAATTCCACTGGTGTTAATATTGGGTGAGTTAGCATTTGGTAGGTTCTTACAGCTTAGCCCATGAGGTGGAGCAGGTATGCACTTTTTCACTCCCACTGCCTCAAAGAGATTATGTCATGCCACCATTTGATTGTATTGTTTCACTGTTGCAGGATCAACACTGTCTAGTCTATGGAATTCTCCTCTTGGTGAATTACCTAGCTTTTTCCCTAAAAGCAAAAATCTCTGAGCCGAGGGGCTGTTAGAAGTTATGGTTTTATGGAAAGGAATGGAACAAAACCCAAAAGCAGTGGCCAGACTTATTTCTGTTTTAGTTCTTCTAATGATACTATTCCCCTGGTCTTTGATCCTCAGGGAAGCACGTTTGCATTGCACACAGCCCTTGGCCAATAAACAGTGAAAGCATTAATCTAAAAGATACCTATCTTGGGATTTGATGAAGAGATTAAGAATCCCCCAGTTTGGTAAGAAATGTTGTGCTTTATGTAGTGAGGTCAACAATGGAATTCCACTAGATGTTCCTAAATGAGAACAGCAGTTAAAGATCTTTATCTCCTTTGCTTATCTACCCAATGCAAACTGGACTCCCATGCTTACAATGCCAGCACCCAGTGCTAAGCCATCAGTTAACTGTTTGCTAACATCTTTCAAATTCTCTGGAAACATCTTATGATTTGTTTCTGTTAGAATTTTCAAAATGAACAGCATTAGTAGAACTCATAAAAGAAATGAGGTTTATCATTAATAATACTCCTTAAAATGATACTATTTTTATTTTCTATAGTAATATTATATTGTAATTGAGTGATGCGTGATTCATTAGTTTTGCTCAGTTTTTATTAACATACATAAATTTAACAATCAATTTATGTTTCTATGAAGGTTTTTCATATTAATTAAAACTCATTTTACAACTAACAGAAATCAATTTTAATTTTATCTTTTTTTTTAATATATATTTTATTGATTTTTTACAGAGAGGAGGAGAGAGGGATAGAGAGCTAGAAACATCGATGAGAGAGAAACAGCGACCAGCTGCCTCTTGCACACCCCTTACCAGGGATGTGCCTGCAACCAATGTACATGCCCTTGACCGGAATTGAACCTGGGACCTTTCAGTCCGCAGACCGACGCTCTACCACTGAGCCAAACCGGTTTCGGCCAATTTTAATTTTATCTTAAACATTAATATTGTTTATTGGCTTACATAACTAAAAAGTCTAATGGTAGTTTCTGGTATTAATTGGCTCCAGGGTTCAATAGATTTCATCCAGGATTTCTTTCTTCACCTAACTTCTCAGTTTTATTGTGTGTCTGTAGACAGAGGTTGGAGAGGTAAGGGGTGGGTAGGTATGTGGAGTTGTGGATCTACCAAGGCTTTAGTTCTGCTTTCACCACAATGGCTTCAGCAAATTTGGATGAGAATTAATTTTTCTATATGACTTGCCTTCAAAGGGAGAATGATATTTCTACAAAATGGAAGAGCATATAAGTTTGAAACATCATATGCTTAGGAAGCTTCAATAGGTTGGTATAACTGAAATTCAGGGTTCCAGTGGGAGAGTAATTAGACTTGTGAACAGATGGCATTTAAGGATGGACTCTGCAAGTCTTGAGAAAGGATTAGATTTTTTAACTTTAGTAATAGAGAATCATTGAGGGTCTCTAAGCACCAAAAATGTAATAAGATTTAAACTTTAGGAGATTATTTTGGCATTAATATGGAAAGTAAATTTGATAAGGTTAAGACAGGGAGCCAGGATAGGTGAAATAATGAAAATTAATTATTGTTTGAGCAAAGATAGAGGCAATGGAAGTATAGAAAAGAGGATAAATGTTAAATATCAAAAAGTTGAATATTCAGGATTTAGTTATCAGAAGTTAGAGGTGAAGGAGCAGCAAAAGTTAAGGTCCAAAATTACTTTTGGGCTTCCAAACTGAATGCTTAGTATTCTATTCAGAGATAGAAAAAATAGAATGAGGAGTAGATTTTTGCTGGAGTTGAGGTGTATTAAGGGGCAGATAACCCATTAAGGTGCATATTGTCATGCAATGAGCTCAGGTGACGACCAGCAAGCAATATCTGGAATAGCCTCAAACTCACCTGTAAAAGCTGGTATATGGGTGCTGTTTCTCTCTGTATCCTATGAAGAGACATGCTTGGGCTGGAGTGCAGTTGAATACTACATATGGCTGAATTCCAGTGGAGGTGGTGTGACCTCCTGAGGCTCTTCATACTTGTGCAAAGTTGAGAGCAACTTTATGGGGGGTAAGTTTGGGGGGGGGGGCAGGAGCTAAGTAGACAGAGCCTATGTGCCAACTATTAAAGGGAAAGTTTCAAAATATCATTTCTAGGATCTGAGTCCCATGGGGATTTTGGGTTAAATGAAGGCTCTACGGATAAAGGGAGCCCATAGTTCCAGATAGCTTTTTGTTAGGCTTCCCAAGATGGGGTCCTTCTTTAGAGAGTTCTGCTTGTCTCCACCCAAGGATATTTTTCTATTGATTTTTAGAAGAGTGGAAGAGAGGGAGAGGGAGGAGGGAAAGAGAAAAAGAAACATTGATGTGAAAAAGACATTGATTGGTTACCTGCCACAGATATTGTCAATAGTCATTTGTAAATATGCTCCTAAAACTTGGAAAAAGTAAAAGGACCAATGAAATAAAATAAGAAACTACCAAGCTACATGATCAAGACAATAATAATGTAGTTTGTTCGCAAAAAAATAAATAAACCAGAATAACAGAGATATATATTGATAGTGCCCATTCAAACACCTCCCATGGGACTGGAAATATTGATCCACTAGTTTGGAGTATAGTGCAGCCTCATTGACATGCTCATCCTTGTTGTGAAGATTAATTCATCAGGCATGATGAGCTTAAAATAGCCATGCTTCTCGAGCTGCAAATTATAATTTGAGTTTCCTAGGTAAATACTCCATATGTTGGGTAGAGTGATACAGTGAAAAATATATTTTTTATGTAAATTAATGCTATCACATTCATTCTTGCTTTTGGTTTGCTAGTAAAATTAGCTCTCTGAGCCAGTGAAGATGAGAATTAGAAGAAGATGATCATTCCTCATCTTTCCTGAAGTTCCCTTGAGAGACAGGTAGCAGGCATCCTGTATAACTTCTCTATCTTATTGCTTATCTTAGAAAGTCTACTAATATAACTTAAAGGAAAAAATGATAGGTTTTAATACAGGCACTACACATTAATAATAATAGCCCTAGCTGATTTGGCTCATTGGATAGAACGTTGGGTTGCGAACTGGAAGGTCCCGGGTTCAATTCCAATCAAGGGCGCATGCGCAGGTTGCAGGTTCGATCCCCAGTGGGGGGACATGCAGGAGGCAGCCTATTAATGATACTCTCTCATCATTGATGTTTCTATCTCTCTCTTCCTCTCCAAATCAATAAAAATATATTTAAAATAATAATAATAATAATAATAATAATAATAAAACACCAGAAATCCCACTTCTATGGAAGCCCAGCATACAATAGTGAATGATTAATTTCACTTTAGGAATATTCAGATGAAGATGAGATAAGAAGTTCACTTCAGGACACCAAGATGGCGGCATAGGGTAGACACCCGAATGCAGCCTACCACAACAAATTTGAAGTTAGAACTGAAAAACAGGGGAAGCATTGCCCTGAAGTGCCGGACAGCTAGCTGAGAGGAGGCTCTGCCATCTGGGAAGGCGAGAGAAGGCACGCTGAACCCCAGGAACTGTGAAGGTACGGAGAACTGTGTGCACGAAAAGGCACTGGCTTACTCCCGGCGCGGAGAAGAAGGGCCGGACCGAGATTGCTGCTGGCTTACTCCCTGCACGCAGAGAGGGCGGGCCGGGCTGAGTTCGCTACTGGCTTACTCCTGGCGTGGAGAGGGAGAACAGCTAACGCGGCTGGCTTTCTTGTCCGAGAGGAAAACAGAATCACCCTATTGCTCTGATAAACGGCCCCAGACAGGGAGAGGCCAGACTGTCAGGCAGTGGGCAGAGATCTCTCAGAGGTGTGTGAAGCCAGAGGCCATTACTGCGGGACTTGGGGAGGAGCCCAAGGGAAAACAGTTTGTCTGCACCAACCTGAGACTCCGCCCAATCTCTGGCTGAGCACAGAAGCTCTCCCAGAGGCTGGCTTTCTCTAAGAAGGGACTGGCAGGAATCCAAAGCTTGTCTGTGCCTTTACCAAAGAGGTGCGCGCGCCTGCAACCAATCTTCCGAAACTCTCCGAGAACAGGTCTTTTCTAAGGCAAGACTGACAGGGAACCAAAGATTGTCTGTGCCACCCTGAGACCCCGCCCTATTCAAGCAGAGTACGGAAACCCTCCTAGCTCAGACACTGCTGATCCTCACAGCCAATTGGCTTGGAGATCAACGCTTCCCAGTGATACCAACAATAAGCAAGGCTTAACAACAAGACTGCACACACAGCCCACAAAGGGCTACACCAAGACTGTCCACCGCAGGTAACTGGGAAAGCTGTGCTACTGGGCTCTACCAGAACATCTAGAACACAAAGCTATTCCATCAAATCAGGGAAACAACTAAAATGCAGACAAAAGGAAGGAGACAAAGGAAGGATATGGAGGAAAAGAAAAGATTGGACATTGAGTTCAAAACTGCAGTTATAAGGTTATTCAACAATATCCTAAAAAAGGCCAATAAAATAAATGAGACCTATGAGGATATGAAAAGGGAGCAACTAGAAATAATAAGGGATCAACAAGAAATGAAGAAAACATTGTCTGAAATAAAAAATATTATACAAAGTCCTAAAAACAGACTGGAAGATCACAAGAATCAAGACAAAGATTTAGAACACGAAGAGCCAGAGGACACTCCTCTGCAGAAGGGAGAAGATAAGAGAATCCAGAAAGTTGAAGATAGTGTAAGAAACCTCTGGGACAATTTCAAGCAAAACAACATCAGAATTATGGGGATTCCAGAAGAAGAGAGAGAGCAAGATACAGAAAGAATACTGAAAGAAATAGTGACAGAAAACTTCCCTCACCTGGGGAAAGAAATAGACTTACGAGTCCAGGAAGCCCGCAGAACCCCAAACAAAAGGAATCCAAGGAGGACCACACCAAGACACATCGTAATTAAAATTCCAAGAGCAAAAGACAAAGAGAGAATATTAAAAGCAGCAAGAGAAAAGCAGGTAGTTACCTATAAAGGAACACCCATACTATTGTCAGCTGATTTCTCAACAGAAACCATGCAGGCCAGATGGGAATGGCAAGAAATATTCAAGGTGATGAATAGCAAGAACCTACAGCCAAAAATAATCTACCCAGCAAAGCTACCACTCAGAATCAAAGGACAGTTAAAGAGCTTCACAAATAAAAAAAAGCTAAAAGAGTTCATCACTGCCGAACCAGAATTATATGAATTGCTGAAGGAGGTTATTTAGGAAGAGGAAGAAGATAAAGATAAAAATTATGATCAACAAATACGTAACTATCAACAAGTGAATCTAAAAACCAAGAGAATTAAAAAAATCTGATGAACAATATTAACTGGTGAATATAATAGAATCAGAAGTATGTAAGGGGAGTGGACTGACGATTCTCAGGGAAAAGAGTAGTGAGGGTGCAGGAAGAGACTGAACAAAAACTGTACACCTATGGATGAGGACAATGGGGGATGGGGATGAGGACAATGGGGGATGGGGAACCTGGTGGAGGGGAGTAATTGAGGGGGGGAAGAGGATCACATTTGTAATAATCTGAACAATAAAGATTTATTAAAAAAAAAAAAAGAAGTTCACTTCAGGTAGAAGTAGTTGCATACATAAAGGCTGGAAATCAGGAAAAAAGACAAACAAAATGAATCATTATCCAAATCTAAAAAATAATGAGCAATTCAAGGTTTACTTTTAAAAATACATCAGGACTGGGTCCCATTAAGCTGTAATTTTTTAAATAGTAAATGATAATTCATTTTTTATCACATCACAGTACTTAATTTTTTAAATAGAAATATTGGATAAAAGAGTGAGGCAAACTTCTATAAGATAGCATTTTAACATATTTTAATTCTCTGAACAACTTCTTTTTTGGTCAAGAAACAAACTCCCAGAATTCTGGTTTTCACTAAATTATTTAGACAGACCACTTATTATGATCACTACCTCTGCTTGAAGCTTGCTGGAATGCTGAGCAAAACATGCTACCAATAGTATGCTGTTAGTTTCCATGATGCCAAAAACAACAAATGCATTCAGTTCTCTGATCCAGTTGGTTTCATAGCAGATCACAGTACTTGAGGATCAAACTGGAATCTGGAAACACAAATGACCTCTGTTTGGTATATTTAATGCCATCGATGCTATTTGATTTAAATAGATGGATAGTAAATTGCCAATACAATAAAGCAGAAATATCTTCTTACTTTTTTTCTTAGAAGGATGAATGTTGCATTTCACATGGGAAGGGTTTAGCACAGGTAGGGCTGGAAAATTAGTAAAAACAAGCATTCCCATACTATGTAAAAATCAAGCTCAACCATTTTCCAGGTAGTGAAGAATGACAAAAAAATAAATAGGATAATATTTTCTAATTTCTTGTAACAGAACTATCTATACTAATAAAAGAGTAATATGCTAATTAGACTAGACAGCCAGACGACCTTCCAGACTACCTTCCAGAATGACCAATGGGCAGGGGGTGGGGCTAGCCAGCCTGCTCTGCAGGCCAGCCATGGCGGTCTTGGTCCAGTGCAGCCATGGCCCCTGCTGCAGAGATGGCCCCTCCTGCAGAGGCGAAGCTTGGAGAGGCCGCAGTGCAGCAGGTGTCTGGTCCCAGCATTGCCACGCCCCTCCCACAGAGGTTGCCACAGAAGCAGTGGCGCCAATCCTCCACAGAGGCGGGTGAGGTGGGGAACAAGGGGTGTTGCAGTTCCAGAGCCTCTGCAGATGCTGAGGGGTGCGACCACAATGCCTCAACCTCCCACAACCCCTCCCACAGCTGGTTTTCTCCCCTGCTCCTGCTCCTGCTCAGCCAGAAGCCAAGCTCATGGCTAGCAAACACATTGGAAGTGAGCCTCTCCCACCTCCATGGTAGGCAGGTGGTAATGAGAAAGGGGTCCTGGTCTGTGAGAGCCCTGGACTGCGAGAAGGATATCTGAGTTACAGCTTAGGCTCAGTCCCCAGGGATTCCTGGACTGTGAGAGGGCACAGGCCAGGCTGAGCCCCCTCTTTCCCATCAGTGCACACATTTCATGGACCAGGCCTCTAGTACAGGTATAAAAATCTAAGTTTATTAAGCATACCCCAAAGTGGCAATCAATGGTTTCTTTATTACCAGAAGGTAAAATAAATCAAAGGTATGAAAAACTGCAATTGAAGTTACTGACGTTGAATTCATACAAAAGGAAATGTTTTTAAAAAAATGTGTTTTAGTTTTCTTTTAACTTTGCTTTAAATGACCAATTATTAAATACTAGAGGCCCAGTGCACAAAATTCATGCACTGGAGGAGTAGGAGGTGTCCTTCAGCCCAGCCAGCACCCTCTCCAACTTGGAACCCCCTGGGAGATGTCTGGCTGCCGGGGTGTCTAAACAATAGTCAGGCATTTTGCAGTGATATTACTGTAATAATCCAATTACTAACTTGGGTAATATTCCTTGTGAATGTGTGATATATGTGTATGTTTGTATAAAAAAAGTTTGGACAAAATTTATTCAGCCTGATGATTCTGATTGCCTCAGTGTGGTTGGTGAAATTACAGTGGCTTTCATTTTCTGATATTTAATTTTTCATATTTTTGACCCTGAGGTCTTTTTTAAGCTTGAATCTACTTTTTAAAATATGTTTTTATTGATTTAAGAGAGAAAAAGAGAGAGGGAAAGAGAGATAGAAACATCAATGATGAGAGAGAATCATTGATCAGCTGCCTCCAGCATGCCCTCTATTGGGAATCAAGCCCCCAACCTGAGCATGTGCCGTGACTGGGAACCAAACTGTTACCTCTTGGTTCATGAATTGATGCTCAACCCCTGGGCCACACTGGCCAGGCTACCCTGAGCTCTTCCAATTCTTTTAATCAGTCAACCAATATGTAAGCAGCAAGCACTGTATAATTAGAAGAAGAAGAAGAAGAAAAACACTGGAGAAAAGAGGACTGTATAGGAATTATGGTGCAGCAAAGGAAGGAAAAAGTCAAGTGGAATATTTGCAGGTGTCATGTCTTAGAATCACCACCCAAGCCAGTGGAGGCCTTCCTTCCAGGGATTCTGTCTGCTGGCTGTGTCTCCTGCGCTGCCTTGTACAGGCTTTGGCTTTGCCTGAGCTTTCTTCTCTGCATGCTATGCACACATGTGTCACTGCATCCAATGTGTGTCCTTAAACACAAATGTAAAACTAATCAATGCATTTTGTAAAAATATAAAAATTTTGCTGACCAAAGAGAAAATAATTCACACATATTTCATAACCGAATCAGTTTTTACCTCAATACTGTTTTCATTGTCTGATAAAACCAGACAGTTTTAAGAAATATTTAAATAAAACAAAATCCCTGTCTATTATCAAAGGATGATTTAATTATTGAAAGGTGTTCAGCTTCCATATGTACACACTTTAAATGAATTCAGAGGACCTCGCAACAAAGAGCTATTTGCCAGGCTTTTGCTCACATTTTGGTACCCATCTATCTCCTCTGTCCAGCTTGGAGAAGAGAGATTTGCTCCTTTGCCCCAAAGGCAGAAGCATACATTTAAAATGTGAGTTATCCTATCATTATTTCCCCAATGTCTTGCTGAGTTCACTGGGCCTGGTATGGATTTGCACATTAGTTTGACCGGAACCCAGGTCATTTGTTATTCAAGCAGAAAGGATAAGTCATTTCCTCAATCTCATCTAGAAATGATAAAAATTACAGCTGAGCCACCCAGGCATAAATGTCACTGATTCATTCTCACATATTCTTAGTCGTGCATTTATTGTCTATTTAAGTCAACAAAATAATGATTAATAAATAAACACACCCCTTATGATAGGCACACCTTCTTTGAAAGCAAATGCTTCATGTTCTCCAAGTACCCTAATGCTACTCCTTAGGCAATTTCTCCAGGACCTGACATTAGATACTTAAACATTTCACTTCCTGTGAAATAACTTCAAAGTAAACAATGCCATGACCCCAGGGAGGAAATGACACAGCCCCTGGGATGCATAGCCTATTTGCTTAGTAAGGCTGCAGTGTCCTCCTGCAGCTCAACACTGGGAAACACTCCTGGTTCCTATACCCACACACTTTCCCCCTTTTCTTCCTTTTTACCTGGAGCCTCAAGGCTGTATGTGTCTGTTGGCTCCTGCTGCGGGCCAGCTCCTCCTGTTCTCAGTTCCGTTTGTCTAAGCCTTTTCTGACACTCACTTTGCTACTACAATGCTTTATAAAAATCTGTAATGAAATAGCACGCTGGGCTCCATTCTTATCTGTGTATCAACCTAGCAAAATTAGATGTTGCAAAAATCACCATGCTAAATTAAATAACGACAGAGTTCAAGATAAGAAATAGGATAATTACTTTAATTGATGTGTTTCTCTTCAGTATTATCTAAATTAAAAAAATAATTTTATTTCCTTCAGGGTTCACAGTAAATTCTTTGGCTCTACTTTAAAATATATTTGGTATTTAGGACTGCATTTCAGTAGATAGCCATATCTCCAATGCCTACTTTTCACCACTTCCATTGCTATTACTATAAACAAAGCCACCACTATGTACCCTGTGAACTCCTTACTGAGTCTCATGCTTCTCTTCCTGACTTTCCTCCCATACATTCTCAATAAATAAAGATATTTCAATTTATAAAAATACATCTTAAGATAGTTATCTGAATTTCAGAGAAATATGTATATGTGAAGATATTTTATAACAGTCAAGACCATCTAAACAGTTTAAAAGTGAATTGTCTTATAGATGATAAAACATTCTTACTTTGGAATATTATGTAGACATATTCATACTTTTAATGAGTATTTTTATCATAAAGAAAAAGTCTTTGAATGTCTAGTCTTTCAAAGAATTGAATGTAAAACAATTAATGAGAAACACTGTGAAACACATATATTCATATAAAAGCCCTTATCACATGACAGGTCAGATAAAAGCCCTGCAAAAGTTTCTACCTCACTTGAAGTGGAGTAAAATCCATGTGTTCACCCATGTGTCCTGGGTTGCCTGGGCTGCCATAACAGCATGCTATTGACTTGGTGATTTGAACAGCAAAAATACATTTTCTCATAATTCTGGAGGCTAGAAGTTTGAAATCAGGGTACCAGCCTGAGTGAGATATCTCTAGTGAGAGCCCTCTTCCTGACCACCCATCTCCCTGCATGCTCACCTGCAGAGAGAAAGTACCAGTTCTCTGAGTTCACTTATAAGGGCATCAATCCCAACAGACCAGGACTCTGCCCTCACGACCTCCTCTAACCCTATTTACCTTCCAAGGGCTTCACCTCCTAATACCATCACACCGGGTCTTGGTCTTCAACATGAGAACTGGGTATATAAATTCATGGCATACAAAACCTTTCACAATCTAGACTTTGACTTAATCACCTCTTTTTTAATATTTTATTGCTTTTTTTACAAAGAGGAAGGGAGGGGGAGAGAGAGTCAGAAACATGGATGAGAGAGAAACATCAATCAGCTGCCTCTTGCACACCCTCTACTGGGGATGTGCCAGCAACCAAGGTACATGCTCTTGACTGGAATCAAACTTGGGACCCTTGAGTCCTCAGGTTAATGCTGTATCCACTGAGCCAAACTGGTTAGGTCATCACCTCTTTCTTCCTCTCACTTATTTAGATCTAACCATCTTCGTACCTCTGCTCTTCCTTAAGTCTACCGGAGCATAATGCTGCCTTGGGGTATTTGCACTGGCTTTTCCCTTTTTTCTCAGATGGCTAATGGTTCATTTCCATACTTTATTCAGTTACTTGCTCAACTGTCAGTTTATCAGAGACAACTTCCCTTTCTGATGCCTTCTCAAGTGCACCAGGAACACACCTCTATTCAATGTTGAGTTTTGTGGCTTCCTGCAGTGAGAGAGGCAGCACATGATGGGGTGCCATGAGGTGGACTAGTAAGAGGGTGTTGGGAGGAACTTACCATAGAGCTCAAGTCTGTGCTAGGCAATTTCAGGGAAGACTCAATGAAGCATAACTTCACTCCATTTTGCAGGTTGTCATAATGTGAGATTAATTCCATAATTGGGTATCTTAATTTTTAACTAGAAGGAGTGGCATGAGACTGAAGCTGCAATTGGTGAAGAGTCCACAAGAATCAGCTGTTGCTCATGTTAGCTGGATGAGGATGATACCTGGTTATTTTTGTGACTTGTACAGTGTTCTTGTTTTTATCTGTACTTGGTCATGATTATTATTTGGTCTTATTTTGATATTGGTCTAGTAGAGAGCGGTCTAGTAGTCTTGTTTGACTGTAGTTTTCTGTAAAATTGTTTAGATCGAATAGGAATGCATTGTGCCATTCCTGAGCTGATAGCAGTCAGGGGCATCTTTCTTCACACTTAATCTGAAATACAGTTTCACACATGTCTTATTTAATTTTTATTATCCATATTCTTCTAGAGGCAAATTCCATAAAGTTGGCATTAGAAGTCACTGATTTCATCCTTAGTTCCTAGGTGCTCTCCTGGAATATAACAGATGCTCAATATGTATTTGCTGGATGAATTTGTGCAATAATTGTTAAGTTTTTCAATCACATATAAAAATCAAGTTATAAAAGGGCCAAAAAATGAGCTAATAGTATACCCACAGTATATGAAATTCAACATAATTAAGTTATAAATGAAGACACAAATAACAGATGAGTATCTAATGAAATATAGTAATTTCTGCTTTGCTGTATATCTTGATGTGACTTTTATAACAAACTTTAAGTATTTGACTTTCTTTGATACAAAGTAAACTGTGTGTTATTGTTTTTAAAAATATATATTTTATTGATTTTTTACAGAGAGGAAGGGAGAAGGATAGAGTAGAAACATTGATGAGAGAGAAATGTCAATCAGCTGCCTCCTGCACATGTCCTACTGGGAATGTGCCTGCAACCAACGTACGTGTCCTTGACTGGAATAGAACCTGGGACCCCTGAGTCCGCAGGCCAATGCTCTATCCACTAAGCCAAACTGGTTAGGGCTGTGTGTTTTGTTTTGTTTTATCTCTACAAGAAAAATTTGGATTAAGTTAGATATCAAAGTACATTCCCTAATTGGATAGACTGCTAAAGGTAGACTAGTTACATATTAAATTCTAACATAGCTTTTAGGGGAAAAAAATCAAACTACTAGTTTGATAATTTACATTTATATATTTTTTGCACACATGTACAATGAACTTTCTTTGAACAATTTTCATAAGGTAAGCAAAAGGGAAGAAACTGCTTTTACAGATTACATATGGTATTTAAGGCTATTGTTCACAGTACTTCACTAATTTTTTGCGTATCTTCAAAATGACACCTGTATCTGTGTGTGTATTAATTCACTATGAGTGTGTATGTATTCCACACTCGTTACCCAATGAGCTGATTAATAGTGGAGGAAATGGAAAGCCAGTGAGTGCTCAGGGGTATGTCTGAGAATACCTGGGTCAGAATGCCCTCAGATATAAAAACAGCTACAGCCAGAGCTTCCTAAGCTATTTCTACTTTATCTTTATTTTCCTCTTGTGGCCTCATTATTATTTTCCTTTTAGGGAAATAGGTTTTACTGGCCTGCTATAGAAATTGAAAACATGAGATGTTAGCCTCTGAGTAAATAAAAATTAAAGCTTCTGTACTTCAAAAGTCTATGTCACCACAACTAAAGTCAATGGAAGAACCACACTATAAGATTAGCCAAATCCAAGAATAACAATAATACATACTAGCTATCATGTACTGATACTATTACCAGCAAATGCACTAAATACTTTATACTCATTGTCTCCTTTAAGTCTTATGAGATGAGGATCAGAGACTTCAAATTTCGCCTTGTAATTGGCAAAGCTGGCATATAAACTCTGGTTGACAGAAGAACAACTCCACAAAGAAGTCCATGTCCTAATTCCTGGAACCTATGAATGTGTTACTTTATGTGACAAAAGGGATTTAACAAATAAGAATAAGGATTTTGAAAGGGGAAGATTATCCTGAATCCCAATATATTCACAGGGGCCCTTATAAAACAGAGGCAGAACCATGAGGGTCAGAGGATGAGAGATAAATGTCAATCAGCTGCCTCCTGCACACCTGACTATAGAAACAGATGCTGGAGTGATGTGGTTTGAAGATTAAAGAAGGAGCCATGAGACAAACAATGCAGGTGACCTCTAGACAGCAAGGAATAGCATCTCCCCTAGAACCTCCAGCAGGAATATAGCCCTAGTGACACTTAGATTTTAGCCTCATGGACCCATTTTAGACTTCAACCTCCAGTACAACCTATAATAATAAAAGCATAATGTGCTAATTAGACCAGACAGCCAAACAACCTTCCTGCTATCATTCTGGATGTCCATTGGACAAAGCCATGGTGGTGGGAGCTGAGGCAGAGGTGGTTAAGTGCAATCAGGCAGACAGGCAGGCAAGCAGTTAGGGGTGATGAGGCAGTAGGCAGAATGGCTAGGTGTGATCAGGCAGGCAAGTGTTTAGGAGCCCGTGGTCTGCGAGTGTGAGAGGAATGTCTGACTGCCAGTTTAGGGATTCCTGTGGGATTTGGCCTAAACTTGCAGTCAGACATACCCCAAGGAGTCCCAGATTATGAGAGGGTGCAGGCTGGTCTGAGAGACACCTCTACCCATGCATAAATTTCATGGCACTGAGCCTCTAGTTCTCCAAAATAAAGCCTAATATTCAAATAGACTGAATGGTATAATGGTCAGAGGAACGACTGGTATGATGTGCACTGACAAAAGGGAGCAGATGTTCAACACAGGAGCTGCTTCCAGCCTGTAGGCCACAGGCCAGCTAAGGAGGGTGCTAGTGTGCCCCCTCCCTCTCCCCCCCCAATCATCCTGCCAGTCGCACCACAGATCAGCCCTGATCACTAGTCTGGCCTACAGACCCTACCCATGCACAAATTTCATGCACTAGACTTCTGGTAGATAATAGCTTTGTATTATTTTAAACATGGTTGTTACAGTAGCAATCAGAAACTAATACATAAACCAAGATCTATCTAGTCCCTCTACTATATTGCCATATGATAAGATGTGAACTTTAACTATCTCACCAACTGGTTGATTATCTCAGATAAATTAGGCTAAAGGAAAACAATAATATCCCTCTAATTAATGTAGGTCATATCCTCTGCATATTTCAAATTACTTCATGAAACATGATCTCTGTTTCCTCTGCGTATATAGAGGAAGTTGTGTGTGTGTGTTTTTTTCAATGAGTTGTTCCAGATGTAGTTGTGTGTGTGCTCTGTCCAAACAGACCATAATTTATTTAAGAATGAGTAATAACAAGTTTAATATTGTATTCAGTCATCAGTTTGCACTTACTGTATAACTGCTTAATCTACTCGTTTAAACATGCATATTGATTTGGCCACTCAAGTTAATCCCTTTGTGTGTAGTTTTGGAAAAGTTTGCAAGTAAAAACCCAGCTGCAATACATGTATCATCAAAACAGAGTTGCAAACCAGGATAATTATAACCATCTTTATAAGCGATCTTTCTTCAGCAGGTATTATGGGATTAAAGTCTTTTCCCAAATATCAGTCCCTTTGGTAAAGTTATCTAAGGTGAATCCTCAGTCTTTAAGGGAGAGAATAAGTATGTTAGTTTCTCTTCCACTTCAAAACGTTTGTTCTTCCTGAATCTGACTTGGCTCAGTGGATAGAGCTTCAACCTGCAGACTGAAAGGTCCCAGGTTCGATTCCGGTCAAGGGCATGTACCTTGGTTATGGGCACATCCCCAGTAAGGGGTGTTCAGGAGGAGCTGATCAATGTTACTCTCTCACCAATGTTTTTAACTCTATCTCTCTCCCTTCCTCTCTGTAAAAAAATCAATAAAATAAAAAAAGATGTTAAAAAAACAACAACAAAAAACATGTTTGTTCTTCTTCTGAAAGCCTTACATAGCCCAGATGCTTTGGAAATTACAGAGGCCACTTCTGGTCTGTCATCTCCCATCAGGCTTGATGCACTCCCTACAGTGAGGAAGTGTTTTCAGCACTCTAGTGATAAATGCTCTTTGAACAACTGGCCACCCAACTTCTTATCTATGAATATAGGAGAAGGTTGAGGTAGAAGAGGCAGTTATACAGAATTATCTTTATTGTTTCTGAGGCACAGTTTCTTATTTACATATTTTGTAATATGTTAGGTTTCTATTTATGCTGTAATAAATTACCTCAACCTTAGTGGGTTTCACTGGGCTAAATCAAGGTGTCAAAAAGTTGCATTCGTTTCTGGAGATGCTAGAGATGTTTTCTTGCTCATTCATGTTGTCAGCAGAATTGAATTCCTTGTGACTGTATAACTGAGATTTTCATTTCCTTGTGAGGAGAGAGGACCATTTCTAGCTTTTAGAAGATTCTCAAATTCCTTGGCTTATGGCTTTGTTCCTCTACCTTTAAACTCAGCAGTGATGGGCCTCTCTTCTAGCATCTGACCCTTCTTTCTTTGTCATATCTCTCTCTGACCACAGCCAGAAAAGATTCTCTGCTCTTAAGGACTCCTATTACTACATTGGGCCCACCTAGATAATCAGTAAAAAAAATGTCTACATCTCAAGGTCCTAAATGTTAATCATCTTTGCAAAGTCTCTTTTGCTGTGTAAAAGAACATATTCACAGGCTCTGTTGATTAGAATGTGAATATGTTCGGGTGGCAATTATTCTGCCTAGCACACTCATTGGATCAGAGTTGAGATGGTAAGAAAAATGGAGATAATATTGCTGCCACTGTAGCTCTGTTCATATGTGTGTGTAGTGCATGCATGTGTGTGTAATGCAAGCACATACACACATGTACAGGTTGGCATTAGGAAATGACTGCTATCTTTTTAAAGCATTCAATTGTATAAACAAAAACTTTAATAACACAGGATTATAAACATTTCATCAATGTTTCGAAGGATAGCCTTCCCCTCAGCCCCAGTCCCTGATTTTTTCTTCTTCAAATTAATTAGACTCTGTTGTGTAGGCCATGGAGATACTAATTACATATCATTTTGGCTGTGTCAATGTGAAGAAAATGATATTTACTTCTACTTCTAAAGGCAAAAGTTCTAAAGTGAGACTCTCAGATGGACCACTTTCTTCTGAGTTGAATTTTCTGTAGAGAAAAAGATTAAATACATTTAATTGGTTGTTTAGTGGGGTGAGGAATGTCAGTCTGCTAAATTCATGGAGACATGTCCTTTCTATACAGCTTTGGTCAGTGTCTTGAATATAGAATAGAACTTTGTTATACTAAATTGATTCAAGTCTAAGATTATTTGAATAACTCCTAAGTAAATATTAATATGTTTATGAATAAATTGTCTAATTCTTCTTTTATTCCACTGGAAGTTATATGTAAACCATTCTATTTTCTCTCTTACCTCAAGAATGCTAGGATCTTTAGAAATCCTCAAATAGCCAGACATTTGATAAGCTCTTATAAAGATTTTTTTCATTCCATCCCTTTTCACTTACCTGATAATTAAGGGTTGCCAGGCATGGGACTGAGCCATTTTATAATTGAGACTCGGGCACAACGGTAGGGTGTTCCAAGGACTATTGTAGTTGCAATTGTACCACCTGTGGGTGCTCTGAACCATTGTGAACATCTAGTGGTGACAAAGATTGGAGCCGTGTTGAGGAAAATGTTCATGCTGCTGACTGACAATAGGAGTTTTAGTTCAGTTGTTTCGTGTCTCCATAATTTTGCTGTTGATATCTCTATCCTAGGTATTAAAGAATGGGTGTAGTTGTTCTTTTTTCACTGTAGGATAAGTCAGGCCACACATTGTTTGAAGAACTGGCCTTTAACTCTTACCTTAACGCTTAAGGCTAAAGCTAATATATTTTTCTTTTGCTCCCTTCTTTTGCAGTGGCTCCCAAAGTAGAAATAACTGTTAGTTATTCTTTTAAATTGTTTCATGTTATCTTTTTTACCAACAACTGATATAATCACGTTTGCTCCTTATTAACCAGACTCACCAAAATCACCATTTTTTATCAGATTTTCTCCACTTGAAGATGCAGAATAAGGTGTGTAATAATGTACTTTTTATCCTTCCCTATTCAGAAAATCAACTATTTTAATAAATATTTAAATAAAAGGATTTAGCCTAAACCATGTGTATATTTATAGCTACTCATGCACTTTTTAATTTCTTCCTTCCTTCATTCAATCCATGTATGTATGGATAACCTACTATATGTTAGATACTATTCTTCAGTGTTTGAAACATCACCATAATCATAATATTACTGAACATTAACCCTGAAGATTTACAATGGGAGACAGAAACAAAACATAATGGAAAAGAAGTAAGTGTTGTGACAGCATTAGGAACAATGTGCTATGGATGCAAAAAGGAAGAAGGTTCTCTTTAACATTCAAACTAACAAAAAGAAGAAGGATGTGTTCCCATATCTCAATCTCTATATAGTTTCTAAAATGTGTAGTATCACCCACCCAATGCAAGGAGTCAAAAAAAAACAAAAAACAAAAAACAGAAAAACTATTAACTACATGTGATTTAAAATTAAGTGGAATATTCCATATCCTGATACTTGTCCTTTGCAGAATAATACAGGAAAGTAATTATTTCATACACAAGACAATACATTTTAAATACAAGGATCAGTGCAGCCTGAGACCTGAGGACCCCTGCAACTCAAGAGTTCTCCAAAGCTGTCAACTTTCCCAGGAAATAATAGGCTTCTATTATAGATTTCCAGTGTTACAGTCTCATCATCATAACTAAGAAAAATCAAGATTCCTTTATTGTCACAGCATGCTGCATTTATAACTATAAGTTCTACTCTATAAAAAACAACATTCAAATAAATATTACAGATGTAAACAAATATGAAAAGGGCACAAATCTAGTCCCAAGATTATATATAAAGCAAAAGGAAATTTCAATTTGTTTGCTCAGTTTTCTGGGAGATATCTGAAAACTCCATTTAGATAAAAGGACAACTTTCTTTTCTTGAAAAGCAGTGTAATCTGAAAATCTCCAGTATGGTTCAGTAAATGTACTAGTATTCATACTTCATCCCATATTATTAATAAAAGGTATTTGCAGGACCACTTAGAATTGGATTTCTTGATTGATGTATTGATTGAATCCCTGACTCAATGGAATTGATTTATTGAATGAATCCCTGGAAACAATGTCTTGAAAATTAAAAGCTGTATAGAATTGGACTAAAACTCAGTCCAATCCCAAAGCAATTTTACTTGAACTTTGCTTAACGTTGGCTTATACAACCTGCAAACCATCTTGATGCTGAGTTGCACTGTCTGTTGGCTGTGATAGCATTAGATTCGCTTCAAAGGGTTACTGTCCTTACCAGGAAAGAGCATGACTACATTCACAGTCAGAACGGACAGTACCGTGGTAATACCAACATCCCCAATTTCTTGTTCAAACAAACATCCTATGTAGTTTGTTTGAAGTCTTTTCTCATAACTATCTGTTCTCAGAACAGGTGAAGGTTAATATCAGTGAGTTGTATTTATTTATTTATTTACAAATTGCTCTTTTTACCTCTCACAACATTGTATGTTCCTTAGCAAGCAGAAATATTGAGATTGTTGATGATTACTTTTCAATTTTTATTTTTAAGAAATATCCACTCATGAAAAAAAAATAGTTTAGAAGGAATAGTGAAATGCCTGGCTCTATTAATGCCTCGCTTTAACAAAAGTGAGGTAATCACTTTAAAATTTTTTTCCATTCAATTCTGTTTTCTTCCCATTTATACATACATCCATACCCCATTTTTATTTTTTATTTAACACAGTTAGAATTATACTTTACTATTGTGAGAATATGAAGTTTAACCTGAGGAAGAGACAGTTACAGCAAGTTCAACATTTCACTGTTACTTATTCACTTTAGAATAAACTCAGAACATTGAAGACTTTTAGACTCAACTAAATGCTTATAAAAATAACATTCAAATCTAAGATAGTCCCTCCCCTGATTAATAGAGTAAGGACTCTGGAGCAACCAGCCTGATTGTGAGCTCTTCCATCGCTGTTTTGATATGTGACTATATGCAAGTTGCTTTGACATTTTGTGCATCATTCTCCTAATCTGAAAAAGGATATAATACCACATGCTTCAAACCATCCCTGTGCAACTGAGTTAACTAAAATGTAGTGTTTAACAGATACTGGTACATCTTAAACACTTCATTTTAGTGATAATTATTATATCATTATGATTCAATGGATTACTGTTGCTCTAGGTCTTAAACCTATAAAATTACTGATAAGACCCAGCATGCCAGTCACCACCTCACCATCCCTATTCACAAGTTCTTTACCTCTTAGGTCTTTGCATATGTAGCTTCCTCTGCCTTCCCTTCATTTTGCAACTCTACCTCCTTTTCTGGGTACCTCTTATATCCTTATATCTCAGCTAAAAGTCATTTTCTGGGGAAAAAAAACTATTTTATGGCTCTCAGACTAAGTCAGGTATCCTTTTTTTAAAGTACTAGAGACATGATGCATGAAACTCATGCAAGAGTAGGCCTTCCTTCCACCAGCTGCCAGCACCAGCTTCCCTCTGGTACCTGGGACCCGGGCTTCCCTTAGGCTTTTTCCGGAAGGTTTTCTGGTCTAATTAGCATATTACACTTTTATTATTATAGATTAAAGTGAACTGTGATCACATATATATCATCCAAAAGGGAGCACTTATGAGCTTGAGAGAGAGAGAGAGAGAGATCAGTTGTCCCCCTATATGTGCCCTGACCCAGAATTAAACCTAAAACCTTTTGTTGTAGGAGCCAATGCCATACAGTCAGCACAAAACATACACACTTACACCATTTACTTTTCTTTTATACATCAACTTATAATTGTATTTAATTAACTATGCAAATATTTGTTAGTGTCTTATTTTTCTCCTCAATTATAAACTCAGTGTGTTTTACTGAAGACTGTTTCCCAACTCCTAAAGCATAGTGCCTAGCACATTGCCCAAAAATATTGTTAAATAAAGGAATGAGTGGTAGTTTTTATTGTATCAAAAAAAGATAGAAGCAGAGATTAATTAAAGAACTTACAAGCATAGCTGAAACCGGTTTGGCTCAGTGGATAGAGTGTTGGCCTGTGGACTGAAGGGTCTTGGGTTCAATTCTGGTCAGGGGCATGGTTGCAGGCACATCCCCAGGGCGGGGGGTGGGGGGGGGGAGAGTGCAAGAGGCAGCTGATCTATGATTCTCTCTCATCGGTGTTTTTAACTCTCTATTCCTGTCTCTTCCTCTCTGTAAAAAATCAATAAAATATATTTGGGGGGGAAAAAAAAGAACTTACAAGCATATATGCATCGCCCATAGTTACAAACAATGGGCAGGTGAAGGCCTCGGGTGGGAGATGGGTAGAGGTGGACACAGAGGGGAAAAATTGAGGATATCTGAAATACTCTCAACAATAAAAATAAAAAAATAGAGACAGACTCATAGATAGAGATGAGGCAGATAGCTCTGGTGTTAAGGGAGAGGGATTGTGCAGAAAAGAAAAAAAAGAGAGAAACTCATGGACCTGGACAATAGTGTGGTGATTGTGAGGGGGTGGGTAGAGGTTGAAGAGGGCATAGAGGGAATAAATGGTGATGGAAAAATTAAATTTAGAAAAGCAAGTTCCACACTATGCCAATTTCAGGTTGGTCATGCATTGTAGAAGCCTGAGCATTAATTAATCTACCTTCCATTCTCCTGACTTTGAGCCTTCTTTTAAGATGTAGCATTTTCACCATTGCGTGATTCCAGAGTAGGTCTTGAACTCTTACCCTTTCCCTTGACAGCTTTCCTATATTTTTGATTTGCAAAGATATATCAGTGGGCATTTTTTTAAGGCAGTAACTTAAAGTGGCCTTTGTTACTTGTGTAATCATAGGGAACTGAGCAAACGCCAGTAGAGTCTGGGGCCATACGCACCTCAATGAGTGGCTCAGAAAACAGGCTTACTTCTATGGTAACATGGAAATTACAATTGCTGAAATGAAACCAACATTTATATTATCACAATGTTTCTATTTATATAGTAGAGGTAATATTTAAATGATCAAGTTTATTTTAGAATGTTCTTAAAAGTATTAATATTTAGAACTGTAGATAAAAAGTATGACGAAGAATCTTACAATATTTGTAGACTATTCACATTTATTGCCTTGGTTCTTCTGCATTGCCAGGTAAGATATCTAAGTAGGTCATATTTCAATGGTGGTAGTTTCCAAGTTTGGGTTCTTTGTAGATTACTGTGGATGCCATGTCTGACTCATTCGTTCAGGAGGATTAAATGTTCAGACTCTCCCTGGATCACATTCCATGGTTATAGCAAGGTACACACTCCACTGAACAGGAAATTGGACCAGAAAATGAAAACCAGTTAGAAAATGGAACATAAGCATGTATGTCTTCAGCAACACAATCCTTTATTTTATTTGATTTGATTATTATTATTTATTTTTATTTTATTTATTTATTTATTTTTGCCTTTGGACCTCACTGACCCAACCCCATTCCATTACCTTCTTTGAAGTGAATTCAGATTTATAATTTTATTATGTATCAGTGCAAGATTTAGTTTTGTTAACTAGTTTTATTTCAGAACCACCTCTTTCACCACCTTAGTGTGCTAAAGTGTTCCCTTAAAAATCCTTTGAAAAGTCTTAGTGATTCTAGAGATATTTATATATACATTCTATTCATGCCATTGATTCATTCATTCTGCAAGGTCTTTGCTAAGAATTCTCTCCTCAGTATAATGAGTCAGTAAGATTTAAACAAGAGAAACAGCCACTTCAGCCTCTTTGATTTTCACCCTTAATAGAAAGGCCAGCATTGAAGTCAATTTTCTATCATTCTCTATCTATAGTTTCTTCATTATCACAACAATGCCAAATTTTCTAGGGGAAAAAAGTTTTCTGAAGTCACTTTCTTTTTCTTTGAGAAGTTTCAGGGTTCAAAATAACTTTCTGACTTTTCATATTTCTAAGCTATCACCTCTACCTTATGTGAGAGTATAAAACAGTATTCTTAGAATTCTCATAGCCAGCAAAATCTTAATCAATCACATTTCCTTATTATTTTTATTTTTATTTGTGACCTGAATATGAAATATTTCACAAGATCATGAACTGACAAATAACTGTTTATAATGACTGTTAAGATTTTTTATTTGAAACTGAATCACATCTTATAATAATGTATTTCTTCTTCTTTAAATTCAAAATGACCTTGATGATAATAAAACATTTAGTTGGAAAAAAAAAAAGTCTTTTTGCTGAATTAATACTGTCTCTTTATGATCATAAAACATCCAGTCAATTTGTTAGCAAAAATTGATTTGGTTGATTCACTGATAGCCTTATTATAGGTACAAGTAGTATCTCTAGTCACTCTCAATAACAAAACTCATATTTAATTTTGTCATTTTTTCCCACTTATTCTCAGCTAGCTTAAAAATGTTTCCATTTGAAGAACATAAGTATATCTGTTTAGATTTTGCATCAATAATTACAACTAAACATAAGACTGTCATTAGAGGTGGGCTGACTGCCCTAACTCGTTTTGCTCAGTGAATAGAGCATTGGCCTGTGGACTGAAGGGTCCCAGTCAAGGGCAAATGCCTGGGTTGCAGGTGTACAGGAGACAGCCAATCAATGATTATCTCTCATCATTGATGTTTCTATCTCTCCCTCTCTCTTCCTTTCTGAAGTCAATGAAAATATATTTGTAAAAAATAGGTGGGTTGAAAAGGAAAACTAAAGCTGAGTTTTCCTTTTGCTAATTCCTTAGGCACATTTAATTTTTGAATTCACTAGATGAGGCTTTTTAGTCCCTTTATTTTGTTCTATTTTATAGAAAACTGCCAATAGTCAAATTCAGATCCAGGATTCAGTTCTTCATTTCCACTGAAGAATGCATAGCCAAAAACTTTTTTTTCAACTAGGTAGAATCAGTCATCTAAAATTTTAATGGACTCATCTATGTCTGTCTATAACTTTTTTCATTTAAATATAAGGTTCTAATAAAAAAAATCACCTTTCCCTTAATTTTAAAAATAATCAAATGATTTTAAAATATATAAAATGTGTTTTTCCCCCTCCAAACAATTATTTCTCCAAAATATCGGGGGGAGGGGGGGATATTTTTTTTTAAATTCAACTTCAACACAAATAAAAACCAGCAGCAGAAAATCCAGAACTTATCTTTGTAATAAATGTAGTAGTTTAGGAATAGTTTTCCTGGATTAGTAATGACCAGTTATTTTAGGGAAATATTATAGCTAAAGGTACACCACATTAACAATGGTCACTCAGTTCACTATATTACCAACATGTAAGCATTTATAATATATAGGAACAATCCTATAACGGTCCCAGGTTTGATTCCAGTCAAGGGCATGAACCTTAGTTGCAGGCACATACCCAATAGGGAGTGTGCAGGAGGCAGCTGATAGATTGTTCTCTCTCACTGATGTTTCTAACTCTCTACCCCTCTCCTTTCCTCTCTGTGAAAAAATCAATTTTTAAAAAAAGACACAAATATAGGTAAAATCAACCCTTGCCAGTGGGACCAGCTTCACTGATCATTACTAGCAGTCACATAGACCCCCTGCACAGAAGGTCCTCATGTTTGGTTTTATGCTATGCTGCCATTGTTTTTAAATTACTTTTTAGCCAAGGCCTCCAATTGGAGTTTTCCCAAATTTTACCAGTAATCCAGCCAGCCCTACCTGTAAGGATAACACATATCAGAAGAAATAGTCTCGCTAATGTTCTTACAAACTTTCCAACCTAGTCTCGTGTGCTCCCCAACGTTGGAGGGGTCAGCACAACCTAACCTATATCATGAAAAATAATTCAACAGGCTCAGCAGTATATTATTTGTAAACAGTGGATGGTATATTATTGGCCTCATTAATGATAGATTTTCTTCCTTTCTCTTTTTGTTTCAACTTGTTAACATACTCAAACAAGAAAATATTTTAATTTATTTTGCTTTGAATTGACAACTTTAATGTGTTTCTAATAAAACCAATAACCCTAGCTGGTGTGGCTCAGTTGGTTGGACATCATCCCATATGCCAAAAAGTTGATGGTTTGATTCCCAATAGAGGGCATGCAGGTGATCGCATTAATGTTCTGCTCTTACATCAATGTTTCTCTCTCCCTCTTCCTTTCCCTCTCTCTAGAAAAAAAAATCAATAAAAAATCTTTTTAAAAAGTCAATATCTAGATTCTAATTAACAAAGAAAGTGGGTGCTCCTTTGGAAATATCCATCTAAAATAAAATAATAAAATATCTCTTCTATGAACTTCATATCTGCTGTTGGAAAAATGGGTAATCTCATCTGCTTTTTATACTCACATTTCTAATAAGACATGGGGGAAATTAAACAGGGGTGCAAAAGGAACACATTATGTGTAAAATTAATTCTTGAATTAAAAGTCAAGAAAGCTTTAGGTACACTGTAAAATAACCTGCCCAGATTTTGTTATTCTGTATTTAGGATTTACATACATTTTTTTAAAAATGCAACAAGAGAAAAAGGCAATTTCTCTTTGGACCTGGATGTATTCCTTAAATATCCCTCTAATGTGGACAATCACATATGTTTTTTTGTTTTGTTTTGTTTTGTTTTTTTGAAAACCTTCTTTTAATAAGTGAGGATACTGAAGCCTGGAGACATGAAATAAACATGCTCCCTGGTTATGCCATTTACAGGGATATGATGTTTCCATATTCTCAGAAACTGGGAGCAGTGCCTCACCAAACAAATGTTTGCTCCTCTGGGTGAATAAGGATCTACCCAGAATATTTATTACTTGATTGTGTTTATGTTCCTTTGTGTTTGTTTCTGCCTTCACTGGAGTGACATTAGAATGTCAACTTCTAAGTGGTGAGGCTGGTGCTCAGTGTCATCTAATAATTCTTTCAAATCCCACTCTAAATCTGTGAGCCAGGCTAGCTTGGCTGGCTACCATTATTAAGAATCTATTTGAGTCTCAGGCTTTACATGATACACATGAAACATGAAGTCAGCCAAAAGCCATCATTTGTATTGGTTAATTTTGACATACTTTTCCCTGGACAATGGCACCAACTCCATAATTTAAAGACATGGGGACAATAAGAGAATAAAGGGAGTTGATTTCATAGGAAAGATAGGCCTTTCAAAAGAAGCATCAACTGTAGGCATATGTCCTAGATGCACGAAAATGTGTGGTCGTACTAGTACGTTTCCAGAAATAATAACAAATGCAAAACCTACAAGGAATCCTATCTAATAGGGAATATGCTAATTGACCTTCATGCTGTTTGCAGAGATGGTGGCACCCACAGCCAATAAGGAGGGAATATGCTAATTGACTTCCATGCCCTCAAATATGGCTACTCCCATAGCCAATAAGGGGAGAATTTGTTAATTGACTGCCATACCCTCAAAGATGGCAGCACCCAGTCCCTTCAGCCCCCCAGCCACCCAGGGTCAGCCCAAGACACAAGCAAGCCTCAGATGTTGGCTGCCCAAACACCCAGGGCCACCCGAGGCTTGCACTGCCAGCAGTGGCAGCAGCAGAGGTGTGATAGGAGCTTTGCCTTCCCCTGATGCTAGGTTGCCTCCCACCCCTGAGGGCTCTGGGACTGTGAAGAAGGGGCAGGCCAGGCTGAGGGCCCCCCCTCCTCCAGTGCATAAATTTTCATGCACTGGGCCTCTACTTATTAATAAAACCAAAGAAACTTAAGGTTGCTTTGATCTTCCTTGATATCAATTTCTACTAAAACTGTCATGAGTCCTTAGAACTGCAAGTCTAGTAAGTATGTAAGGAATGAACTGATGAGATTATAGTAAATGAGGTCTGGATTTTTTTCAAGATCTTTGTCTTAAAAATGGGAGTCTTGTTTGTAGCCATCAGTGTGTTCATTCCGCAATGATAAAGTGGTGGTTTCAGATGAATAGCTACAGGAATGAAGGTGGATTAGAATTAAGAGGAAAAAGTAGTGTATCTATAGGTGAGAGTAACACCATGACACAAAACAGCTTAGGTTTTGGAATCAGTCTCATTTGGTCTTATCCAGACTATATCCTATGTTTTACTGAGTAAGTTATTCATAAGAGCTGAATCTTGACATCGTTATCTTAAAAATAAGATTAAACAATCACACCTACCACAATGAATTGACATTGTATAAAGTAGTGGTTAAAAGCATCAGATCCAGCCTCATGATAGCTTTATAACTGTGGTCAAGTTACTAAGCATCTGTGGGCCTCAGTTTCCCCAGTTGTACAATACAGTTAATAATACCTGCTTCACTCAGATGTTTTGAGAATGAAAGCTTCTGGCATGTAATAATTGTTCAATAAATATAGTTATTATTCATGTTCAATAAATATGTGTTGAATGCTAACTAGCAATATATATGCACAGTGCCATGGTCTTAGAAGGTACCCAAGAAATATTTGATGAATGAAAGGGAAGAGAAGCCTTTTGCTGTTCAAAGAAGCCTCTTGCTATTCAAAGCCAGGACAAAAAGATTTGTCCTGGCTTTGAATATCCATCCCAACATTCTTTATGTGTCACTGGACAACTGCTGGTTGTGTTTTTCCCACCAGCATTCCTGATTCACAGAGAGTGACGCCCAAAGTATTCCCCTATCAAACACTGAGATTAGCAGGAAGAGAGAAATTATTTATTCTACTCTTCTTTCTCTGAGGTCTCTTCTATTTCCTTGAAAGGTGATAGGGACCAGGTCAGCCAAAGGAAAGGACAATGGAGTCCTTTAAAAAGGTACTTGAGCCCAGCTGGCATGGCTTAGTGGTTGACTGTTAACCTATGAACCAGGAGGTCATGGTTTGATTCCTGGTCAGGGCACATGCCTGAGTTGCGAGCTCAACCCCCAGTTTTCAAAACTTTCAAAAAAGTACTCTTTGAAATTAACAGTGAAAAGCCAAAAATGATATGTCATTTGAATGAGTATTCAGTGCTACTTAAATGCTATTGATTGTGCTTAGAGACAAAGTATGCCAACATCTATAGAGCATAAATAAAGTACCATGACACAAGACATTAGCATTTGGTGAGAACAAATGCCTGTAAACACCCTTAAAATTTTAGAGGCATTTTGCAACAGCAGGCATTAGGGAGGATCCTCTTGGCTCAGAATGAATTAGCACCTCAGAAAATTCTCCCTACTGTTAATGATGAGTGAATCAGCTACTTAACTTCTATTCTCTCTGAAGCATGGGGAATTCCCAGGAAAATATTTCTTAATACTGTTTCCTGAGCAATAGAGAACATCCCCCGCTTTTTTTTTTTTTTTTTTTTTTTTTTTTTCCGGTGTAGTAGTAGTATAAGATAACAGTCAAGGATGGGGGAGGAGATGGGCATTACACATAATTTTTAGGTTAAGCATTTTAAAAGGCTGGCTTGGTGGATCATTAAAAAAACAGATGCACCCAAGCCAGCTTGACTCAATGGCTAAGTCTGGACCTCTGAACCAGGAGGACACAGTTTGATTCCTGGTCAGAGCATATGCCGGGATTGTGGGCTCAATCCCCAGTGAGGGGTGTGCAGGAGGCAGCTGATCACTGATTCTCTCTCATCATTGACATTCCTATCTCTCTTTCTCTCTTTCCATCTCCTTTCCTCTCTGAAATCAATAAAAATATATTTAAAAAACAGATGCAAAGACAAATATCTGACAACATAAAACATTATTTTCATGTTAATCATATATGCTCACATTTAAGGACATTTACCTCTGTATAAACCTTGGCCTATCTCTCATTTCTAAATATTTATTTACACCATTGTGGTTTCTGACTCCTAGCATTTTTTTCTCTTCTCTTTCTTTTTAATTACTTCTATATAACTCCTCCTCTGTTAGGTTAAGGTAGCACTAAATTCCCATCCCCAGCTTAATCCAACTTCAAGAGTTCATGACCCAGATCAACCAATAAGAGTATTCTGTCACTTTGGCCTCAGTGGTGGCTCAGAGACTGGTTTGTCCCAAGGTAGGCCAATAGGACTCAATCTCAGGACATAAAATATTTTCCCAATATCTACGGAACTTTTGGACTAGAACCTGGATTCTTTGTCCACCAAAACTGAAGAATGAATCCAAGGACAGAAAGTAGTATAGCAAAGGTAGAGATTTATTAAAGAACAAGTACAGACTCCCACTTGGAGAGAGGGAGAGAGTCCCACAAAATAGACTCCCACATGGGGAGGGAGAAAGGGTCTCACAGAGTTCTTTTTCCCTATCCTATCTAATAAAACAGTAATATGCAAATTGACTGTATCCCACTATATCCACAAGCCACATCCACCAGCCAATCAAGAGCAAGTATGCAAATTAACCCAACCAGATGGCTGCAGCCACAGAAAGAGCAGAATGGAGGCTTGGGTTTCCCCAGAGATGGAGGAAGCCAAACTTTCCGCACACCCTGTTCTGCGCTTAAGGCTACAAAGTTTCAATTATAGAAGATAAATAAACCCCAACAGAAATGGCTGCTGCCACAGCAGGAGGCTTGGCTCTGCTCCAGGCTACAAAGTTTCAATTGTAGAAGATAAATAAATCCCAGATACCAGGACCTCCACTTGGGTTGCCGTGGGTGTGGCCAGACTGCAAACCACCACAGGCCCTTCGCCCAGGCCGCCCTACACCCCAAGGGAACCCCCACCCTGATCTGGGACATCCTTCAGGGCAAACCAGCTGGCCCCCACCCATGCACCAGGCGTCTGTCTTATCTAATAAAAGAGTAATATGCAGATTGACCATCACTCCGACACACAAGATGGCTGCCCCCATGTGGACACAAGATGGCCACCACAAGATGGCCAGCAGAAGAGGGCACTTGGGAGGGAACAGGCCTGCAAAGGAGGGCAGTTAGGGGTGACCAGGTCAGCAGAGGAGTGAAGTTGGGGGTGACTGGGCCTACAGGGAAGGGTAGTAGGGAGGGGGGAGGGGGACCAGGCCTACAGGGAAGGGTAGTTAGGGCAAACAGACTGGCAGGGAACCAGTTAGGCATCAATCAGGCTGGTAAGGTGTGGTTAGGGGGTTATCAGGCTGGCAGGCAAAAGCAGTTAGGAGAAATCAGGAAGGCAGGCAGGCAATCAGTTTGCAGCCAGCAGTTCTGGATTGTGAGAGGGATGTCCAACTGCCCATTTAGGCCTTATCCTACCTCTAGTGGCTCATAAAGGCTGCAGATCTGGTGCCTTGATATTCCCTCTGATTGGTCACTATTCCCTTGGACTGGTTATTATAGTAACTTTTGAGCTCAAAGGTTTAACCTCACTTGGGACATGTAAGGTTCTCCCCCCTCCTTCCTTATTGTTTTCCTATTTCCTTTGGACTTTCTTCTTCTCATTCTGGATGAAGGGCTTGTTTCCCTTTATTTTGCAAATATAGACCTTTTTTTTTTTTTTTTTTTTTTTTGCAAATATAGACCTGTTTCCAGCTCCCTCATTCTATGGAAATGTACCTGCTACACCTTTTTAGCTTCCTTATTCTATGGAAATATACCTTCTGCTGCTCTTCAGCTCAGTGCTTCCTCCACGGTCCCCTTAATTTCCAAAATTTCTAAAATTTTCTAAACTCTGTCTTTTTCATCCTCCAAAGTTCCTGTTTTAGCAGGATACTAATGTAGAGCTTCTAGGACCTACTATAAATGAAAACCTACTGAAAATGAAATCAACACAGAGAAACAAAGTGGTATTTGAGCATTTGTCTTCAGCCATATCTGAAGCTGTAGCTATCCCTAGACTCTTTGATATCTGGGCCAATAAATGCCTAATTCTTTTTTGGGGGGGGAGAGGGGTTGGAGAGGAAAGTTGTAGAAGGAGAAAAAAGGTTGTTTCTAAATTCAGATTAAAATGAGTTTCTCTAAAGAACCCAACTGGAACACACTCTATTTCCTTTGCTTGGAAAACCTTCTTGTCTTCTTCCAAATATATGGTCATTTTTCAAGGTCTAGCTCACATGTGTCAAACACAAGGCCCGCGGGCCAAATCCGTCCCGCCAGGCCTTGCAATGTGGCCCGCACCGCGCTGTCATCACTGCACTCCGCTGCGTTTCCATCACAATGACAGTTTATGACTGTTCAGTAAACCATTCGGCCCGCGATTTAGGCTGGATTTTAGATTTTGGCCCCTTCTCTGATTGAGTTCGACACCCCTAGTCTAGCTCAAACTCTACCTCTTCCAGGAAATCTTCCTTGAATTTCCCAGCCTAATAAGCTCACTTCCCTTACAACATTCAATGTCCTTATTCCTTGTCTGCCAGGGATTGTTGAGCTTGTAGTGCCAGTCATTTTTTTCAGGTGATAATTTTATTTCCTAAACATTAAAGCCAGTCCTTCAGCCTATGTCATAGGAGGTTATACATAGTAGGTGAACAATACATATCTGTGACTTTAATTAGTGTAATGAAAAGAGATGCAAGTATAGTTCTTATCCACCTGTTGGTCCAGAATATAATCTTACATGAAACACATGATTGCACAAATCACAAGGAAGATAAACAATTACCAGGAATCACAGCTATTAGGATGATGCTATTTGGTATAAAGGAAGAGCAATTACAAGGTTTCAGAATTTCAACTCATGTATTAATTATAGGGTTAACATTTTTATTGCTGGTAGAGAAGAGACTCAGGACCAGTACCTTTACTGTTTATAATGTTTCACTTACAGTATTCTCAACATCATAAGAATCTTGGTCACAAAAAATAATATATAATTGGGTGTTGAACTGAAACCTATAAATAAAATAAATTTCAGTTATTTAAACATCTAAATTCTTAGGAACCATCACATTTAAGACCATTTCAAAAAATTTACCAAGTATCCCAAGTAAATCCAGGGAAAGGATCTGAGGTGTTTCTCTAAGGCATCCCTTTTGATAAACTTTAACCCTGCAGGTGTTGTGACATTCAAGTAGCTGATAGCAAAGAATTGCTCTACAGAGGCAGGACCAAGGGCAAGCCTAGGACAGAAAAGACAAGAAGCTTTAATTTCAATTTTAAGTGTATGCAAAATAATTCAATTAACTGCTGGAGGAATTACACCACACAAAACATATGCAATTGAAAATAACACAGCACTTTACTACTCACAAAAGCTCCTGATGCTGCGGGTAAAGGCTTCATGGGATCCAGGTGGTGCTCTCCTCTGGGGCCCGACAGCTGGGCTGGTCTGGTGCTGATGTAAGGGGCCAGCATTCTTCACCTGAGAGCTCAGTTGCATCTCCATCAGGAGGTACTAGCCATTCTTCTGTTGTCTGTCAGGGAAAGGAGCCTGGAGCAGCATCGCTTAAGGGACTGACAAAAGGATGTGCTTTTGTGGTGGTCTTGACAGGTGAGCACTGTTGGCTGGTCAGGACCCATTTTTAAAGCCTCTTTCATACCCTCAGCAGTTCAAGTGGCTATCAATGAATTACATTGATGCACACATGTTAATCTCAAACAGGGCAAGGGGCTACATTTGGTTATCTAGGGAGAGTACATCACTCACACATATGATTATCTTAACAAGTCACTTCTAAGTCAGTTATTGAAGTTCCTTATCTATTGCAGCGTTTTTCAACCGCTGTTCCGCGGCACACTAGTGTGCCGCGAGATGTTGCCTGGTGTGCCGTAGGTGCAGACAAGACAAGAATTTTATAATTTTTCACTATTTTGTTTACTTAATATTCCATAATAAAGTAATTATAAAATACTTTCTTTGTGTTTATTTGATTCCTATTCAAGAGAATTACTTTATATATAGTCAATATAGACACAGAGTTAAATTTTTTAACGTTTTCTAATGGTGGTGTGCCTCGTGATTTTTTTCATGAAACAAGTGTGCCTTTGCCCAAAAAAGGTTGAAAAACACTGATCTATTGGGTATACACACTGCAGGGCTGTGGGGAATGTGTCCTTAATATAATACTTTAACTCAAACCTTTTAAAACTTTTTTAACATTTTTAAAACTTTTTAAAACATTTCTATATATTACTATGACACCAAGCTTTAGATATACCCTTGCTTCAACAGAGAAGATGATTGGTGGCCTTACTCCCCTGAGCATTTAGTACTGCATTCTCTTTTCCTTGTTAGCCCCGGGCATTTTACTAGCCTCATTCTGTAATCTGTCTGCCAACAGTTTGTAAAACTTTTTTGAATAAGTAGACAAGCTGTATTAAAATAAAACCATCCAAAATTTCTCAACAACACTGACCTACATAAGATATAATTGGGTGGTTGAACTGAAACCTATAAATAAAATAAATTTCCTTCAATTAAGAACTGAAGGAAGTCCAGACAGTTTAAACGAAGGTTCTGCCAAAACAGCATTTAATATTTAACACAGCCAATTGGCCTGGAGGTCAATTCCTCCCAGTGATACCAACAGCAATCAAGGCTTAACTACAATAAGACTGTGCACACAGCCCACAAGGGGTTTCACCAAGAGTGTCCACCTCAGGTGACTAGGAAGGCTGAACCACTGGCCCTATAGAGCACCTACCACAGAAGGCCACTCTATCAACTCAAGGAGACTTAGCAGCTCTACCCAACACATAGAAACAAACATAGAGAAGCAGCCAAAATGTGAAGACAAAGAAAGATGTTACAAATGAAAGAAATAGATGAAAGCAAAATACTCAATATAGAGTTCAAAAATCACAGTTATAAGGATACTCAAGAATCTTCTAGAAACCTCCAAAAAACTTAGTGAGACCTTCAAGGATCCTAGTGAAAATGAAAAAAAAAAAAAAAAAAAAAAAAGACCAGTCAGAAATTAAGCATACACTGACTGAAATAAAGAATAATATACAAAGATTCAACAATAGACTGGAGGATGCCAAGAATCAAGTCAAAGATTTGAAATATGAGGAAGCAAAAATCATCAAACCAAAAGAGAGGAAAAAAAACCCAAAAATATGAAGATAGTATAAAGAACTTCTGGGACAACTTCAAGCATACCAACATCCGAATTATTGGGATGCCAGAAGAAGAGAGAGCAAGATATTGAAAACCTATTTGAAGAAATAATGACAGAAAAGTTCTCCTACCTGCTGAAAGAAATAGACTTAAAAGTCCAGGAAGTTCAGAGAATCCCCCAAACAAGAGGAATCCAAAGAGGACCACATCAAGACACATCAGAATTAAAATGCCAAGAGCAAAAGACAAAGAGAGAATCTTAAAAGCAGCAAGGGAGTGCCCATATAACTGTCAGCTGATTTCTCAACAGAAACTATGCAGGCCAAAAGGGAATGGCAAGAAATATTCAAAGTGATGAATAGCAAGAACCTACAACCAAGATTACTCTACCCAACAAAGCTATCATTTAGAATTGAAGGTCAGATAAAGAGCTTCATAGAAAAGAAAAAGCTAAAGGAGTTCATTACCACCAAACCAGTATTAAATGAAATGCTGAAGAGTATTCTTTAAGAAGAGGAAGAAGAAGAAAAAGGTAAAGATAATAATTATGAACAACAAAGTGACAAGAAATACAACAAGTGAATCTAAAAATCAAATGAATAAAAAATCTGATGAACAGAACAAACTGGTGAATGTAACAGAATTTTGGGCATGGAAAGGGAGCGAACTGACAATTCTCTGGAGGAAAGGTGTGGGTGGGGTGTGGGAAGAGATTGGACAAAGAGCTTACACCTATGGAGGAGGACAGTGTGTGGGGGGGGAGTGAGGAACCTGTGAGGGGGGGATTGGGAACCAAGTGGAGAGGAGCTATAGAGGAAAAAAAGAGGAACATCTGTAATAATCTGAACAATAAAGATTTGGGGGGAACAGGGGGAAAGAGAAGCATTTAAGGCCTAACAAAAGAAGACCTAAACATGATCTTTGTAATGTACAGTTGGCAAGGTGGGGGTACACAGAACAGCAGGCTGAGCCTCTTCACAGCCCTTCCATGGCACCCCTCAATCCTCTCATATCCTACCCCACACTCTTTATTCCTCTCTAGTGGACTGAGTCTATCACAGAACTGAATGGATCTAAAAAAGAGGAATGTGGGGTAGTTAAATGCAATTTCCCAGTTACACAGTAAATTAGAAGCTTTCAAATAATCAGGTTTCAAATCACAGCTCTGTGTTTCTGGTCTCAGATTCAGCCACTCTTCAGTCCCCCACCAATTATATTTTTTTCAAAAAGGGGGCATCTATAATACTTTTACAATAAAGATACATTTTTTAAAAAGGGGAAAATGGTTTTCTGACAAGTTATTTTTAATAAAATTGCTTCAACTAAAAAGATAGTATTTTGTTCAAAATTCAAATTTCATCGGCTTTCCTCATAGATCCTACATGTGATCATTTTCTCATTGCAAGACTCCCTTATGAATGTTTGTTTTCCTATTTTCATTGCTAACTGGTGGCACGTCAAGCTGAAGAATATGTTTTTCTTAGTCATTACATTTTTTACTAATGCCAAAAATTACTTCCAGTTCTAATCTCATGGTGCTTGCCCTATTGCCCAAGAGATTTGAGTTTGCTGTATGAAAATAGCAATTTAAAGAGATGAAAGTTTAACAAGTGCTATAAATAGCTACCAACTCTCACGCTATTATCGTTAACTATGGCTCCACACCCAGTTCCTTTTCTATTGTCTATCATTAACTATTATATCTGAAGTGAAACTTGTTTCTGGTACAATCAGTAGAATGAACAGCGAAACCATAAAGAGATCAAAGGATTAGTGAAAGAATTTATCTCTCTCACGCAGAGACAAGGAACCAACCTGCTTTCAGAGACTCATGCTGACCAAAGCTCCTCTGGAGTTCATAAGTTGAATGTACATGTCTTCTACTTTCTTTTAAGGAATATCTCCAGTGCTCACCTTATGAAACCTTGTTAACAAGAGAATGACTATTCATGGATAGGCATTACATCCTTAGGTATCTGGATGCTTTATTCTATACTTACTCCCTCAGTCATAAGAAAGCAGCTTCTTTCCACTGATCTTGGGAATGTATTTATACACACTTTAGATCTGCAGGTGCTATTAAATAGAATATTTATAGAGTTGAAGTTTTCCAAGCTAGAAAATATTTGGCTTTTCTCAGAAGCAAAAAGCATCGTGAGAAAATGTGTGGTGATAGTAGACAGACATGTTGGCTGATCATATTTTATGAACTATTTCTCTTTCTTTTATTGTTTTATTTCCTCTTCTAAGAACCGGATCAGTGTCTTGGTCATTACTGAATCCAATAGATCATCTTCATGATTGAGCCTGTGTTCCTACTGCCTTTGGTTCTGATGCTCCTAATCCCTTCTGCCCTTTGGAACTGAAGAGGCATCCCCTGCAGAGTTTCTGAGTGCTGTGCTAGCTTCTGGTGTTGAGGCAACACATAGGTTTGGAGACCAAGAAGTGCTATCTAAGGTACTCTCTGAGAAGTCAAGTCCCATCAACCTTCCCCTCTCTCCCTCAGCGCTGTGTACAGAGGTGGCTGCCATTTTCTACTCATCACCATAGCTGCCAAGGGTATCAAAAGAACAACCAAGAAACTCATTCAGCAGAAGTTAGACCAATATGT
Source organism: Pipistrellus kuhlii (assembly GCF_014108245.1). Classification (NCBI taxonomy): domain Eukaryota; kingdom Metazoa; phylum Chordata; class Mammalia; order Chiroptera; family Vespertilionidae; genus Pipistrellus; species Pipistrellus kuhlii. The sequence continues at coordinate 155,952,655 of NW_023425404.1, forward strand.
CAAAATTAAGCGTAACTTGTGGAAACCTAGAGGCATTTACAATAATGTGCACAGGAGATTCAAGGGCCAGATGTTGATATCCAACATTGGTTCTGGGAGCAATAAGCAAACCAAGCACTTTCAGAAGTTCCTGGTTCACAATGTCAAGAAGCTTGAAGTGTTGCTGATGTGCAACAAAAAACAGCGTCCCATCAAAGATCCACAAAGCCGGTGTGGAAAGAGCAGCCAAGCTGGCCATCAGCATCACCAATCCCAACACAGGGAAGAAAACGAATAGACAGTGCATGAGTGCACATTGTATTTGTGTTACTAAAACCATAAAATTCTGCCACTAAAAGAAAGAGGTGCTTCCTAACTGAACATGCCACTGTGCGGTTTTCTCTCTGCTGCTGCCAACTGTGTTGAAACAGGAAACCTTCATAAGTGGCCCCTCCTGCAGTCCCAATGGGACCTGGTGCACAAACCCCTGCTTTTTCCAAACTACCCCATTTTGTATATAAAGTTTCTGTCATCTCACTACTCACTGTTATCTCAGGGTGAAGTCCAGGGCAGAGGGGGTTAGGTCCCTGAGAAGTAGCCAGTGTCTTTATCGCTGTCTTGTACTCAGTTTCATAGAAAATGGAATATGCAGGCCTTGGGAGTTGATGTGACTGTGTTTAACATCTGACTCACCTGACTCTCCACTCACCAGGTGTGTGACCTTGGGGAGAGCTATTTGCTCTTTCCGGATCTTAGTTTACACATCATAAGCCATTCTAATCACATCAACGTCATTAGAGTCACAATGACGTTGAAGTGAATTACACATGGAAAGCAATTGGAGCAGTACCTGAGAGAGTGAATCCATAGTGTTATAAATTCCTGAATTTTACTGTTACTAAAAGAAGAGTTGTTTTCTCTGAACTGCCACACAGTTCAGGGCATTCTCAGGGCAATAAATAAGCAGCAGCACTTACGCTATAACCTCTGCTACATATTAAAGACTCCTACTAACTGGGAGAATTACACTCAATGATATTAGAGATGATGAAACTGCAGCTGTCACATGAAGAAATGACCAAAGGAACAGAGTCAAAAAATCACTGAAAAAACTTATAGAGCTATGTCCTATAGTAAATTAATAGGAATATTATGTTCTCATTCTAAATAATAGTCACTTTCATAAATAATATCATATTTGTCATTCTAATTACTTATTTTTCTTAAATAGGGCTTTTTTTTAATGTTTCATCCCTCCCTATAGAATCTAAATTAGTCACTGAAATGTTCTTACATTTAAAAAAAATTAATAAACCCATTTAATTATTTTATGCATGCCATGCATGCCTTCCAGAAAAATGGATGCAGTTTGTCCAACTAGTTCAGGAAGTTTATTCCCGTAAAGCTCAGCTAGAAATTTCTGGGTAAGAACCCCTGGTTTTAAGGAAGAATTGGCAGAGTGAAGCATTGTATGCAACTCAGTTTAGCATCAGTTAAGAAGGAATAAGATATAACGGCTGCCGATACTGATTTGGCTCAGTGAATAGAGCGTTGGCCTGCAGACTGAAAGGACCCAGGTTCCATTCCGGTCAAGGACATGTACCTTGGTTGCTGGCACATCCCCAGTAGGGGGTGTGCAAGAGGCAGCAGACCTATGTCTCTCTTTTATCGATGTTTCTAACTCTCAATCCCTCTCTCTTTCTCTCTGTAAAAAATCAATAAAATAAGGTTTTTTTTTAAAAGATATAACAGCTGTCCTACATTTCCTCACCTGCACCTAGCTTCACTGCCTTTCTTTCTAACTATTTCCCCAGCTTCTCACATGTCTCTGGCTTTTCTGCAGCCCCAGCCCACAAAGCCTTGGGGGGCTGATGCCCTGGCAAGAGTGAGGAGAGAGGTTGAAAGTGCTCTTTCATGTGGGTTGTCTCTAAAACAAACATTCCTCAGGGAAACATCAGATTCCTGAGGGGTACAGAAAGAGGAGGGTTTTTTTTGTTTTGTTTTGTTTTGTTTTTCCTCTTGCCAACTATTTCAAATAAGCCCCTGGCTTTCTGCATGCTCCCATCAAAACTTATCTTTATAGCTAAGTCACCACACCATGCTAATGTGGTCTGACTATTTGTTTTTCTCCCAAACTTTGAGGTTTTGGCATATGAGTATTATATTATTCATCATTGTGATTCAAGTTCTGGAACATAGTAAAGCATTAATAAATGGTTATTGAATGAAAGAAGAGGATGGAAATAACTATATTTTCTTAACTACCTTTTCTACATATTGACTAGGACCCATGGAACCAAAATATCTTTTCCTAACGTATTAACCACAAAGCATTATGCAGCATGTGACCAACAACTTCTATTTTTTCATTGTAATATAAATTGGTAACAAAATCTGAGACAGTATCTATGAATATGCAAAGTCTTTGAAGTTGAAACTAAAAGGTTTATATTACTTATGCATTTCTTTTGTGCTTATGCCAATGTTGCTGGTTTGTGGCCTCTGAGTGCATTGATAACTTCAATAATAATTAAAATAAGTATGCTACCTCCAGGAGATGGCAGGCGGAATGGCATATACAAGAAAGCACGTGGCATTCCTGTAGTAAAACTGGCAGATTGAAATGAAAAGATTCCTTCTAAAGCAAGATCATTCTGGGCTTCCATTTGATTGAACTTCATAACCAGAATAAAGATCCCCACTATGGCCGAATGCATGTGCTTAACCTTGGCCAGCCACCTTAATGCTCAGGGATTTCCCATAATGAGTTAGGAGATGAGCTGAGGTGAATTCCCAGAAGGAGCCCTAGATGTGAAACTGATCAGAGTCCAGGTCCTTATCAGCTGATTTATTTTCACACACTGTTCTCAAGGGTACTTTAGAAGCCAGTTACTCTCAGTTCAGAGTGATTTGAAAACTCTGGCTCTTGGGTTCATTGGTTCTTTTTTATAAGATTGTTTGAATTCATGATTGGAGTGGTGTGTGTGTGTGTGTGTGTGTGTGTGTGTGTGTGTGTGTTGTATAATGGTTAAGAGCCTGGATTCTGGAACTTGACTTGTGCAAGTTATTTAATCTTGTTGGGCCTCAGTGTCTTCAAGTGTAAAATGAAAATAATACCTACAACCTAATGACCTCACAGGTTTGTTGTGAGGGTCAAATGAGTTAATGAATACAAATCACTTGGAGCACTGTGGGGAATAAAAATGCTAAAGAAGTGTTAGCTGTTTTTACTATATTACATCAATACAGCATTCCATTCTGCTTACATGTGAATAATATTGGGTCCCTATTAAATAGGGCAATGAATGGAAAGTGTCTATGTGGGAAGGAACACTATGTGATTTACTCTTTGAAATATTTTGGGTTTTGAAATGAAGTGGAGGAAGCTCTTCCAGTAGAAACTGCTTGGTGGAGATTCAGGGACTAGAGAGCACATGTGTAAACAGCCCACCTCTTTGCTGATAATCTACCTAATCATCTGGCAGTAGACAGAAAGTGAATAAATTAAATAGGGGTTATTAGGAAATGTATATGCAACTCAGATAAAAATTTCTACCTAAGAATTTCATTGTCCTAGGAATTTACCAGTGAGAACAGTACTCCAGCATTTGCTGGGAGCTTGAAGCACAATGTCTTGGTTCTGACCCATGAAAAGTGATATAATTTAAATAGTCTCCTTGATATTTGTCTTTCTCTGTCTGGCTTACTTCACTTAACATAATACCAAATGATTTTACTTATATGTGGAATCTAAAAAACAAAATAAACTAACGAACAAAATAGAAACAGAGGCTTGAATGCATGGAACAGACTGGTAGCTGTTTAGAGGAAGGAGGTGGGGTGACTAGATGAAAGTAGGTGAAGGGATTAGCCAAAAAACATATGTGCATGACACATAGACACAGTCAACAGTGTGTGATAACCGAGGGAAAGGGGGTGGGGGTAGGTGGTGGTGGGCAAAAGGGGTAAAATGGGGCTAGAAAGAAACTTTGCTTGGGGCAATGGAAGCACAATGCAGTGTGCAGATGATGCTTCATTGAATTGTATAGTTGAAACCTATATGGTTTTTTGAACCAATGTCACTTCCATGAATTTGATTAAAAATAAATAGTCTCACTGGAAAACAACTCACAACAAGCTCGCCAAATCCTCTTACCTCCCCTGCATTCATCTTATTAGATTTATCCACAGTATTTGACTTGGAATACTCTCCTCCCTTCACTTCCACGTCACACTCTTCTGGTTTTCTTTTTACTGCTCTGGTCACTCATTCTCAGTGCCCTGTGTGGACCACCCTCCTCAGCTGCATGTTGTAATTCTTTAGAGCTTTGCCTTAGGTTCTCTTCTTTCTGTATTTCCTCCCAGTGATTTAATCTATTCTTATGGTTTTGCTCACTTTCCACATTTACTTATTGAGCTTAATCTTCTATTCTGACCACAGGAATCATAATATTCTACTTCCTAATTGAAATCTTTATTTTATTGTTCCTAACCCAACATATCTAGAAGTGATTTGACCTCCTAATTTATTTCTCCTGCTGTCATTTTTATCTTAATAAAGGGCATCATAAATCTGGAAATTTGATTATTTCTTCTCTGTTACGTTCGATCTTCAAAATGACCTAAAATAGACACCTCTCTCCATTCCACTGTCATCGTCATAGCTGAAGCCACCCTTTTTCTAATAGACTAATAGCTTCCTAAATTGCCTCCTCACTCTTTATCTTTCCTCTGTCTAATGTCGACTCCCTTCAAGAACTTGAAATATCTTTCTAAACATGCATCAGAGCACACATAAATGAGCGGAATGTGGAGAGGTTGAGTGGACAACACAACGTGACTCTAAGTGACTCTGCACACACAGCTCTCTCCCCTCTCTGATTTCAACATGCTTGCTGTTCCATTATATTCATCCCTGCTTAATGACTTACTGACTTTTCAAGTGTTTTCACCGTTTTCAATGATGTCAGCACCTGCATTTGTGTTCCATTCCAATTCTAGCCAACATGCTTGGGAAGTTTGCTCTCAGCATTAGTTACCTTTCTGACACCAGGTCTCTTAGTTCCCAAATAGTTTCCAATCAGAGATCTCAATATCCTCTTCATGTCAGTTACTCATTCCTGTTAATTCAGGCTTCAACATCATTCAGTACTGCTCCACCTACATGTTTCAAGGATAAATTCCTCTCTCTGCTTGCAATCTTCTCTTCTCCCACATCTTCCAGTTCCTAATACCTATGTACTTGCTCTTGAACCTCATCAAAGACTCTAAGTCATCAACCTCCTCCTCATCTGCAATCTCATTAGTCCTTTCCTGGAAACGATGCAGCAAGTTTTCATTTCAAGGAAGAAGCCATTTTTTCATGTTCTCTGACATAACCAAGCCTACCTGAAAAAAATGACAAAATGGCTTAGTGGAGTCAAACACACACACACACACACACACACACACACACACACACACACACAATGAAAAAATGACAATAAACTATATATACAATTAAGTGTTTTTCAGAAGAGACAATTACATGCAATCTAAATTTTTCTTTTCCTCCAGATTTTAATCTGCAAAGACATGTATTTTTTTTAGTTCTCATATTATAAGCAATCACCTTTGGAATTATTGGACATTTTTATTCATCATTTTAAAAACGACATTTAATTAACATATTACTGCAGTCAGACAGCAAGATCATCATAAAAACAAAAACTGCTTTTCTGGTTACCTTTCCTGCCAACTCCACAGAGCAAGTAGAAGGGTCAGGTGAGATAACGTGTATGAAAGTGCTTCTGAAACTACAAAACACAGTATAATGTGAGGTGTTGGTCACCTGCCATATGCTTATTCACACGAAGGCAATAAAGTTCTCCCTAAGGAACAGGGATATAAAGTTCAGGATGGGGCGAATGTTCCTTAAATGAGGTAAAAATAAAACATAAAAATTTCTACACATTAAAAAATAATTTCAAATGTTACTACTTCAGATTTTAATTGTACCAAATTAAAATGTGAGTTTGCTTTTTCTAATTGTTTTGGCAGAATAGAATTCATTCAGTACTAACAGAGGGCACAGGGCTCATGGTTGAAGTTTCTCTCAGAGATCCTTACAGCATGGTCATAAAAGAGGCATAAAGAAAGTATTTATTTTGTCCTCCAAGTAATAATTTCTTTTGTTGTTGCTAAAGCCACATAACTTTAAATCAGTATTTAGATGTCCCCTTGACACATTTTTATTTTTAAAAGGAAGTCTTTCACTGGAATCCACATGTGATTGTTTCATCTGAGAGTTCAGTTACTGTCAGTGACAAGAGATGGGGGTGCCATGTTCTCATTGGAAAGTCATCCCAGAGAGGAGGAAGTCAGTCATGGTAAATGAAAAACATGAGTAAAGGACCACTGGACCACACAGATAAAACCTTATCTTTTGTATCTGGTACTCTCCACTATAAAACTTAGTATTCTCTTGTCACAATCACCATCCTAGCAATAAACTGGGGATTACAGGAAAAAAAAAAAGTCAGACTGATGTTATTCCACGATTTTGCACAATAAAAGTAAACTCAGACTTAAGAAATCAGATAGTTTAACAAATGTGAACATGGCATTTTATTTAGCAGATTTGTAATAGTGGTGATGTGAGAGGCAATAGAAATAGAAATGGTTTGATTTTGGGTAAGGATTACTACATGATTTTGATTAAGAGTTAAAGCAGAAAGAGACCCCATTAGGAATTCAAAGTGTTATTAGCAATGAGAGCCAATAATGTACTTCTCTAAACTACATAAGCTTTAGTGTCATCCTCTCTAATATCATGGTAATCATGAATACTATATTTCTGAGGATCAAATGAAACATCATTTACTAGTATTCAATCAACAAATATCAGCCATCTACTGTATTCAAGAAAGTGGGCTGGACACCCTGACAGACTTGGTGGTGTTTAAAATAACTTGTTTTTATAAACTTAAAAGCAAAAAGGTAGGTCAATAATATCAACATCAAGAACAGTAAAAACAAGTTGAAAATGTTAAGCATTGTAAAGAATTAAAATAATATGATATGAAAATCAATGTCATGAGAAAGTACTTGGAAACTGTAAAATGTTCTACTGATGCATGCTGTTAAATTATTTGAGAATATGGAGAAACTGAAGAAAAGTTTTTGATGACTTGTTCCTATAAGTACTCCCCTCCACCCTTATTTACTTTGCTTAATAAATTAGGATAGGAATCAATTACCTAATACAGTGTCTTACAAATTCTATATGCTCAGTAAATATTTGTTGAATAAATGAGTGCTTAACAATCTTCTCAATATTATTTGGAGGGATACTTGATAAAAATTTCTCTAGTTGAAAAAAGAGAGGCATTACTTAAGTTATTCTTAATAATTAGAATAATGCTTTTTGAGAGTCTGCAAAGTATTTTTTATGACATTGGTTTCAGATGAAAGGGCCTATCCCATTGAATAATTGGTGTGAAATGTGGGTGCAGTATGAACAAAGTATTGTAGAAAGTGCATTGGTTTGGGTACCAGAACCCCTGCATGAAAATCCTTGTTCTGATATCCATTAGCTTTAGGAAAACTGTAATGTCCTGTCTTGCTGTCCTGGCCTATAGAATAGTAGACTGACACACATGATGCTAAAATTCCTCCCAGTTTCAATATTTTCTTTCATGCCTTCATAAAAAAAGTATTATTTAATGGAAGACATTTAAGTTTTATAAAATAGACTTAAGTTTTCACCATGTTTTAAAATAATGTTAGAATATCTTTGCATTGATAAGTTGTGCTTAAATCTTAGGATGGCAAAACTTTAAAAACATATTGAGATATTCTAATGTAGCTAAAAGTGTACTCTCTTCCTGTCCCCCACTAGCCACACACTTTGGGCTATTTGGGTCATATAGTAGTATATGACCAGTTCTACATACCTAAAGCTAACTCTGTGGCGTAATTATTGAGTTGAATAATTCTAAATAAGCAAAGAAGAAGCATTGTTACTTAAGCATACACCCATCTTTCTATCTGCTTAAACTTTGTTGTTCCATGAATGACAAAACAGCCTGGCCAACCACTTGCTGAAGCAGTACATTCAAACAATTTTACTAATAATGCATCCTAAGAAATTCATAGTAGCTTACATGTCTCACACACTAATCACAAGACTGTAATCAAAACACTATTTTAAACAGTATATTCATTGAATGAGCCTTCCTAAAGATAGGAAGTCCCAATTATCCCAAAGCAATTAAGGTAGAAGGACAATTTAATATTTATTAAGCATCTACATTATGTGTAACTCTGTGCTGGACCTTCTCACTTTAAATCTCATCAGAAACTAGCAAGGCTAGATTCAACTCCATTTCCATTTGTAAGATAGTCTCAGAAGAGCAAGCCATTTAAAATTCCAGAGCCAATTGAATTCAAGCCTCCGAAATTACAAAACCCTATATTTTACTTACTACACACTGCTTCCCAGTAACTATGCTTAAGTGTACAGTATTATATTTTAGGAGATAAAAATATACATTTTAGACATTAATGTGAAACATCTTAGGCAAAATAAGAACCCATTTGATAAGTTCTGAGGTCATATTCTGTTACTCAGATTCATTATTTTTCTTGGAAAGCAGCCCTTGCTTTTCCTCCTCTACTTTCTTTTGCTAATTTTTGGCCTTTTTTCTGATTTTCACATAAATGCCACTTCCTGCGGAGGCCAACTTTGATTGCAGGTGTACAAAATTCCCTTTTTGCTCTTAGATCATCCTGTGCCTTATTAGTGCTTATCCCACAGCCTTTACACTAGAATGTAGCATCCACAGCGACAGAAACCATAGCTGTCTTGTTCACTACTGTGTCCGCATCACTCAGGTCATGCCCTTGCATGTAGGGCAGGTACTTATAAACATTTACTTGAATAACATGTGTCCAATATTGTGGAAAGTGCTAGAAGACTCTCACAACATATGACCTTTGGTTAGCTTATTTGCATATTTTTGTCCTATATGATCTATATATATAAAAGCCCAGTGACCAGAATAGCAGAATGACCAGTGGCTATGACATGCACTGGGACAGCCAACCAGCCTGATCTAGGCCCCAATTGGCCCCTCCCTCCAGCAATTCCCACCCCCAATTGACCCCCAAATACCCTGATCAGGGGAAGGGCTAGCCAGCCAACTGCCCGTGGTCCTCTCCCCACTGCCAGCTGGCCGGACCCCACCTGTGCACCAACCAATTCAAGGTCTTGCAGTAGTATTAATATTTTACATATTAAGAAATTGACCCCCAGTGTAGACTGAAAAGGTTTCGAGGTGAATTATTTGTAAGCATCTTCATGACACTCTTCTTAATTGTGTTTTGTTATATTTCATTAGTTTTGTTATCAGCCTCGCTTTTATTAGTAAACTGGAACTAGTGACAGATAAGTCTCCTTTCTTTCTTTTTCTTTCTTTTTTTTTTTTTTTTGCTGTACTTCTTACTTCCAAAAGATGGCAGTGTGTTAGAGAGTGACAGCCTTCTTCCTAAATCTGACCTGACCAACCAGCTACATGGTTGACTGTGGTCCTAAAGAGTTAACCTAATTTAGCAAAAATCTCAGGTTTAGGGGAACTTCCAAAGTGGAAACCCAGGAGGAAAACACATGCCTGTTAATTCCATTACTTATCTTTGTTTAGGAGAGAAGCTCCTGAAGGTGTATATTCTGTTACACATAAACAAATTTGAGCCACAGATGAAAAATAATTTTTTTAATAAAATAAAAGTATTGCTGGTTTCAAATTACAAATGTCAATGCTATGATAAATTCATCTGTTGATCCCACATGAAGATCCATTCACTCATGGATCAGATGAAGCATGTTTCCTAAAACTCTTTATTTTAATTCATGGAAGTTATGGAAGTTAGGGGGAAAATACTTGTCTTCTCCATAAGCTTTTTTTTTTTTATTTTATTAATCCTCACCCGAGGATATTTTTCCATTGATTTTTAGGGAGAGTGGAAGAGAAACTGAAAGTCAGAGAGAAACATCGATGTGAAAGAAACACATCTATTGGTTGCCTCCTGCACTAGCCCTGACCAGGGCCGGTTTGGGGTCTGGGAGGAGCCTGCAACCAAGGTAAGTGCCCCTGACCACAATCAAACCCAGGACCCTTGGGTCTGCAGGCTCAAGCTCTATCTCCTGAGCCAAACTGGCCAGGACAGCTATTTATCTATTTATTTTTTTATTTGCACTTAAGACATCATGAGTAAGGTAGAGATTTGGCAGGAATCTAAAGTAGGTGAGGTTGTCCTTGCTTGGTACCTTCCCTCTTCTCCTCTTGGAACTATTGTTCGGAGGGGCTAGAAAGGAGCAGGTGCTAGGCTCTCCTCCAGTGTGTAACCTCCTCTGAAGACCACCGAGGCTCTTATGGAGTCTTTTCTGCCCTCCACTAATGCTTTCAGGTGCTTTTCGCCAAGGACTGCCTTCTTGTGGAAAAGGATCTAATCAATGTCTAGTGACTGACTGATGTGGTGCACTGCATTGGCAATCATTCATTCATTTATTCATTAGCCGTGACTCATGAATGGAACTCCTGCTATGCATCTATTACTGTCACATATAGATAGGGGTTACCAACACAAAGGCCCATCTCTCAAGGTCAAAGCTGGTGAGACAGATAAGTAAGTTAGCAATACTAATACTTCAGATAGATACCGAGGCAGAGCAAAGCAGGATCATGTTAATTTCAGCACCCTTATTTAATAGCCTACTGCCTAGCCCACATTTGACATACAATCACTATTTAGACCCAGACTTTTAATGATGAAATACTGAGGTAAGCTGATGGGAATGATATTTTTGGATCTCCTCTGTTCCCATCATATCATTCCATATTGAGAAAAAGAAATACCTGCCTACCATGGATGCCTCTGCCCATGACAGTACCCCTGAAATAGAAATTGTGTTTTTACTTAACATTGCTTCTGAGGTAGAGAAGAAAGAACTTTGTAGACAATATGACCATTAAATGAATATAGGAATAAGTTCTGGGAGCTCAGCTATGCTAGTATTACAAGAAGGCCACTGGGGTGGGAGAGGTGCTTTGAGCCATCAGGCACTTGTGCCTACCAGGGAATAGACCTCATTTATCTGGTTTCACCAATAAGCATGACTCAGCATGCATACCTGCAAGTGTTTCATTTCCTTAAAAATTTCTTCTCCTTTGTTTTCACACGTAACCCACAGAGGCTTGCAATTATCTCCAAAGCATCTCTTAAGTAAGCAGCATAAATACTGTTTTAAAGCTTTGCCTTTATGGATAAATGGATCAATATTGTGAGGATCCACTTTATGCATTTTTTAAAACTGTTTTACACTAAACAGGCCAAACTACTAAGGTGTCTGAGTGATTTATCTGTAATTGACCCATGATTCAGTTCACAACATCCTTTATCACTTTTCTTTTTTTTAATGTATTCTTATTGAGTATATTTAGGTGACATCGGTTAATAAAATTATATAGTTTTTCAGGTGTACGATTCTGTAATACATCATCTTTACGTTGTATTGTGTGTTCACCACCTCAAGTTAAGTCTCCTTCCATCACCACTTATTCTCCCTGTACCCTCTTCTACCTCCTCACACTCCTCTTCCCTCTGGTACCATATTGTTGTCTGCCTATGAGGTTTTTTGTTTTTGTTTTTATTTTTGTTTTGTTTTCTTTGCTTAATCCCTTAATCTTTGTCACCCAACCTCTTAACCCCTTTCCCATCTGACAGCTGTCAGTTTGTTCTCTGTAACTATGAGTTTGTTTCTATTTTGTTGGTTAGTTTATTTTGTTTACTAGTAGCCCTGCGCACGAATCCATATGCTAGTAGCTCTCTGCAGGGCCTGGCTGTTCCACAGAGAGCTGCCCAGAGGTTCTCCTTGGCCCAGAGGCCCATCTCCACCCTGGCCTGACCAGAGGCCCATCCACAGCTGGGCATGGAATGCTTGCCTTGTCACCACAGCAACAAAGCAAGCATTCTGCCAGGCCACTCAGCTGCCTGCTCTCAGAGAGCAGCTGTCCCCCACACCCCTCTGGGTCTGGGGATCTCTGGAGGGGCTGAGATAAATGGGTGCTGCCATATTGTGTCTATAGGTGCCACCATCTTTGTGATGGAGGATGGAGTGACAGTTAATTTACATATTACCATTTTATTAGATAGGATTAGATTCCACATATAACTGATATCATATGGTATTTATCTTTTCTTGATTGGCTTATTTCAGTTAGCGTAATACTCTCCAGATCCATCCATGCTGTCACAAGAGGTAAGATTTCCATTTATTTATTTATTTATTTATTTATTTATTTATTTATTTATTTATTTTTTACGACTGAGTAGTATTCCCTTGTGGAAATGTACCACAGTGTTTTTATCCACTCATCTACTGATGGACACTTGAGCTGCTTCCAAACCTTGGTTATTGTAAATAATGCTGCAATGAAATAGAGGTGCATATATTCTTGAGAGATTGTCTTTTCCCAAAGATAAAATAAATCTCTCAGCAACATTCTCTCTGCTCCTTGTGGTTTTGAATCCAGGCACATCAGGTACACCAGAAAATAGCTGAGTGCAACCAGAGAGGAAAATCACCCAAGGGCTGGGGACTTCATTGCTGTGACCTCACGCCTGTAAACTGAGGATGAGCCAGTTGATCCGGCACAGCTGGGTGTGTGCTGGTTGGAGTTCTCAGGGAACAATGGCCTTCACTGTGCAGGCTGCCACGTGGGAAACAGATTTGTTTATGTTTTCCTTTATGTCATTTGGGGGGATAAAAGAGAGTTGCTCTTTTCTTTATTTGAATGCCGCAGAGTCAGCAGGGATCTCCAGCTTCCTGGTCCCCAATACAGGCCAGTTATTGCAGAAACTGTGAAATCTAGTGACCTGTTTGGAGCTCTGTCCTGGTGACAGTGGCTGTTTTACCTCCAAGAGCAGGAGGAGCAGGTTTTCTGGTGGAAGAGGAGGCAGATTTCAGGAAGTTCCCAGACATTCATTTGCCATTTCTCCTTGGAATGGGGAGGAGGAATGAGATAAGGCAAGGGCGGATGGATGACACCTTCACAAGGGCAGGGTACCCACCCCGGGCATGTGAAAGGTCAATGTGAATTCACAGGCTTTGCAAATGTGTCTGCATCAGTCAGAGACATTTTCACAATAAAAATTTTCCATCTTTAACATACCATTTTATGTAGAATTTTCTCATGGACTACTTTTTAACACCATTAATGTTTTGAGGCTGAGAAGAGGATTCTCATTAAATTTAACTTGCATATGCACTAAATTGCTAATGATAGCCAGACATGGGAAAAACAGCTACCTCTCATAAATTCTGATTTGTAATCTTCTGTCCCACCAGTTCCATAAATACTCTTATCCGTGGCAGGTGATGAGACTCAACGTTTAGCTTGTTTATGAAAATATTAGAATTTAATAAGTAAAAATATATTTGATTGAGAACATAAATGTTTAGGGAATATTTAGCTAAACAATTTTAAGTGTTTCTAGTAATTACCTTGTAAGTAATTACCTTGTTGTGAGTGTTGTATTAGTAGGCATAGTTTTAATGGGGGAAAACACTAAGAAACATAATTGGCAGTAAAATAACATATCTACTGAATTTTATGTGAGTACTTCAAAAATAGAATATGAAAAGCATATGATTTTTTAAAATTCAAGTCAAATTATTTGTGCTTATAGATATAATGGCATTTCCTAGCTTTTGAGAATAAGTGGAACAATAATGGGTTGTGTAGTTCTCATTGTCTAATCACCCCAATAGGAAAGAAATTTTGTTTGCTTTGGCTTTAAATCTCTAATGAAGTATATTTATTGTTTATAGCATGGTTCCCCAAGTACACACATACATAGCACCCAGAGCCTCCCTTTCTTACATGGAAAGCCACAAAAGAAGCAAGAATCCTGTTAAAATTGCAGTTAATCCAGATTAAGAATGTCTGGAAAAATATTAAATTAGAGAGAAAAATATGGACACAATACCTGGTGTGGTACTATATAATAAAAGGGTAATATGCTAATTGATCTTAAAGGCTGAATGACCAGGAATGACCAGTTGCTATGACACTCACTGACCACCAGAGGCAGATGCTCTATGTAGAAGCTGCCCCCTGGTGGTCAGTGTGCTTCTACAGGGAGAGTGGTGCTTAGCCAGAAGGCAGCTCATGGCTGGCCAGTGCAGAGGCAATGGTGGGAACCTCTCCCACCTCTGTGGCAGTGCTAAGGAGGGCTCCCGGGCTGCCAGAGGGATGTCTGACTGCCAACTTAGGCCTGATCCTCTGAAGAGCAGGCTTGATCTGTCAGTCAAACATCCCCCAAGGGGTTCTGAACTGTAAGAGGGCACAGGCCAGGCTGAGGGACCCCTTAACCTGAGTGCACAAATTTTTTGTGTACTGGGCCTCTAGTATTAAATATTATAATAATTGCCAGCCATCTTGGCTCAGTGCTTGAGTATATACCTATGAACCAGGAGGTCACAGTTTGATCCTAATAAGGGCACAAACCCGGGTCTGATCCCCAGAGTGGGGTGTGCAGGAGGCAGCTAATCAATTATTCTCTCTCATTGATGTTTCCATCTCTCTCTGAAATAAATAGTGATAGTGTCAGCAGTGAAGAGCCAACAAATATTCCATGCACTTTTCCACATTTCTCGTCTTCTTTCATTTAATAATATGTGCTGCTTCATGCTCTTAACTATCTACATTCTTTCTCTTTTGTGGTTGGAAATGAAGGGCTTCAAGAAAGAGAAATTGCATGATGAGAACAGCCTGGGTCCCTGAGTCACTATCTGGAGGAGAGCTGTGCAAGAAAGTTGTATAGACTTCATTGGGCTATGCCATAAATAATAGACAAGCTTTGCTGTGGTTAGCCATTGAGATTAAGGGTTTGAAGTTGGAATTGATTTTACCATTTGGTTTTAGAAATACAATTCCATTACTCTTTCTAAATTCTAAAATAATACTGTTTTTCTAGTGTAGCTATGTGTTAATTTGATCTTATGGTGATTTTAAATAATGAAGTATACTGCTATCTATTCAACCTTGCCAATATATTACCAATAAAATTTTAAAACATTAGATTTAGAAAAGTTTGTGGGTTTAGTTAATATGTGTAAGCAGTGCAGTCTAAGTCTCCTATGGTGGGTTTAACCAGTGCTATTGATTTAACTCAGGTTTAATGAGAATCATTATTGTGAAATTACACAGTTTGTCTATGGATACAATTTATAAATGAGATTCTACTTTATAGTAAGAGGAAAAAAGAAAGCTATTTATTCTCAAGAAAAGTTTTATTTTAAATAAAACAAATTAGATATAGCCAAGGAAAATAGAGAATCCGTAACCATTAAGAACACTGATGAATAAAACTCTTCCTATAAAACAGTATCAAGGTCAAATCTGTCCCCATTGTATAATGATTGTGGGTGTAGGTATGCTGGAGGAGGGATAGATAATGTCATAGGTTTGTCAACCAATGAGCAGCTACATTTGTAACTCATGGAGAGCCTAGCCTGCAGTGATAATCCAGAGAGCCTGAGCTACAAGCTGGATCTGATAACTGCTAAGATCTTGGTTTTCTCCTTTTGGGAAGTGTAATTAGTCACTATAAGGGCAGACTATGACAGAAGCTGTTAGTTTCAACCAAGCATTTCATGGGCCTTTTTTATTTTCCACTTTCATTACATGTAAATTGGGGTGATGTGATGAATTCTGGCCTGTGAACTGCATGAGGAAATGAAGTGTGTGATTTTTGTTAGATAATTAAGTTTAGGGAAACCTGTAGCTACAAGCAAAGGACCAAAAAATGATGAAAGTCTAATAGGAAACTACTGGGCAAGTAGAAGAGCATGCAATAAAATTGCCTGACCTACATGGAACTGTGACATGAGCAAGAAATAAACTTTTGTTGTGTTAATCCACTGAGACTTTGAAATATTAATATAAGAAGCTGGTTTTAATTATATGACTAATAAATAAAATATTATAAACACAACTGATGTTCTAATCCAATGAAAATATTACTTTTATTTTAAGGGAAATACCTACAAAAATTAGCATTTATTTCACCATACATATATTTTTTTACCCAAGTATTAAAACAGATACAAAGAAATTTAGGGCATGTTCTTGTCTATTCTCTTCAAAAGTTCAAAGTCCAGTATTCTCACCTGTCTTCCTGCAAAGCAACAAATGACTAAGTTCAGCTTTTTTTGTGATGGCATCTACTATCTTCTTGGAAATGTGCAGATGACTCTGAGTAAGAAAACACCAGACACTCCACCTGTTCTGTATAAAGACAGAATCTTGAAGATATAATCCCTGAGTGTGGCTTATCTGAACCAAAAGTTTAGTTTACATATCACCTTCTATGTCTTAATTACCACCTCTCATGTCTGGTTAGGTGTCTCACCATGTGCTCTATTAGCAGCCTGTTTACTCTCTTGTAATACTTTTTATTTCATATTGTGGTTGTGTCTACATATGCCCTATATTTCACTAAACTGTCAATTCCATGAAGGCCAAGAGAGTATCTACCTAGTTCACCAGCAGAACTCCTGTGCTCTTGCTATTATTTATTACTTCTTATAGTATAACTCTCATGCATTATCTCTCTTTTTCCCTAATTGAAGGTCCTTTCTACCAGTACATATTCATAGAAAAGATAATGAATCTAGCTTTGAATTTCTTGAATGGGAGCTACTCCTGGGACATGAAATGAAGCTGTATAGTAGATAATTGGGTAGATGGTTCTGGATCTTAGGATAAAAATCTGTGATGAAGACATGGAGATTTATATGGCAGCACCATAGAGAAGCTCTATCAAGCCATGAATGTTCATGAAATCAACTAGAAAGAGATTGTTGATTAAGGAAGAAAAACATCTAGAGCTTAAAGTCTAATATTTACAGAATAGAAAAAAAATACTGATAAAATTTTTAGAAATAAGATTCAGAGAAGTGGAAGGAACGTTACAATAATGAATAATCATAAAAAGGGGAGAAATTGTTTAAAGAAGGGAGGTTTAAATGCTGCATAGATGTCAAGCAAGGTAAGAATTAGAATAATTTTATTGCTTTTAGGAATTAAGTTGTCATTGATGAACTTTACTCAAATGGTTTCAGTACAGTGATGGGTCTATAAACTAAGAGATAAGTGTTAGGAAAGTAAAAATGAGTTCCAAAAATTAGACAGAGAAAAAAAGGTAGAGAGAGCTAACTCTTTTGCATCCTTCAGAAAACAGCCAGGTAGGACAGTTACAGAAGACCAAAGAAATACCAAGCATATTTCCTAGAGAAAGTGAGGGACCCCATTTATTAACGCTAGTGGACTCACAGGAATAATTTCCAAATCAGAGTGAAGAAACATGCAGAGAGCCTGTCTATATGTATCCCGCTGGGGTCTTTATCTTGCAAATATGTCCCATGTCCTCTTCGTGGCCCTGCAGGAAGGCCACTACCCATGGTCTGAGATGGTTTGCCTTGGAACCAGCATAACAACCCTCCCCTTCCCCCACCCCCAGGGCAGTGCATTGTTCACAGTTCCATGGCCTCTGCATTCAGATATCAAGTTCTGCAAAACCAGTTTCCTCCTCAGGACCTCCTCCCAAAATACCATCACCACTTTCTAGTTCCATCACAGACACATTATAGTTAGTCCTATGTGTACCTTCATGTTCTCATTGATTATATAATCCATTGTAGTCAGCTGATGATCTATCTTTTTAAATGATTTGAACCTTCTTGAGATTACAAAGAACTTTATAAATCCTCTGAAATCTAAAAACCATCTGTGCTAAGAAATTCACTCATGAACATACCTGCAAACCTTTGCATAAAATTTCAACAAGCTAAATAGAAACCCTAAAATCTCATTCAGGGTACCCAGGTTAAATGTTTAATAGTTGAGATTTTGTATTATTTGTTTTGTATATCCTGTGCCTGACAGAGTGCCTATTGCACAATAGCTACTCAAAAAAATGCTTGATGGATGAATGAATGGATGGTTGGATGAAGTAATAAATTGCAAGTTAGATATATGTACAATGAGCACTTAAAGTATGGAATCTTGACCTTGGAGAAACAGGAATCCTTCACTGAAGATGTTTGATGGAGGAGGTTGCCAGGACAATAAAGTGAGGAAGGGAACTACTTATAAAGAGAACATCAGATGAAAGACTACCAAATTATTCAGAGAACAGGTAATTTAATTCAAATGGAAGACAAGGAGATTAGAGGAGTATCAAAACACAAAGGGAGTAATTGGTGGTCATTCTCCCACACATTCAGATAGACCTGTTTAGAGGTTATTTTGTAAAATTTATTTATTTTTGTAAGAAGGAGGTGGAAATTTTAATTGGAAAGTTTATACAGAATTAAAAATTTGGTAAAAAAAAAAAAGTTAAGGATCATACTCATAGGCTAGACTATAAAGGCTTACCTATATTTTGGAACCTGCTTCTTTTTAAATTAAATTTTTATTGTTGACCCCTTAATGATGCTTTTTGTCCCCAATGACCCCTTCTAGCCTGCCCTGCCCCCTTCTCCAGGCCTTCACCACTCTATTGTCTGTGTCCATGTGTTATGCATATATGCATACAAGTCCTTTGGTTGATCTATTCCTGCCCCCCATCCCTCCCTCCCTTGCCTTCCCTTTAAGATTATTTTTTAAAGAACTCCCAGCTTCCTTTGAAACTCTTTTCTAGAAAAATATCAGCCTTTATTATGTAGATATCTGTCCTTAAATCATACCAAATCCTTTGTGTTTTATTTAGTTGACAATTTCAAGTAAATATCTTTCTAAAGTGCAATTTTGGGGGGGAAATTGAATTACAAAAAAAAAAATAAAGTAAAAAATTTACTTGTAGTTAATTATTTTCAGTATTTTTTCTCATATATTACTATCTTCTAACCACTACCAGCAATGCCAAAAACTATCAAAAATAAATTAGCAAATAATTATGGAAATTTGATATAGAAAATCCAAAGTGCTAGATCAAACCTAACAGATTAAAATATAAAAGTTTTTGACATTTTCCATCAATTTCATTCCCAGGGGAATAAAATTGATCAAAAGAAATATTATTTGTTTATATACACAGAGACCATGACCAAATTATTGACATATTTTGGGGATTTAAACATCTGTGAATAATGAGCTAAAAGGGATGTTTGGTTTAAAAGATTTGAAATAGATATCTCTGGAATTCCTACCAAGGTGAAAGTATCAGTGACTTTCAGAAGGCTTTTTTTTTTTTAATCTGTTTTGCCAAGTAATAGATTTGAAAGGAGGATAAGAGAAGGGAGATACATATTAACTAAAATGGTTATATCAGAAGTAAAGGTTTCAAAGATCCCAAAACCGATTCAGAATTTTCAGACCTGCAACATGATTAAATATATCTTAGACTAAGCCAATGCAATAATAATCTCCTTTAATTATTTATAATGCTTATCTTACTTTTATCCATCTGACCCTTGTTTTTGTCCTAAGAAGTACTGTAGTTAACACACTCATTTCATAACTGAAGAGTTGCAGAAACATCTGCCTTATGTTCTGCTCAAGATACCACAGCTACTAGAGGACAAAACAACATCTGGATTTGTGTGGCAAGTTCAATTTCAATTCCGGTACTCTTTCTAAGGAAATGCACCTTCCGGGATTGGTAACACCACTGATTTGGTATTTGAGGTAACATAAATTGCTGAGGTCGGTTCCTGCTGAGTCATGCTATAGTTCTTCACCAGAATAAACAGATTAATGTTTGATAGACATAGAGAATACACATTGACAGTATGGTCTAAGTTCTAGAATGGATGGAAACAATGCTCTTAGGTTTCATAACTATAGCATATCTCTGAAATTTCACTAGAAACTCTCTTGCAAAATTCCCAGGCTAGTGTGGGTGGCTATTGGAGTTATTAACTAGAATTATTTGCTTTGCTTTGCTCAGTTCAGTCCGTCAGAATACATTTCAGGGGAAGGCCAGGATGTGGGTAGAATCTATGTGGGCTTGTTCATTTACTTTAATCTTGCACAGTTGTATCAACAATGGGAAAGAGAAAAGACTGTAGCCTCTTAAAGTGAACATTTAAGTGGAATTAAAACGAATGCATCATCACAATTAGGAAATCAACTTAAAGTTCATGCCCATATATGGTTGGATCATCTCAAAAGCATCATCTTCTCAAAGAACAAGTGCAATTCTATCATTAACCAAAAGGTCATTGTCAACACTCCATTAGTCACCAGTACATAGTGTAGTTTATCTGAAACAAATATTTAAATGACCAGTGGTGAGGGTCAAGTGTCTATAGGTGAGTAGGGGATAGAGTGGAACTTTAAACTCTCCTGAGTTAATGTAGTTTTAAAAGTTTCTATTTTTGTAGCTGACTTAGAAAAGATTAAACACAACATGTTAAGTGAGTCAGGCAGCATTTGCACTTTGGCTCTGTCATTTATTAAGTGAACCCAGCCAAAGTATTCACCTCTTTGAAGTCTTGATGCCTTCACTTGAACATGGACCCCACTTCATGAGCGCATTGTTAGAATCAAATGAGAAAAAAAGAAAGAAAAACAAACAACAAGAAAAACACTTAAAGCCCTTATAGTAAGTACTCAATCAATGTAAGATGATGCTATTAGTATTATTATCACTATTATTAACATATTTGCCATCTCATTGAGAAAAGTTTGAGCCATAAGGAGCAGGGAATAATTTAGTATTTTGACAAGTATTGCTTCTCACTGCCACCCCCAAATGAATGGGGAAGCCTTAAGGAGGACAACTGTTTGAAGGGCAGAAGGAAGAACATGACAACATCGCCACACCTTCTGTTTTAAGGTTTCATGGTGTGGCTTTGTTTGGCTTGAAATTAATTCCCAGACTTACATGTCCACATTAACTTTGATTGCTAAAAGTCTTCTAAAAGCCAAGTGTCATTATTTTATGTAGATAAAATCCTTCCTGTGATCATTACCACATTTTTATCCTCCTCTGTGCTGTGTTTTGACCAGCTGAGCTAAGCAACCAAGACAAAGACTTAGTTAACAACTCCATCCACAATTTATCCCATGGAATTTCACAACAGATTTAATGAAACTTCACAGATAAAATATGATGGAGTGATATTTGTTTCAGTCTACCTAATGTTTGCCCATGTACATTGACTGATTCCTTCAAAATGTGCTAAATTTTATGTTTAAAGTTCTATTATTAATATATTAAGCAGATTAACTCTATAACAATATAACACAACTATTCAACATATCCAAATTACCAACCTGATGGTATCACCAGTACCTCAAGCTAAATTGATTAGTTTGAAAAGAGTGCTAGAGTTGGAATTGTGTTAGCTGCTTGGTTTTTGATCATCCAACTTGGATTATCCATACAGATTTTCATTTTCTTTAGTAAGTAATAGTGAGCATAAACTGGGGTTGTGTACATAGCATCCCAGAAATATTAATAGGGAATATGCAACTTTACTTTATTCACCATGTCTTTTTCAAGTAATTTATAGTAATACACCCAGGTTCCAGAGAATGGTTTCATTATCAAAGCATCTTTTCACACTTTATTTACTATACTATATTTAAGGCCTCAGGAAACAATTTTTGATTGGCACAAATATGGTATGATTGCCTAAAGATGATGCTGTGGAATGTTGAGGTTAAGGCTAAGATGGGTTTATCTCGTCAAAAATAATGGTAAGGTGTGGGAGAGGCTACAGGTGATTCTGAATTATTTGTCATGAGTAACAGGGAATGTTTTTGCAAATTCATAATAATAGGATTAGGAAAAGCATTGTTGTAGGAAACAAGGACAGTCTTTCTTGTTCTTTGAAAGAAGAGACCTTGAGAAGATCCTATTACAATGTATTTCTTCAGAGAGCACATGGCTCAGGTTAAAAGGCTCCCAAAAGGATATTCAGTGCTATGCTCCTGGTTCAAATAAAGATGCCCACGGTCATGAAGTTTTACCTCTTTCTGTTGTTTAGATGCCCAGAAAACAAATTCCACTTTTTTAACTATCATATATAGAACAATTAGTGGAGAGCAATAAAGAGTAAATGATAAAATGAGTGCTTGCCAAAACCGGTTTGGCTCAGTGGATAGAGCTTCAGCCTGCGGACTGAGGGGTCCTGGGTTCGATTTCGGTCAAGGGCATGTACCTGGGTTGCAGGCACATCCCCAGTAGGGGGTGTGCAAGAGGCAGCTGGTCGATGATTCTCTCTTATCAATGTTTCTAACTCTCTGTCCCTCTCCTTTCCTTTCTGTAAAAAATCAATAAAATATATTTAAAAAACAAACAAAAAACCGATTGTTGAAATCTGACATGTCTCTTTAGTGAAACTAAGCAATATGCTTTGCCACATGTGGGAGAGGTCCTCTTTGTTTTACTGTCACCTTGAATTGTCTCTTTGAGATAGAATTAGCAACTAGATGGAAGTGGTCTTGTTCCAAAAGATACATAAAGATATTGGGCCTCAATTAGCACACCCTAACTGCTAGTGTTATTTTCTGCTCTTGTGCTTTGCAGTACTTCCCTATTTATACAAATCTCTAAAAATCTTGTTTTGTGAACGTTAATTCACTGGACCATATTCTCAATTTAATTTGTTCTTCAGGTTTACCTATAATTACATGTAATTAATTAGAATTATTTAAACAAGATGGTGTTTGATTTTCCCTGCTTATTCTTATTTTTTAATATATATTTCATAAAGGAAGACAGAGGGAGAGAAAGACAGAAACTTAAATGATAAGAGAAAATTATTAATTGTTTGCCTCCTGCACACCCCCTACTGGGGATTGAGCCCACAACCCTGGCATGTGCCCTGACTGAGAATTGAACCATGACCTACTGATTCATAGGTAGATGCTCAATCACTGAGCCACACCAGCTGGGCTTCCTTGCTTATCCTTATCATAATTTATAATTATAGTAGTAACTAAAGTTTTACTTAATCTAAAAATATTCACCCATAATTTACACTACCAACTAATAAACAATTTTATTAATATTTTATTCAAATCTTTGTCTACCTCTAATCACTGTGTACATGTAATTTGTTAAATAAATCAGAAACATTTATAAGTTGCTTCTATACCTTCATATTTATAGTTTTTAATATTGCACTAGGAAGAACTATTTCATAGTTTGATAATATTTCACTATGTAAAAGCTATCAAAATCTCATATTATATGGTAGCCATAGGCCTAATAAAAATATATTGTAAGAAAAAAACACACACTTGTGATTTATGCCTCCTGGGTACTTAGCTGTGTTGAGATAAAATCTTGGTGGTATGAAGTCTTATTTGCACATTATTTGGGACGATTTAGAAGTTGGTGGGTGAGGTTGTGGGTACCACATAGCCAGATCTAGCTCTGCCACAGCTGCTTACATTTGTTTTCAGAGGCGTAGATGATATAAGGAAGTTAAGTAAGGAGCACATTGCCTAGTGTATGCTGCTGTTAGACTTCACATGGATCTGCATGAAACAGACATAATAACCTACAGTCTGGGCAAGACTAGCTTCTGAGCATGTTCAGAACCATGGATCTCCAAAAATCTCAACATTTCTGTTAGGCAAGGCAATACAGCAGACTTAAGGAGAAAGTATGTTCTATAGTACTAATTGTTTAATATTTGGTAAAAATATGTGTATTTTAAGAATTAGGGTAGTTATTATACATGGATGTGGGGTGTTGTGGAAATTAGTACTTGGCAATATCAAGAGCTCAAGAATTAGAGCTAGTTACCTTTAAAACAACATAAGGAAAAAGAGATTTGGCCATTATTTTTTGTAACCAATCATGTCCGATATTTGTAAGCAAAGCAAAGCCCTTGAGTTCAGCTAATAATCATTTAATATGGATTTTACTACCAGTAGTATTAAGAGTACTTAAGCCCTACCTGTGTGGCTCAGTGGTTAAGTATTGACCTATGACTCAGGTGGTCACAGTTTGATTCCCCATGCCTGGGTTGCAGGCTTGATCCCCAGAAGGGGTGTGCAAGAGACGCCAATCAATGATTATCTCTCATTATTGTTTCTCTCTCTCTCTCTCTCTCTCTCTCTCTCTCTCTCTCTCTCTCTCTCTCCTCTCCTTTCCTCTCTGAAGAAAGTTTAAAAAATGTATTTTTTTATAAAAAAATAGAGTACTTAAGACAGGACCATCAAAACAGAGACACTAGCTGAAACCGGTTTGGCTCAGTGGATAGAGCATTGGCCTGCGGACTGGAAAGTCCCAGGTTCAATTCCAGTCAAGGGCATGTACCTTGGTTTCGGGCACATCCCCAATAGGGGGCGTGCAAGAGGCAGCTGATCGATGACTCTCTTTCTTCGATGTTTCTAACTATCTCTCTCCCTTCCTCTCTGTAAAAAATCAATAAAATATTTAAAAAAACAAAACAAAACAAAAAAAAACCAGAGACATTAACTTGTGATGAACCCACATCATTTGCCTTTGGAGTTAGGTACCTAAAAGGGCATGGGGTATTGATAGATGACCTCCACACATTGGTTGGGATAACAAATAGGTCTATAATAAAGTTAGAGTCCCACTAAATGCCTTATGTTTGTGTGACAGTTAATTTTTTGTGTATACAGCGGTGCCTCACACAACGAACTTAATTTGTTCCAGGAGCAAGTTTGTTATGCGAAAAGTTCGTTATGTGAAACGCGTTTTCCCATAACAATACATGTTAAAAAAAATAATTCGTTCTGTAGCATAAAATATGCTAAGATGACATAAAAAAAGATAAATTTTTTGTTATTATTTTTATTTAGATACATCTAAAAACATAATTTTTTTAAAAAAATACACATTTTTTTAATTTTAAGACAGACTAAGTAGAGTCTACCGAATCTTGCACATCTTCATCCATTTTCTGCTTTTTGGCCGATGGTTTCATGAAAAACCTGTCCAAAGTCGTTTGTTTTTCTCTTTTCTCCAACATCTGCCGGAAATAACGGACAAGAGTATCGGAGTAAAGATCGTTGATCCTGTTTGCTTCAGCTGAATCCGGATAGTGGGCATTGGTAAACTCCTGAACTGCTTTCCATTTGACCAGGATGTTCTTGATGTCAGCAGTTGGGATTGGTTGATTGTTTGATTGTTGCTCCTCGTTATCAGATGACGCTTCCCTTTGAGCATTGTCCTGTTGCTGGACCAGAAGTGCTTGGAGCTCTTCAGTTGTCAGCTCTTCGTCGTGTTCCTCAATAAGCTCCTCTACATCCTCTTCCTCTACCTCTAATTCCAACCTTTGGGCCACTGTGATGATGTCCTTCACCACTTCTGTGTCATCAACTACTGCTTCTTCCTGGGTCCACGAAGGCACAAGCATCTTCCAAGCAGAAATGAGGGTCCTTTGTGACACTTCTTCCCAGGCCTTCTGTATAAGTCGTATTGCCATAAGGACATCAAATTTCTCCTTCCAAAACTTTCGGACAGTCATATTGTCTCCACCAAACTCGCATTCTTCAAACACCTTATTAAAGAGGGCTCTAGTGTAGAGTTTTTTAAAGTTCGCAATAACTTGCTGATCCATTGGCTGAAGAATGGATGTGGTGTTTGGTGGTAAATACTGCACCTTGATAAAAAAATAATTTTCCTGCAATATTTCCTCTAGGTCTTTTGGGTGAGAAGGGGCATTGTCAAGTACAGTACATTTTTGAAAGTTAATAGAGAACTTTTCTGCTTCTTTCTTGTCAGCACTGCCAGCCTCACCATGCATAGTAATGCTGTGGATTCCACACCTTTTCTTAAATCTAAAAAACCACCCCCTGCTGGCTTTGAATTCTTCTTCATTATCTTGATTGCTGCTACTTCCAGGGACATTTTTCTTTAGATCGTCATAAATTCTCTTGGCTTTGTGACAGATAATATCTTGGGTTGTTACGTCACCTTTCACCTGCCTGTCCTTAATCCAAATCGCTAATAGCCTCTCCATTTCCTTGTGGATTGAAGACCTATGTTTTTCATGAAATAGTTTTGATACTCCTTTGGCTACTTTGGCTGATTTGATTGCATCCTTATTTGTCAAAATGGTGAAAATGGTGGTCTTGCTGAGGCCAAACTCTTTGACGAGGTCACACTGTTTTATCCCACATTCACTCCTTCTAATTATTTCCTGTTTCATTTCAACAGAAATCACCTTCCTGCTTTTTTTAGAAGCCATGATATAAAAAAAATATTGAGTTTAACTTAAAAGGACGACTGCCGTGATACGTGCGTGATTTAATTCGTAATGAAGAACGATTGCCGCGATACGTGCTTAAGTTAAGCACAGTGACTAACAACTGCCTGCAGTGCCTGCACGGAAGGATGCAATACATCGGCAGCGATCGTGGAAGCTCGGGCGAAGCAGTCGTGGAAGCTCGGGCGACTTCGTTGTGTGAAACGAAGTTCGTTGTATGAATCATGAAATGAAGTTCGTTGTGTGCAGCGTTCGCTGTGCGAGGCGTTCTTTATGCGAGGCACCACTGTATTTCTAAGTCTGTCTATAATGATGCATTTGGAAAAGCTTAGCATTAGAATCAAAAGGCTGAGTGAAGAAGAGCACCCTCACCAGTGCAGGCAGGTATTATTAAACCGGGTTTACAGAGAACAAAAAGGTGAAGGAAGGATAAATTTTCTCTTTCTCCTTGAGCTGAGACATCCATCTTCTCCTGCCCTCGGACATTGGTGCCCCTGTTTCTCAAACTTCAGACTCAGTTCAGAACCATTTATACCACTGGACCCCTGATTCAGGCTGAATTATACCACTGGTTTCCTGTTTCTCCAATTTGCAGATAGTAGACTGTGGGACTTAGCCTCCATAGTCACATGCCAATTTCTATAATCTCTCTCTCTCTCTCTCTCTCTCCTCTATTTCTCCTATTAATTCAATCAATAATTCTTTTTTGTGTGTGCAGGTTTTTAAAAATATATTTTATTGATTTTTTACAGAGAGGAAGAGAGAGGGATAGAGAGTTAGAAACATCAATGACAAAGAATCATCAATCAGCTGCCTCTTACTCACCCCCTACTGGGGTTGTGCCCGTAACCAAGGTACATGTCCTTGACCGGAATCGAACCTGGGACCTTTCAGTCCACAGGCCAATGCTCTATCCACTGAGCCAAACCGGTTTCAGCTCCATTAACAATTCTTATAAGTTCTTCTGTTAGTTTTGTTTTTATAAAGAACCCTTACTAACACAATTTGATCCTGCATATAAAATTTTCTATTGAAAGAAATTGATGAAATATAAACTAGATCACATGTCAAATTTGAAGCATGCAGATATAAAGTGCTTAAGACCAAACACAAGTGTGACAACAGTCTACTAGAGTAGCAAAAAGGGCATACTAAATGAATAGATCTTACAAGTTAAGAAATTAAGGATTGGCTAAGGATCATTTTTTATTTTAGCAGTAAGAGATGCTGCTAAAGAGATCATCATATTTGATGATTCACAATATGAGTTGAAGTTTCCCAACAAAGTACCAAATTACTAGTTTAAAAATTATGAATTCCCAAGATCATGGAATTAGAAGATAGACATAACACTTCAATTAAATATAGGCTGTGGGGAACAAATAAAAAGTATAAAATGTTCAAAACTGAACTAAGAACCAAACTGAGGGTCCTTTTTTATCGGAATGAGGTTTAGGGCCCTCATATCTAAGGGAGTAGGATGTGCACCTCATGAGATCTTCAAGAAAAAGTCCATGACTGACAGAGAAAATCTATTGATCCTTTGTACAGACGTTACACAAGGACACTGAAAAATGGTTCTTTAGCCATTTGATGCAATTTCTAGTAGACAAGAGAAGATGATTCACAACATGTTTTTCAGACGACTGAGACAGAGAAATCCCCTTGGGTATAAAAGGTAAAATTAAGATAAAATTTCTAGAAATTCTGTTGTGTTACTAACATCTATGTGCCATAGCACATGCATTTAGCAGATAGATTAGCTCCTGAGCTATATTTCCATCCCCAAAATGTTCACTGAATATAGACACGCCATATACAGTTAAAACCTTATACATAACTTCAAAATGTTCCAAACTGACTAAGAACCACTAAAGGGCTTAGGCAAGAACTGATTCACCAAAAGCTACTGAGCCTCAAAAAACCACCAAGGAATGAGAGTGCACACTGCTAATACCTAGCCACAGTTGGCTCACCTTTAAGTTTACCTGCGGGTGTGATGGACAGTTTCCACACATGCCCATAGCTTCCCATCTCAAGCTCCAGCTTCTCTCTGTTTTGTTTGTTTGTTTGTTTGTTTTGTTTGTGTGTTTTTTTCAGGACCATAGGTACTCATTCAGATCACAGAAGGCAGACCAGGATTATGGATTTAATGCCTCCAAGGCAACCATCTACCAATTAGGGACTAGAGTCAGTGAATAAGTATCCCAGTTTCTCTGACCTTCAGTGGAAAATTCTGAGGTATATTTCACATACTACCTCAGTGGGCTCTCAGGGAAACTAAGCTTCCGTTGTCCACAATGAAAACCTACCTGATCATGAATGTAGAATCTATTAACTGTTCTCTTTCCCCTCTCACGTTGCCCACTCCCTCGCTCATGCTTTCTGGGATCACTTTGCAAATAATCTATTTACTCACAAGTCTTTGTCTGGAGACTACCCACATTAAGATAGGACAGATAGAACCTAGACACACGATCTATGAAAACCACTGAATTTACAGCAAAGGAAATAAGCATATCATCTTTCTTCTCTCCTGTTCTTGTTATTCTTACTCTGACCCACACAAATTAATGGCAATCTCTAGGTTATCATTCTGTCCAAGAAATCCCAAAGCCTAGACTCATTTTTGCAGGCTTCTATTGACCTTGAGCTTTATTTATTTTATTTTTTTAAATAATCATCACATTGCTTACATTCTAGGGCCAGGGAAACAGATGTCTGGAAAACTGCCATTTGTGAGATTAAAAAAAAAAAAAAAAAATTGGTCCTATTTGCGGACAATAGAAAAATGTGAAGACTTCAGCATTGTACTTTCTCTAGGGTAGCATTACACAAGAAGGTCACATGCCACTCAGCCATGGCTTACAAAGCATGATTATGCTAGAGCAATATATTCATCTTAGCTGGTGTTTATGAGCTAGGAAGATCCTTTAATTGTTAGGTTTATCTTTATATTTACAACTACAGTTACTTAAGTCACAAATTCAGTTTCCTAAAGATATAGCTTTTATGTTAAATAGGTAAAACTTTGCATCCCAGTTTCTCATGGTTGCTTCTCTAAATATTTTATATGTTAAATATGTACTTGTCCCAAAGTTTCCCACACCTGAAGAAATGCTGAAGTCTTCACATTTTTCTATTGTCCGCAAGTAGGACCAATTTTTTTTTTTAGATAGATAGATACATAGATACATAGATAGATAATAGATAGATAAGAGAATATGTCATCTTTGTGCCCATCACTAAGCGTAACATTGAATGTCATAAACTCTAACATTGTACAATTACTGCTGTCTTAAGGACTCTAAGGAAAAATAAAAACAAAAGCAAAACAAACAACTCTTCTGGTATATAGAGACCTGGCCTGATGTCTTGGGCACTGGGATTCTCAGATAATGTTCTCAACTTCCTAACCAAAGGAGAAAAAGAAGTCTAGCTACACTAATTCTGAGAATATCTATGTCTTACAGTGTAGGTCTGCAGGCAGAAATTCTGATAAATATTATACAGGCTTCAGGACACAGCCAGTGGCCATACATACTTGACTTACTTAGTATCTGATTAATGGCAGCACTGGGATATTAGAAAAAATAGTTAAGAACATGCAAATTACTAGTGTATGGTGCAAATGATATAGAATTGTTTTCTTGTAAAAATAACCCCTTTATGGACTGATACGGGGTTTGGAAGTGGGGGTTCTAAGGACAAGCACAGGAATATTGAGGGAGCATCTACATGATGTAGTGAAGAAATTCTATTCAAAGGAATGTGGCCTGGATTGGGGGGAAATCTGTTTGGACAATAGACTAACATTAGAAATTAGATGCTAGGATATACAAATCAGGATCTGGAGTCAGAGGTGATTCTCTGAGCACAGGCTTATCAGATATCTACTAGCTGATTTTGCTTGTTCTGTGACTTTTCATGTAATGATTTCCCACGAAATTTCTAGCCAGATCTTTAATCTGGCAGATGGCACCTGGTGTTCCAAAGGCATTGAGCATGTGCTACGTGTCAGCAGGCCTCACATCTTCCACAGCATAAGTCTACAGACTCTGCATTGAGACGGGAGCACTTCCAATTGGAGACAGTATACTCTTCCCTCATTCAAACTGGGCAAAGAAGGTAGGACAAAAATTCTAGAAGAAAGTGAGCAATACCCCACTGTAAATGGCTCATCACTACATTTGGAAGCCAATTACCAGGGAGTGTTGATTGAGAAGCTTGACCCCATTTGCTGGAAAGGTAATACAGGAATGTAGTTGAGGTTGGTGTGTTAGGTCTGCTGGGCCAGAATCTCTGACATGAAGAGACAGCCACTTGCCTATTCTCTAAATCAAATAAAAATTCCATTGCATTAGGAATAATAAAGGAATTTTGAACTTTACTTATATATTTAAATCAAAAAGACAGTACAGTGTGAATTCTGGTTTAATCTTCTGGACATTAAATTCTTTGGAACTACGATTTTTGAACATTAATTATTTTCTGGAAATTTTACAGAGAAGGGGTTATATTCAAATTTGGGGCATTTGTTGTTGTTGACATTTTATTAATAGAATATCTCAGTTATTTTTAATTTATTGAATAAGTAACAAGCCATATTGGACAATAGAGATCACCATAATTTGAAGTATATATTAGGATAGAAGATGAAAATGCTGCCTTAGATAGAACATAATCTGAAAATAAATTTAGTTAGTACCTGTTGTGACCCAGTCCAACACTGACGACTAGATGTTTGGGGAAAATACAAAAGGAACAGTGGTTGGTATTAAGGAATGGACCTCGTGAAGATTGGGAGAAGACTGCCCTAATAGACTGCTTACTTCTAGCAACTGTATGACTTGGGTATGTTACTGATAAATGTCTGTTCCCATTTCTCTAGTTTTCATGAAGAAGGATTTGCCTAAACACAGCTGACTAATCACCCCACCCTTTCTTCCTCCCCACGAAGGTGAACTAAGTTACCTGGTTGATGAAAGACAGATCTAGCACTAGGCCACATTGGTGAATACCATCCAGCTTTATCAAGGAATTAGCTTTTTCCATGGCAATAAGCCATGCCAATTTATCAGACACTAACAACCACAAATACTTATTTCTTGCTCATGTTACATAAGAGCTGCAGGCCAGCTGTACTTTTGCTCAGCTTTGCTTTGCTTGACTCAGCTTGGCTTGGTTCCAAGTGTCTTCTCAGTCCAGAGACCTGTGCAGTTGTTGTATGCCTTATCTGAGACATGCTTTTCTCGTAGGTGAGGGCAAACCACACAATCCAACTGGAGGCTGCTACTTAAAGATTGAAACTATCCTATCTGCTCACATCCCATTATCCAGTGCATGCCATAGGGCCCAGCCCAAAGTTAATAAGGTATGGACTTAAACTCTCCTCACATGACAATGGTGGGAGCTTATAAGCCTGTCACAGGGAAGAAGCAAATAATGTGAAAACTATGATACCATAGCTGTGAAGAACAATGATAATGAAGAAGGGGAAAAAGAGAGGATGAGTCATGCTTCATGTCTTCCTTCCCACAAAATAGTGGGAGGGGCAGATACAAAGAATAGAATGAAAGACTAAAGGATTGGAAAACAGGAGAATGACTGGGGGACATTTTTCTATCTTATAGCTAATTTTCAGGCTTTGAAATGGACCACTAGTACCCCATAGGGAGGAATAATATTTCAATTTCTTTCCATTGCATCGGATAGTAAATGGCCCTTTTTTTTTTTAACTCTCCCATGGAATCTATAGTGTAGTGAGCACATGTTCTCTGTGCAGGAATGAACTATAGCTTAGTGAGGTTTTCTTATTTAGCCCTAGGAAGTCTTTAATGAAGACAGTCCTTTAAGACTCTGTGGTTTGGAGAGAATAGCCCAGTGCAGCCTGCAGTGCCCACATAGTGTGATTGTCCCTAATGTTCTTTTCTTCATAGGACATCCACAAATCTTGGGTCATTTCTTCATTTTGCTTTCCTGCTGCTTTTGGATAATTACAGGAGAAATATTATCACTTTTTTCTAGAAGAAAAAAATAAGATTCATATAAGAATCTTAAACTTTATGCTGTTTGAGACCCCTTGACTTACTTATATTAATGATTATATTGGTGTGAAACATAATGCAAACTAATCATTCTTTTAGGCGTATGTGATTATTATGCGGAAAATGATGAGTCACTCTCAGCATACAGGAAAACATGTTACATTTATGGGTGATGAATAGGATCAAACCCGTAACCCATCCACAAGCCATTTTTCTACAAGAATGTAGTGGTGGCTGCCTTCATCAGGGTTTGACTAATCACACTCAATCTTCAGGTAATGCTGGGTGGGATGATGCTTTGGTTAACAGTTCTTATAGCATTTGAAAAAACTTCTACTTTATGATGACAATATTTATTATTTTAATAAAAATGTAAAAGTGAGCCCAGGATAGTTTTAATCTTTAAATGGATCAGATTTTCATGCTACTTTCCCCGAGTGAAGCTACTAGTTGTGTGAATTCTGGAACCTGGTGGAATCCCACAGAGACCCCAAAGCTAAAGAGAGAAGGATTGGAGCAAAGCTCAGAGACAAGGCAGCTATTCCTCTGGGCCTATAGAAAAAATAGAATCCAACATACTATTCATTCCTTTGCTATAATGCAGTTTTGAAATTAGCTGCTAGCCATATGTACAACATGTTAAATTTCTCTAATCAGAACTGATATGTCCAGCAAGTATGAAGTACACACCAAATTAAACAACCCAATAGGGCCGAAACCGGTTTGGCTCAGTGGATAGAGCATCGGCCTGCGGACTGAGAGGTCCCAGGTTCGATTCCAGTCAAGGGCATGTACATTGGTTGTGGGCACATCCCCAGTAGGGGGTGTGCAGGAGGCAGCTGGTTGATGTTCCTCTATCATCAAAGTTTCTAGCTCTCTATCCCTCTCCCTTCCTCTCTGTAATAAATCAATAAAGTATATTTTAAAAATAAAATAGAGAAAAATAAAAAACCCAATAGAAAAAAAGTAAAATGTCTCATTAATAATTGCTATATTGATTACATGTTAAATGGTGATTTTAGATATATTGGGTTAAAAAAAACTTTATTATTCACAGCAATTCCATCTGCTTTTTAAAAAAATTATGATATGGCTACCAGTAAATTTAAAATTACATATATGATCCTCATTATGTTTTAACTGGATATCACTACTCTAAAAGCTTGCATCAAACTAGATAAATAATTATTATTCTAAAACCACCTAATTTCAAGTTTGTGCCCTTTCATGAAGTATTTACCCACTTGTATGGCTTACAATTAATTTCAATCAGCTTCTCGTAAAGTTAGGTAAACTGTGTATCTGGAAAGAGTCTAATGCTTTTGCTTGCCCAAACACAGGGGATGTTGCATGCTTTATTCTTCTAAACCACAAATGGTGAACAACCCACAAACACTTCTGGATTATATGCCTCATCAATGGAATGTTCTTTATGTGGGTGTAAGAGTAATTTGTTAAAAACAAAATCTCATAGAAATTTTCCAGTTGTCTTTTAAGATGTCACCAATTATAAATTTGTATCAAATACCAAAATCTATACCTTGAATTACACAAAAAAATGACCATTGATAAGTATGATTTCAGAGAATAAAATATACATTGGTTTAGTTCCTTGTATGCTGAAGAGGGGCACAGACCTTTGTTCCTGAAAACATAAAATGCATTATTTAACCTTAATTGAGCTATACCCTCTCAGAATTTAAACTTGGTGAGAAAAACAGAGCATGGCATTCTAGAATGATGGAAATGCTTAGGGTTTTATAACAGAGTTTGTGAGGAATGATAGCCTGCAACTCAGTAATTGTAACAAGTTGTTGACATTTTATTAGTAGAATATCTCAATTCTATTGGCACCTCTGGACCTTAGTGTTCACACGTGTAAAATGAGGACAAGTGACTGATAGAAAAGAGATTTGTGATGGATTTTCTGACTCTAGAATAAATTTAGGATTGTAAACGAAGGACTAAGATCTAAAGTTGGAACCAAGTAAAAGTTAAGCTGCCAAGTGGTAAATTCAGTTAAACATGGCATTGTGATGCCATGTTTATGTATGGCAAAAATTTAATAGGAAATGCTGCTGTGTTTCAACCCCAGGTCCCTGAATCTTAATTAGCGGGTCTCTGGGAATCAGTTTACTGCTAAAGTGATTTGATTTTTAAGTAAGCATACGTGCAAAAAGGTCTATCAGCTTACATGAATAGAGGGAGCATTTAAAGCTATTCAAAAACCATAAAACAGGAAACTTGGCAAACTCTTTTATCAATGGGCACTTTGGTCTTTATTTTTAACTTCATAGCTCATAAACATTGATATTAATTAATACTTCTTCCTACTGTACCTTACATTGAATTGTAATTATTTGAATCTCTGCTTTTCCTGGTAGATCTGCTATAACAAGAAAGTGTTGTTACAGGATAGGGAGAAGCTAGAAACATTCTGAGACAGGAGGAATATGAAAACTGAGACAAGAAAATTAAACAAGGCCAAACAGCTTGGACAGCTTGCAGTTGTTTGTAACTAACAAGCCATTATCTTCCTGGAACCAAGGACACTTCAGAGCAAATGGCTAAAAGCCTCCCTAAGGAGAGAATGCAGAATGGGAGGGGGGCAGGGGAAGGGAAAAAGGAAGTTTCCTTTTCACTCCCTAAACAGAGAAGCCAGCAATCTCTGGGCTTGGCAGGATGAAATTGCCAGGTGCTTCTCACAAATTCTGGGAAAGCCACAACAAAGTATAAGAGAGGCCTTGTAAATCAATCGGTACCAAGGTATTTAGTAGAATAATTATGAAATCTATAGACAGAAAAGCATAAAAGACGCAACCCTCCCTCCAACCCCACTTGCTCTTCAGATTAGCTGAGATGAGAGTCCATCTGCATTTCATAAACCAGATGACAGGTTGCTTGCCTTGCTCCCTTAATAAATTTGCATGTTTTACTTTCTTAATAAATTCACTTTAACACAACACAATTACCTGGAATCACTCATTAGAATTCATTCTTAAGAGCGTGACAAGAATCGACCTGGGGCAGACCTCTCCCTTTGACTCAGGGGCCAGGGGCCTGTCCCTTAATATCTCTCTGGTGTCTGTGAGAAGTGCCTGTAACAGTATTTTATGCATTTTTCCCATCCCCAGAATTCAGTATTATTCCTAAAACCCCTGGGAGATCATTGACTTTTCCCTGAAATGGAGTCTGTGAATTTATTTGCATTCTCAAGCTTTAGTTCTCCATGGACTAGAAGCTCAGTGTATGCCTATCAGATGTACTTAATTACAAATAGGCAAAGGAGATCCAGATACAACAGGTTGTAATTGCAAGCAGGTATGGGAGGAGAAATAAGAATGTTTTATTTTGATCTACTTCTCAGATACCCTTTGCAAGATAAAGAAATTCATTTGAATATTTCTTTTAGTTAGTTTTAGAGTCAGAGAGTTCATAGGCCTATGAAACTGACTATATGAGGATAGAGATTTCCACATCCTTGGAAGAAGTAACAAGCTTCTTTCACTTATGCTGAGTTAGAGTCTTACACATACAAACTAGAAAGAAATCTAGTTTCTCTTAAATCACATTCTCTAAAAGATTAGTGACTCCAGAAAAAGGTAAACGTTTTTAATTGAACTTATTGGGGTGACATTGGTTCACGAAACCATACAGGTTTCAAGTGTACAACTCAATAAAATATCCTTTTCACACTGAATCGTGTGCCCACTGCCCCAAGCGAAGATATTTCTGTCTCCATATTCCCATCACTTTGCCTACCTCCACCTATCCCCTACCACCTTTTCCCTTTGAACTCCATCATAATGTGTCTGTGTGGATGTGTTATGTAAGTTTGTTTTTTTTTGGTTAATTCCTTCAACTTCTTTTATCCAGTCCCCCAACTCCCTCTTCCCTCTGACAGCTGTCAATCTGTTCCATATATCTAGTCCTCTGTTTCTATTTTATTCATCAATTTATTTTGTTCATTAAATTCCACATATACATGAAATCACACACTATTTGTCTTTCTCTGACTGGCTTATTTCACTTAGCATAAGCATATATCATGTTCATAGATTGGAAGAATTAAAATAATTAAAATGTTCATACTACTCAAAGCAATCTATAGATTCAATGCAATTTCTATTAAAATACCAATGTCATATTTCACAGATCTAGAACACATATTGAAAAAATTTATATGAAAAAAAGACCCCAAATATCCTCAGCAATCTTGAGAAAAAAAGAACAAAGTTGAAGGTATCATAGTACCTGATATCAAACTATACTACAAGGCTATTATAATCAAAACAACTGGTATTGGCATAAGAAAAAACACATAGATCAATCCAACAGAACAGAGAGCCCAGAAATAAATCCACACCTCAATGGTCAATTAATATTTGACAAAGGAGGCAAAAGTGAATACAGTCTCTTCAATAAATGGTGTTGGGAAAATTGGGCAGATACTTGCAAAAAAATTTAAACTAGACTACCAAATTACACCATACCCAAGAATAAACTCTAAATAGATAAAAGAATAGTAAAACCATAAAAATCCTAGAAGAAAACATAAGCAGTTAAATCTCAGACATCTCTTGTAGCAATATTCTTACTGATATATTTCTTCAGGAAATGGAAGCAAAGGGAAAAAATAAACAAATGCAACTACATCAAACTAAAAAGCTATTGCTCAGCAAAATTAACAATCAACAAAATGAAAAAGTAAACCACTAAATAGAAAAACATATTTGGCAATGATACATCTGATAAGGGATAAATTTCCAAAATATACAAAGAGCTCATACAACTCACTACCAGGAAGACAACCCAATTAAAAAGTGAGCAAAAGTCACGAGCAGACATTTCTCCAAAGAGAACATACAGATGGCCAATAGACATGAAAAAATGCTCATAATCCACTAATCATCAGAGAGATGCAAATTAAAACCACAATGAAATATCATTTCACACCTGCCAGAATGGCTATTATCAATAAATCAGCAAACAAGTGTTGGCAAGGATGTGGAGAAAAGTGAACCCTCATGCACTGTTGGTGGAAATGCAGACTGGTGTAGCCACTGTGGTACAGTATGGAGTTTCCTCAAAAAATTAAAAATGAGACTGCCCCTTTTTTTTTAATCCAGAGATCAAAATAACATGTGCCCTCATATTTTTATTGCAATATTATTTACAATAACCAAGATTTGGAATCAGCCTAAGTACCCATCAGAAGATGAGTGGATAAAAAAACTGTGGTACATTTACAGAATGGAATACAATTTGGCAGTGTTAAAAAAAAAAAAAAAAAAAAAAAAAAAAAAAAAAAAGGAAATCTTACCTTTTGCAACAGCATAGATGGACCTGGAGATTATTATGTTAAATGAAAATGATAATTTTTAAAACATCAATAGAATGCATTTATCACTAATGCACACCTTCTGCCATTGAGCATATCTTTGCTTAGGCTCCATATCGTTTTAGGTATTTCATACATATTTTGTTGAGTTTTGGTAGATCTTAGAAAAGATTTAGCTTTTTTTGGTTGCCTGACTCCTGAGGTTGGAGTAGACCCTGATATTCATCTCAATCTAGATTTTTACCTGCCTGATTTTATGCTCAGCCACAGTTGACTTCAAAAAGGACTTTAGATGAAAAAGACATATAGCCTGGAAAGAAAGTAGGAGATACTTTGGTTCCTTGTATTGTAACAGGTCCCTCAAACTCTTCCTAAAATTAGAAATCTCTGTCTTTTTACACAAACTCTGACATTGAGCCATTCTATCATATTAATAGAGTTATCTTTTTCTGTCATCTCTTAGGAGATAAATTTCCCCAAACTAACAGGAGAACATTCCTTTCAGTTAAAATGATATATCAGTTTGTTTTTCTTTTAATTCCCAATGAAAATAAAGTCATTCAAAACTACTTATGAATCATCTCTGCCTCTAGACAAGGCACATAAAATAAAAATAGGGGCAATTCTTGTATGCTTATGAACTAGTCCATAACTTTTGATAGGTCTTGAGTCAAATTACTAATCTGGGGAAACTAGAAGAACAATCGTCTCCTTTTTATGTTCTGGAAGTTGTAAAATAGAGGGTTAGCCTGATGATATGTTCCCATGTCACCAGGCCCATACAGATGCTATCAGTGTAAAAGTGCAGATTTGTTTTCCTAGTAGTTCTGCTAGTATTTAGCAGATCATCTAAGCCACTACAACAATATATTTATTTTTGTCTATAGCAGAAATTTGCATATTGTTTACATTAATTTAGGGTAATCACAAGATCTTCACTTCAATTGAGCATGCTCACTTATAGCTGAGAATATGGCATCCTTGCCTTTATACATATGACCAGATAGCTCCAATTCAATATGTAACAGAGTATGCAATTAGGTGAACAGGTGATGTATCCAAAAAAATACATCCCTTTATTTGACCAGATATCTAAAAACTTCACTTTCTCTCTTTCTATTCTATTACAATATCCGATTTCTAGGTATGTGGTTCTGAACCAGTTTTGATTTCTGATTTATTAATTAAGACTCTGTATGATTCGGAATAAGATTGCCACAATCTGATGAGAAAGGAGATTATATTGTTTGAAAAAGAATTGCATTCACTTTGCAATCCTTGAACAATACTTGATCTCAATAAAGCATAGAGCCTGGCCTCCTTTCTTGAGCAATACCAAACTTCCGAAAAGCATTCAAATGCACCATTGCATCATGGGATTAAGTCTGTCAGCACTGTTTATACTGTCTGAGGAGGATTCTGGGAAATACAGTTCTTTCTCATTCCCCATCCTCAACTGCCACTTTACCAAGTAGAACGGCAAAGTTATATCTGTGGGAGGTGCAATAACTGACAAATATAACCTGGCCAACCTGCCTTGGCAAAGACTGCCTGGGAGAATATGATCTTGTTGGAGGGAAGGTGATGCCACATTACTCCTGTCTGAGATAGCTCTTAGGGTCATAGCCTCTACCTGCATGCATCTGATACTGTGCTAGCAAAACCATTCCAAACCACTATAACTTGTCTCTGCCTCTAGGCAAGGCACATAGACTCTAGATAAAAATGGGGGAAAGAGGTGTATCTCCTGAAAGGCTCAGTGTGTAGTAATAGCAATCTCAGTATTGAAGAAGATCTCTGTCCCCAGTAAAAAGGAGATGAGATCCCTAGCTCCCTTTCCCCTGGCCCTTTTTTCATAATCCTTCTCAGCACCCATTGCTCCTAAGTAACTTATTCTTTGGATGAATCAAACCTCATAATATGTATATGGCAAACTGGTAACATGGATAAGCTCCAGTATTGGCAAGAGACCTACTTTACATTGTTGGGATTCAAAGTGGTACAACCTGGAGGGTTGGGAACAATCTGACATTACCATATATATATATGAAAATATATCCAGAGAGAATCAGCACATAACATTGTCCAAATACTGAACTTTCAAATCCTTTATTTGAACAAGTATAAAGTGAGATTTCTGTATTTCAAAACAGTTTTTAGTCCATCCTAAAGAACATGTATTTGTGTTGGTGATTTCTCACAAGTCTTCCAGCCTCACAATGCTGAATAAAGATGCTTTCAACCCCATTCCCCCCAACTTCATGACGCAATTTGGTTCCTCTGAATGATTTAGTGAGAAGCTAGAGGTAATTCTGGTTTCTTCTTTCTCAGAAACTAAACCTTTCAGTTAAGTGGCCAACCTACTTTTGTTCTGGAAAAGACATTAGTAATATCCTCAACAGCAGTATACAGAAGCCAGCTGGTACTCGCTGGATGTGTGCATCTGTATTTTTGTTTGTTTTTTGTTTTTTGTTTTTTTAAATATATTTTATTGATTTTTCTCAGAGAGGAAGAGAGAGGAATAGAGAGTTAGAAACATCAACGAGAGAGAAACATCGATCAGCTGGCTCTTGCACACCCCCTACTGGGAACATGCCCGCAACCAAGGTACATGCCCTTGACCTGAATCAAACCTGGGACCCTTCAGTCCGCATACTGATGCTCTATCCATTGAGCCAAATCGGTTTCGACTGCATCTGCTCTTAATTCTGAATTCAGTGACCTCACATCATTGAAACCACCCATCATGGGAATATTTATGCCAGAGATATCTGCAAATGCTACAAAAAAACAAAACAAAACAAAAAATAAGATTCCCCAGACATTAAAGATTTATCTGCATATCACCGCCCTCAAGGCATTCTAAATCATCAACACACAAACTTTGAAAGTTGCTCAAAGGCTTCAAAACCATGCATCTACCTTGAGAAACTCACAAGACTTGATTTACTCTCTCTTTCCTCAAAGGAACAGTCACATAGAAATAGAAGAAGCCCTTAGGATTTCCTTGTCCAGAAAGTCCTTCCCTGGAAGCCTCAAAATAGCACCAGAAGAGTCTTAGCTTAATTCTTACTTTACAAATCCCCCAGAATGCCCTAAAAAACCTCCATCCCTAAATGAAAGAAGGAAGAAAAATAGTACCAGCATGAATTTGGGAGAAAAGAAATAGCCATCATCAATCCCCAGCAAATCCTCATCTCTACCTAGCTGAGCTCTGTCCCTCTTGAGGTCCACTTTCACCCAGGACAAAGTCCCACTCAGGAGATTTCCTCCTAATCTTTTTATTCCTTCGTTCCCCAGTAGTTATGGAGGCCTTAATGACATTTCTTGGGAGGAATTCATTTCAAAAGCAGCAACAGAACTCTATTTTCTCCTTTCTGTGTTTAACGAGAAGTAAACAACTTTAAACCAGCAATGACAGACTCTACACAAGCAGCACTTCTTCTCACCAAACCTGTCTGGGAGCCCAGCCCAAGGGGGTGCTGGCTTCAGCACACCTCTCTACCTGGCACACAACTCTCGCTGCCAACAGCATTCCATGGGTCACAGTCTTTATCGAGTCAGTCTGAAAGCCATAATACCTCCCCTGGATCACTGAGGCAGATAAAGTCAAAGTACTAAGGTTCTTTGGTAGGAAGGACCTCATGTTGTCAGCCACCTCATTTTATAGAGGAATAATCAAACACATAAATGTTAGGGGACGTGCCCAAAATCACACAGTGAGGTAGCAGGGCCCCAACCAGGATCCAGGGCCTTCTCACTTCAAAGCCTGTGATTCTGATTATGAGGCTGTAGCAGCTGAAATCTTTACTATCCTGCAAGTTCAGCATAGAGACTGTAGCCTTCATTTCTTGGACTCCAAATGACTATCATCCCTGCCTCTTCTGAACCATCATTATGCTCTGCATAACTTTATCATGCTCCGTCTTGCATTAAAATCACCTCTCTTCTTATTCTGTTTTTTCCTCCTATTGGAAGATGTATTTCTTGAGCTAGAACTGGGTCTTCCTCTTCTTTCTTTCATCAGCAGCATCTGTGCTTGAGATGTTTAATAAATATGTACCAAATGGAATGGAATGGACTTGAGATTTGAGTTGATTTTTATGCAGTAGTTCTCAATTGCATGCACCATCACAAGAAGTAACTAGAAAACCTATAAAAGTACAGATTACTGGAATTATGATTCAACAGCTCTTGAGAGGGCTCCAGGAACCTGCATTTTCAACAAACCAACAAGCGATTCTACAGCATGCATCTATTTGTGCTTTCTGTCCAAGTCATTCTGGTGACAAATGTATCTGTGAGATAGTTGGCTAAGATTAGGGGTGTCATTGAGTTCATAGAGCATGGCAAAGAGTAAAGGTCCATACAGGGTTGGGCCCTATAATCATAGCTTTATTAATACAGATCTTAACTCAAATGTTCTCAAATTGACTATGGGGTAAGGAAAGGAATACTTCTGTCAAGTAGCATTCTCACTAATCCCCCTCTCCCCAAATTCTCTAGGAGTGGAGAACGAGGGCTAAGTAAAGGCTTTCTGTTCATTGAAGTTTGTATGGAAGTCATACCTTCCAAGAGTAGTCAGGTATTTTAGAAAGAATAAAAAACTCAGACAGAGACTCATTACAACACTGACACTGCAATGTGATATGCTCAATTAGTTAATGTTTATAAAGCGCTTTGATCTCACAAAGCAGTGAGTTAATCCCAGGCCTTGTTTACTGAGTACCTCTCTTCCCAAGGGCTCAGAGTGGTTTGTAAGCAACAAACCCAAGTCTTTGCTTGCCAGTTCAGAGGTGCACTCAGATTGATTGGGGAGTATGGTCGCCTTGGAGCTGCCCTGAAGGAGGGCACTGGGGGGGTAGTGGTGGTCTGTATGAAGGAAGATCACAGACACCTGTCAAGCTTTTGAAGTGTAGCTGATCTTTTGTGCTCACTTATCTCCTGTGTTGGTTGCTATCAGAGCATTTATCATGCTACTGTAGAGTAAACATGTGTCTATCAGTCTGCTCTTGCACTAGTCCATGAATTACTCGCATAGAGAAACTGGAACTTTTGGTTTTACATGACCTGGCCATTACCCACCTTTCCAAGTTGAACTCATACAACTTCCCTTCTCCTCACCAACCACCAGCAAAACTGTTTGTGTCTCTGACATACCAACACCATCCTTTAGGCCTTTTGCACCTGAGTTATTCACCACCACAGCAACCTTCTCATTATTCAAGTTTCAGCTCAGCTGTCACCACCTCAGGTGACCCTGACCATTCTTATCTAAATGTACTACTTTTTAGTCTTTCTCAGTTTCATTACTCTGTTTTATATCTGACTTTCTTCATAGCACCTATATTTTCTGACACCTATATTTTTCATTTCATATTATTTATTTTTTTGACATCCTGATATCATTTTGCAGG
The DNA here is from genome assembly GCF_014108245.1 of Pipistrellus kuhlii. Lineage (NCBI taxonomy): Eukaryota > Metazoa > Chordata > Mammalia > Chiroptera > Vespertilionidae > Pipistrellus > Pipistrellus kuhlii. The sequence goes on from NW_023425404.1 coordinate 155,995,687, forward strand.
GAATAGTAACTATCTTCATTTTTTTCTTTCTTATTTCTTTCTTTCTATTTATATCCTCTACAATAGTATGTAAGCTTCTAAAATACCTGACTTCTCTTGGAAGGTCTGACTTCCATGCAAACTTCAATGGACAGAAAGCCTTTATTTAGCTCTTGTTCTACACTCCTAGAGAACAAGAGTCTGTAAACTTCTCCAGAGTAGAAACTTTATCTGCTTTATTTATCACTGTAACTTGAATACCTAGATTTTGAGTGGTCAATATAAAATGTTGATAGAAATGTTCGTTGTTTTAGTATCTTGTACAGCACTTAATCACTACTTGTTAAATCAGTAAATACATGAACAAATGTATGACTAATAGGAAGTGCTAATGCTTTGAAATAAATTCCTTATTTCACTAAATTGTTGGACGATTTTGTTCACAAAGTGTCACAGAGCAAGAATAATATGCCTCTGATATAAACTGACAGTTTTTGATTCTTACCTATCTTTGAGCCAATAATAACCCAAGGCTCTCAAACCTATTGATTTTTTTATTGCATTATTTTTTTATATCTTTCTTTACCTTTTCCATTGCTATGCTCCTCCCTAGTCCATTCTTTAAAATTTTTGCATCTATATATTTCAATATTGCTTTTGATTTAACAACTGCCTCCACACAACCTCACTCCAAATGGTCCTGCACCATATTGGCAGATTTAGCTGCCTCTCAGTCTATCTTCTCTTCTTCCAAGTGCTTCAATACTTACCTTCAAATACTCTGGGCACCTCCATTTGGCAGCTGTGAGGCCAAGGGCAATTTATTTAACACTAGAGGCCTGGTGCATGAAATTCTTGCACTGGGGTGGGGTGTCCCTCAGCCCGGCTTGCGCCCTCTCACAATCTGGGACCCCTCAGGTAGGGTCCCTAGGTTTGGCCGATAATCAGGGTCTATTGGGGATTTCCTTTCTCTGGCTGCCCATAGCTGGCCCTGCCCCCACCACTGCCACTGCTTGCCATCTGGCACTTTCCCCCCCCTTCCCTGCCACCAGTTGCCTCCCTCTGTGGGCAACAGGCATGGGGTGTGATCACTTGGCTGGCCTGGGCCTCCCTCTGCAAGACTATCAATTGCAGGGCTCTGCGATCTATCTCCCAGCAGAGGGAGGCCCTGCCCACCCAGTCAGGGCTCCATGATTAATCGCCACACAGAGGGTGTCCTGGGCAATGGTGGGGTCCCCTCAACCAATCGCATCACACCCACGTTGGCTGGCCTGGCTCCAATGCATGTCATAGCGTGGTTGTCCGGAAAGTCATTTGGATGGTCATTCTGCTGTTCGGTCATTCGGTCAATTTGCATATTACACTTTTATTATGATAGACAATTTTTCTTCTGTAAAAATGAATCTTATTAACAGTACCTAGTGCACATCTTATCATGAAGATTAAAGGAATTAATACATATATCATAAAAGATGGCCACAGTTCCCAGCATATAGGGAATTACTAAATGGCAGCTCTTATTGTTTTATTATTAATAATAACCATTGTTATTATAGTAATAAACCTGAAATGCTTTATCTGGGGTCTCCTACTCTGGTCCAGGATTATTTTTCTATCTTAATTTTTCATCATCTTGGCTTCTTTATTTCCATCTTTATTTTTCCAAATCCCAAACATAATTCAAATTTTCTCTGTTAAAAAGACTGTTCTTCCTTCTTGCTGAAAAAATGTGATAAGGACATTGTTTTCCCACACTCCACTTTCTTGCCTCAAAATTTTAAAGTTCTCAATACTGCTTTTGTAACAGTCTTATGATGCCTTTTCCATCGCTGTATTTCTTTAAATTTAACTTTTTTATTTAAAAAAATTTAAATTTATTTTGTATTGTTGACAGTATTATAGATGTCCCCTATTTTCCTCCAACTTAGACTGCTGATATGTGAAAGACCTTTCAGTCTCAAGGAACCTACCCCAATGGACAGCATCCTTTCTTTCTTGTATTAATTCTCACATAGGCCAATCACTTACACTGAAAATATTCACATGGGAGGAAAGGGAAAGACAGGGTCACCATAGTTCTTTGTCCTTCAGTCTCTCTTTGCTCTTCAGTAAGAGGAAGGTAGCCTTTTGGCAGAAAGTGTGCATACCAAGAAGTGAAATAAAAACAGCTGAGTTAGTTTTGCCAAGTGTTTCAATTATTCTGAAAAAAAATAATTGCATGTACATGTGTACTATCCAAAGGAAAAGTTGTGTAACTTCACTATTTCTGAAAACAAGTGATGTGCTTTTACTAGTATAAATGCTTTTAAAAACCAGCACTGCACAATATAAACATGAATGGTAAAATTCAACCTAATATTATACAAATTTTAAGTTTACTTAGAGTACATTCAAAAATATCATGATAGGGCAAAAGAAAGACTGTAGGGAAAATGGAAAAGCTTTATATTCTAATTCCTTTAATAACACTTTCCCCCCCTAATTTTTTTAATAAGCAACCTCTTGTTTTTACTTTGCACTGGGCTTCACAAATCACATAGCTGCCCATAATGAGTTCATGCAATTCATTTGCGCTTGCAAATATTTAGATTATGTATGCATTTTGTACTCTGATTTTTATAAAATTAACTTATATGACTGTACAAGGGTTTGGGATAAAGCTTTAGACTCAACTTTTTAAAAAAATATATATTCTCAGTTGCAGCAAAAAGGAATTTGAAGTATGGTTCTTGTTTATTTTTGTTTAGAAAAAAAAAAGATCATATTTTTGTTTCTCTTTCTCTACTTTATTGTTATATTTATGTTTGAAGGGTTATCACATGGATCTCAATCTTATTGCAACAAAGCCACTTTATCAACAAAGCTCATCAACCCAGGATTATATGTTTTCTGCAAAATAAATGATAATGGGACTACAGCAAAGTCTGCTGGACGTGGATGGCTCTTGACATTCACTGAACAGACACATGTAAATGTGCTCAAATATAGAAATCAAAGCCTTCAGACCCTCTGACCTGCTTTCCCCTGTCTCTGACATCCTTCTTTTGCAGACTGCTTACAGGTGGCATATCTCCTACTTACCAGTGCCAGGCCCTGCTTATTGTACTCAGGTACAGGAGCATGACCCACTTGATGTCTTGTATGCTGTGACTTCAAGACCATGAACTTGGTGCACTCTTCCCATAGCCACACCTCTCCCTGGCAAATAAATCCAAGGACTCAGGGCCATGAACAAAGACTCATGCTGAGGCGGGTTAGATGAGGGCACGTTGCCCTGTTTTAACAACCTGTCAACAACCTGAGGAGAATTGCAGAACATTTTATTTGGCAAGGGAAAGAGATCAGCCTAAGCTGGCAAGTTGCCCAGATTTAAGGGAGTCTTAATTACACATATAAAACTATCAACATCATAAGATCTTTCTCAATCTGTACACCCCCATTCCCCCGCATCAAGGTTTATCAATGCATTTCCTACAGCTCATCAATTCCCATATCATTTAGATGATAAAGGGTTAAAAATATTAATGGCTTGCTGGAACTGGTTTGGCTCAATGGATAGAGCGTCGGCTTGGGGCTGAAAGGCCCCGGGTTCGATTCCGGTCAAGGGCATGTACCTTGGTTGCGGGCATATCCCCGGTGGGGGGTGTGCAGGAGGCAGGTGATCAATGACTCTCTCTCATTGATGTTCCTAACTTTCTGTCTCTCTCCCTTCCTCTCTGTACAAAAATCAATAAAATATATTTTAAAAATATATTAATGGCTAGATATACAGTATGTACAAGGTACCAACTGGAGTGTGGCTGAAGAACAATCTTTTTTTGGTTCCTTTCATTATTGATTGCCTGAAAGTGTGGAAACACCTCATCGGCTATGGGTGAGCTATGGATCTGGACTACAAAGTTTCTGGCTGAGTTTCAAAGTTAGTCTGTGTGAAAGAAAACAGGCATTAAGCTCTTCGATGGCATTCTCAGCAATATATGTTTGGATATATCTTCCTGAGAAGGGGAAAAGGAAAAGAGAAATTGAACAAATGGGACCACATCAAACTAAAAAAGTTTTGCACAGTTCAGGAAAATATCAACAAACAAAAATGACAACCTACTAAATGGGGTTAGATAATTCACCAATGACAACATCAAGTAAAGATTCAAAATCCAAAATGTATAAATAACTCATAAAACTTAAAACTTAACAGCAAAAATCAATCTGATTAAAAAGTAGACAGAGGACTTGAATAGATATTTCTCCCAAGAGGACATACAGATGGCCAACAGACATATGAAAAGATGCTCACTGACAATCACATAATTAGGAAAATCCAAATTAAAACCACATTGAGATACCACTATATGCCTGTCATAGTGACTATCATTAATAAATCAACAAACAGCAGGTGTTGGCGAGGATGTGGAGAAAAGGGACCACTCATGTACTGTTTAAGGGACTGTAGTAGAGCCACTATAAAAAGCAATAGAGAGGTTATCCCCAAAATTAAAAATAGAGCTGTCAAATGATACAGCAATTCCAATTCTGAATATTTATCTGAAGAAAACAAAATCACTATTTTGGAAAGGTAAATGCACCCACATGTTTACTTCAGCATTACTAATAGCAAAGATATGAAAGCAAACTAGATGTCCATCAAAAGATAAATAGATCAAGAAAATGTGGCGTGTATATGTAATGGAATATTATTCAGTAGTAAAAAGAAATGCATCCTGCCATTTTGGAAAAGACTGTTTAATTCTTTAAATTTCTTAAAACTAATTGTGTAACATGACATTATGTTGCATATGACTGGTTTTTCCATGTGCCCTGGATTCCATCAGTGTTGGTAATTTTCATGGTGGCCTACCTTAGGGCAGGGATATGCTGAGCAACAGAAAGTAGGGAAAAATTCATTGAACCTTCCCAGTGGCAAGGGCCTTGAGGAGAAATGCCCTAGCCCAGAGGTTGGCAAACTGCAGCTCGCGAGCCACATGTGGCTCTTTGGCGTTTTGAATGTGGTTCTTTCACAAAATACCACGGCCTGGGCAAGTCTATTTTGAAGAAGTGGTGTTAGAAGAAGTTTAGGTTTAAAAAATTTGGTTCTCAAAAGAAATTTCAATCCTTGTACTGTTGATATTTGGCTCTGTTGACTAATGAGTTTGCCGATAACTGCCCTAGCCCACCTATTAATTGCTCAGAAGCTGTCAAGCCAATATTACCAAGGGCAAGCAGTGATAAGAACTTGATGAGGGAGCCACAGATAGACCCAAAAAGTCCCAATACAACTTGATAAGTTCAAAAAGCCACCCCTCTAAGAAAACTAATTAGAACACAGACACAGAGGCACTTATCAATTCAGTCGTCAGGGAAGTCTTTTTCTAAAAAGGCTGTTTAGCACGCTGTGTGGTTTTTGAGCACATCTTTGTGAACCAAACTCCCCTCCACCATCGTGCCCAAATCTGGCACCTTGATGTTAAAGAAACATATTCTGGTATTAAACTGTCATATTCAATATCCAACTGTGCCACGTAGAGTCTTACTTAAATTACTATTTAAATTACCTTTGGCTGAATCTTCCTCATCCGTAGAAGAGGAATAATAATACTCATAAGATAGTAATGGTGATTAAATAAAATAATACATTTAAAACACTTTGAGAAACTCCTGGAAGACAGTATATTCTCCATCAGTGCAGCTGTTTTAATTTTTCTAAACTGTGAGCAAAGAACATAGTTGTCATATCTGGCTCAAACTGCCTTCCTTGGGAGTCAACTTAATTCAATTTCATAATTACCTATAGATTATTGCTTATTTGAATCAATGCACTAAAGATGCACGTAGTATTGCCTCATTATTATCTTTTTTCATGCTGTCACCCAGTACTTTTAACAACTTTCAATCAATGTGTTGCTATGCCTAATCTAATATAGCAAGGTATAATAATAAAGTGTATGCTTTGTGTGAGATAACACTTTTCAGTTGAATGCTTTAAAAACAATTTTTTGATTAAAAATTAAAATATATTTCATTTTATATTATTACTTTTTTATTTTTATTTCATAATTTAATTAAACTCAGATTATAGATTCAAACTTTAATTCTGGGTGATTTGGGTGAAGTTCCTAAGACCTTTTGGATCTCATTTTCCTCAGCTTGCTACAATAATATTTACTTCATAAATTCAATGTAAGGATGAAATAAGTTAATTCACATAACAGCATTGAACACTGACTGGCTTATATAAAGAGCTATGAACCTATTCACTCTTATCTTTCCATTACGTTGAGCTTTGAGCATTCAAGTCAGCAGCTTAGATATAGCTTCCAAAAGAAGGATCGCTGTTGTCTCTTTGCCTACAACTTCCCTCAACCCATCCATCCTTACAACATCCTACCTGGTGCATGAAAGAGTCGGAAGCCACATTTGTTTTATGCATAAGGAAGGGACAAATTGCTGTCACTAAGTGAATAAGGCTCAGAATATTCTTTTCTAATGGAGGTATATATTTCTCATTAGAGATCAAATAATTCAGGCTAGATTTGAGGGGGAACAGGCTGGAATCAATACCAGGGATCTTGTTTACTATTGCATACTCTTCCCAAAGAAAATAGTAAGAAAAATTGGAGAAAGCAGAAGCTAGAAAGTCAATAAACCTACAAGAGATTGGGACTGATTGGGCATGTTTCTTTCAAATTAGTCAGATTTTCTTTTAACCCATCCCTTCTTCCTAATTGATCTCTTCTCTCTCACTTCTCCCTCTCCCTTTCTTCTCTGCACAACTCCTTCTACCCCCATGCTAGTTGCTAGTTCCATAATTTTGGTTAAATCCTTTTGCTTCAGTGCCATTTTTCTGTCATCTCCTCAAGTCTTGAAACTAGTTGTCAGAGGCCTTGTGTGTGCCCCAATGCCACAGGCAATCTCTCTTTTAAATAGAAAGCTTTCCCCAGAGATTGCAGTTCTGCCCTGAAGAGCTTTTGTTATGTTTGGATAGAATCTAACTAATCAGCTGGGCCCTCCCAGAACAAGTTCAAACAGTTCCTTTCCCTGAAATATCTGGCTATATTTCTGAGTTATACCACCCCTCCCCTCCCCCCAAACTGTCTCCAATTGTCTTCAATAAATTTCAAGGAAATCTTCCAACTGAGAAGATAAACTTTCAGCAAGGATGGATTTGACTCATTATTTTCCATTACCTGTGCAAATATTCCCTACATCTGCTTTAAACAAAAACAGGCGATGAGTATGAAGGTAGGCAACCAAACAGGGCTGTATAATGCAACATAGGAAGGGTTTTGTTCCCAGAAAGTGAAAACATCTCTCAAAATCCACAATTTTGCCTCTTTCAAATAATTTTAATGGTACTTATTAATTTTTTTTCTCTTCCCAAATGAAAGCAGTATACTAATTGATCACAGTAACCACCTGTCCAGGGTTAAAAATTTGTTATATAAGCAGTCGAGTATTGACTTCCTGATATTAAGTTATTGGCACTTGGATTTTTCTATTTTCTATTCACTTTATTAGTTAATAATTAAAATGCAATGAAATATTAGTGATTTTTATTTTTTTTAAGTTGTAAAAGTTTATTCATCCAGAGGACATAGACTTTATGAAATTGTCCCCACCTCAATTCAGAGGATAATACTGGGTTGAGGTGGGGATAATTCCATAAAAACCATTACACCAAAATAATTAAATAATGGCAGAAATTAAAACTGTAATACTAAAAACAGGGACAATAAATTCCAAACTGAATTCTTAGCTGACAGGAAGATCTGTCACACCATGACTTGAAATGTTACCCATTGATGCATAAATGTTTAAATAAGGTTTATTGAAATTCATTTAAGGATGCCAGTTTATATTGCAAAAAATTGAAAATTAAGTGCCTGAAAGTTCAAGACTATCTTTATAAGATGAAAATTTGAGCATTTTATTGCTGTTATATAATTTTACTGTCTATCAGGGCACTTGGGATATAATAGGTAATCAGTGTATGTTTCTTAAAATGAGTTGAATAAGATTATTTTTATGCATTTTTAACAGAATTGATATTTAATATTTTTCTTGCAAATTGTGTTAATAGAGCATGGGATATATCATCATTTTATTTGAGGTGAGACTAGAAAACAAATAAATTGAGAGTAGTTTTCTCCAGTCTCTTATAGTGCAAAAGATGAATTATCACACCAGGGACATCCTGCATTATGCTTCAATTTGTAGTCCCACTGTGCATCAAAAAAAGCCTGACAGCCTTGAAGTAATAGCTAATAGGGATAGAAGGGCATGGTGCTTCATGTTCTAGTAGAAATATATATTCATTAGAGCAGGTCCTTCTTTATTAGCTTTGAGTGGGGGTCAAACAAATCTTTGAGGTATGTAAATAAAACTGAGGAAGAAAATACCACCCAGAAAAGAAATATGTGCAGTCCACATAATATCTACACTAATAAAAAAGTAAGATGCAAATTGACTGTACCTTTGTGACACCCACCAGCCAATCAGGAGTGAGTATGCAAATAAACACAACAAAGAATGGTGGGTTGATTTGCATATGCAGGCTCTGAGCAGCTGGGGGCAGAGTATTTGACTCTGCCCCAACCACTCCAGGCCTCTGAGCAGCATGGGAAGGCGAAAAGGCAGCTCTGGCCAGAGCAAAGGTGGTGCTGGCAGCCAGGGGAAGGAAGGTCCATTCTTGCATGAATCTTCATGCATTGGTCATCTAGTATTAAAATAATATGATATCCATGGCCACACAAGCCTGCCCATATGTGCTTAGTTGCAACTTATTGTTTAAGCACCTGGTAAGCCAGAAAAATGCTAAATCTATCAAAGATGTTATTCATTCATTCAAATATACTGTTATGATGACAAAACAGCTAAAGAGTTAACTTTAGTTTAAAATTAAGGTTATTCTGAAGGAAATTTTAAGTAGAAAAAAAATCAACATAAAAATAATAAACAGAAATTGAGAAAACATGACAGGTGTTCTTTCTTTCCATTGGAACTTGAGTAAAATAATGTAGTTTTAATGTCCAGAAAGTTTTGATTGGATGCTGGACATTTTGGTATTATGTTGGTGAGTATCTAGATTTTTGTTGTCTTCCTGTTCAGAGTTTTTCTTTTTTGGTGTGAAGCTATGTTACTTCAGATAAATTTGATGCTTTTATCACTTGTCCTTAAGCTTTATTTGGGTTGGTTTAGAGTAGTTTCTGGTCTGGTAATAAGACATGACTCTACTGAAGTCTCTATTGAAAGTTTCAAGTGCTCAATCAGGTTTCTCCACAATAGATAATTTTTTGAAGGTTGGGTTGATTCCAAGAATGTAATCCATACAAAAACATGAAGATTTGTCATCACTGAGGATTTTCAAAGGAATACAATATAGTCTATCATGAAAATTTCAGTGGGAAGTTTGAGTACCAATGGACTAAGAATAGAGCTTTTCATCAGGCCAACATGGACTTTACTGGCTAAGTTCTGATACATTTCCAAGGAAAAAATTAGTATGAATTGTGCCTAAGCTGTTATTATTATGCTTTCATACTTATGATAGTATAGGCCCACAATAACTCATCAGAAACTTTTAAAACCAAATTCACTATAAAATATATTTTTTTCTGTTTTGGGGAAGATAATATCTTAGAAATTATATAATATCTATGAAATATATTTTATATCTCCAGTTGGTATTGGGAAATATGAGAAATCATTCTCCATGTTTCTGTTAATGAAATGAGTAAATATTCTTACTAACTGGAAATTCAAATAAACAAAAAAAAAGTTACTCTTTGGAGATTTTTAGATTTATAAGATGCAGATAAAAGATTAAATATATGTATTTTAAAGGTACCTAAGAAGCCTCAAGGAAATGAAATATGTTCAGATATTGTCATTAGTAGTATAACATGCTCACATATATATTATTCATTATATTAAAATGTATGTTAGAAAAGTAATATATATTTTGCTTGAAAAAACTTTTGTAGAAAACACTTTTTCCCCCCATAATTTATGAATAAGTGGCTTACTAATGAAACATCCTATATAATCCTATATAATAAAAGTATAATAGGTAAACCAGCTGAATGGTGGGATGACTGGTCAGCTGGGGCCAGGGCCGGCAAGCAGGCAGTGTCAGGCCAGCCAAGGCATGTGCCTGTGGGCAGAGGGAAGGGATGGTGATGGGGGAGTGATGGCAACCAGCAGCAGCAGCGGGGTGATCTGGGGGCCAGGGCTGGCTGCTCACTGCCAGGCGTCATCCCCTGATCAGCCTGCTGGCTGTCAAGAGGGTCTGAGCTGTTAGTTGGACATCCCCTGAGGGCTCATGGACTGTAAGGCTTGGCTGAGAAACCCCCCACCCCCACCCTGCCAAAGTGCATGAATGTTCATGTAGCAGACATCTAGTTAAATTAATAATATTGAATTTAAAAGCATAAGGGGAAGTAATGCATTACTACTAATAATTAGGGTGTTGTTACATCTCATTCATTTATAATACTATTGTTTTCAAAGCATTACAGATATTAATTTGATTTTTATTAGAATCTTATGTGGCATATAGGATGGATATTATTATTGCTGTCATTGCAAATGAGAACATTGAGATTTAGAAAAGCCACCTGCCTTATCAAAGTCCAGTTAGGCCTCACACCTGGCAAATTGAGTACTATATTTTACTGTCAATCCAAGTGCAACAAACTTTATTGTAACATATTTTACATGTCAAAAGTCATTCATTCCCTTTTCAGTTCATAGGAGGCCAAAGAGTCTGTTTGCTAGGCTCAAGTCTCCTGACTCAGGGTTTCCTGTTCTTTCCAGCATTCCTTTCGTAATTCAGAGTATCTTAAAGATATCCTTATCTTCTCTCTGGAGAGAGACCTGAACCTTTATAAATGAAGGAAAATGGCACACAGAAAGGAGAAATGCAAACATTACACAGCAAGTCCTGGCTGATCAGGAATGGACATAAAGTTGCTTCTCATCACACTGGCCCTTTTGGTGAGCACAAATGACAGGATAAACAGGTCACCCATCCAGCATCTTAGTACTATGCCTGCGGTGGTCCAGCACAGTCAGCTATTTGGTCTCCCTGAAGGCCTCTTGAATTTGAGCAGCAGAGTGCTGATTGGGACTTAATTCAGTATTTTGTTTTCTTTGTCCATGATTTGTCTCTAATCAAATTTTGACCAGTTAAGGTTCTCCTTCCTCACTTTTTATTGAAAGCTGCTCAGTGAGCCACATCTCTAGTCCTTATCTTTAGCACTTTGGTTATTGGGTCAAAGGGCCTCTATAGAATAAGTCATGTGCTTGAAAATGATCCTTGGGAGAAACCCAACAGCCTTGGCAGCCTTCCAAGTCCCTTGTAGGTGACCTTTGACTAAGAAAAGTATTTTAAAATTAATGGGTTACTGATTTTAGGCCAGAGTTGGAGTCCCAGAATATTCTTAATTAACTAATTAATTAAATAAACATTTAATAAACAAACAACTGGAATATACGTTTACATGGATGATAGGAACCAGTGTCTTAAAATAAGGCCCTTCCTGATGTGTTCTCCTTCATGATGGGTATTCAGTGCCTTGGTCTCACTAGAGCAACTGTTAATGTTTCTGAAATGAAGTGAGTACATATCACTAACTGGGATATGTATGAATGTCCATGTTATAGTTATTTGCATATATGAATGCTAAACTCATAATATAAATTGCTTTTCCAGAAATACCATGTCTACAAAGCCAACACAATTATTCTTTAGTTAACTCTACAAATATATATATCCATTTATTTTCTTAGTCGTGAAACATGATTTCCATTGAATCTTTAGGCTGCAAAATGAAAACTCTGCAAGAAAACAAGAGTTCAGGAATTCTCCTTACCTGGAAAAAAAATATGCACCAAGTGAATTGAGCAATGTGCTAAGACTCTGTGCCTTAGTATCCTCATTTGTGATATGGGCAGTTAATAGATGAAAAGGCTGTTATAAGAAATAAATGAAGTTATACATCTGAAGTGTAACTTTTTTATTTTATTTTATTTTTGCTCATGGTTAGCACTCAATTGAAGTTAGTTGCTACTTGCTAAGGATTTGGAGTTTATTCCATGAGAAAAATCCTTCTAATATTGTTTTTCAGTCCATACAATTTTATAGACAAAGCCATACATTTTATTTAGAAATCTTATCCACACTGTGTTCCATCATCCCACATTCAAAATTATCCACAAAATATTCAAGGATTGACTAAATGATGGGACACTATAAGCATTAAAGGTTATGTTATACAATAACATTGGATGATATTGGAGAGATATTTATAATACTAGAGGCACAGTGCATGAAATTTGTGCATGGGGGGTGGTGTCTCTCAGCCCAGCCTACACCCTCTTCAATCTGGGACCCCTCAAGGGATATCTGACTGCCCGTTTAAGCCCAATCCCAGTAGGATCAAGCCTAAACAGGCAGTCAGACATCCCTCTCACAATCCTGGACTGCTGGCTCCCAACTGCTTGCCTGTCTGCCTTCCTGAGTGCCCTAACCACTTCTGCCTGCCAGCCTGATCACACACTAATCATTTCCCTGCCAGCCTGATTGATGCCTAACTGCTCCCCTTCTAGCCTGTTTGCCCCCAACTTCCCTCCTCTGCTGGCCTGGTCACCCCTAACTGCCCTCCTCTGCCAGTCTGTTTGTTCCTAACTGCCCTCCCCTCCAGACCTGGTCTTCCCTGCAGGCCCTGTTGCCCCAAACTTCCCTCCTCTGCCAGCCTAGTAACCCCTAACTTCCCTTTCCTGCAGGCTTGATCACCTCTAAATGCCCTCCCTTGTAGGACTAGTCCCTCCCAACTACCCTCCCCTGATGGACCGATCGCCCACAACTGCCCTCCCTTGTAGACCTGGTATCTCCCAACTGCCCTACTCTGGTGGCGACCATCTTGTGTCCACATGGGGGCAGTCATCTTTGACCACATGAGGGCAACCATCTTGTGTGTTAAAGTGACAGTCAATTTTCATATTATTCTTTTATTAGATAGGATTAGATAGGATAGAGGCCTGGTTCATTGGTGGGGGCTGTCTGGTTTTCCCTGAAGGATATCCCGGATCAGGGTAGGGGTTCCCTTGGGGTATGGGGCAGCCTGGACAAGGGGCCTGTAGTGATTTGCAAGCTGGCCACACCCCCTGACTGCCCAAGCAGAGGCCCTGATATCTGAGATTTATTTATCTTCTATAATCGAAACTTGGTAGGCTTAAGCAGAGGCCAAGACAGACCAGGGCAGGTGGAAAGCCTGGCCTCCTCCATTGCTGGGAAACCCAAGACTCCTGCTTTCTCTGTGGCCACAGCCATCTTTGTTCGGTTAATTTGCATATTCACTCCTGATTGGCTGGTGGGTGTGGCTTGTGGGTGTAGTGGATATGTGGTAAATTTGCATATTAATCTTTTATTAGATAGACTATTTCAAATATATCAGAATTTTTAAAGAAGTATTAAAAGTGTGATAAAAATTTCTTTAGATAACATATATTTGTTAGTAAAGTATCTGAAAGAATTTTATATTAGAATATTAACAGTCTTATTTCTGTTGAAATTTGGGGTGGTTTTTATTTTCTTCCTTCTTAAAATTTAACAATGATTATGAATGTCTATAAAAACAATTGAAATTATCAAGAAAAATGACTCAAGCTCTGCTCCTTCAAGGAGGTATTTGAGACCTGATTCCATTCATTCCAATGTAAGCACACTATCATGGTGGCAATGCTTTCATTACCCTAGGACTAACAACACTATGAGTGAATACCTCCCACTTAGTTACATAGTTTTCTGCTCTTTTCACCAAATGAATGTACTTAACATTGAATGATAGTATGAAAGTCACTTAGTCCAGCCTTTTCATACTATGAGGATTTTACTATTACTGTCTATTCCCTCCCACCACGGATTTAGACATATTCTTGGCTTCAATGACTTCATTGACTGAGAATCCAGAAATTCAGAGGCAGTAACATCTTTTGTTAGACAATTCCCAGGTATTTCTTATTTGCATTAAACAAAATCAACTCTTAAAGATGTGAACAATAGAAACTAGTTATTTACTGTAGAGTAACAAAATAACTTTATTTTTTAAAGAATAAAGTTTAAACACTTGTCTAGAGTTTTTACTTCTCCCAAATTCTGTGTCTTCCAGGTGATGCTTCCTAGGTCCTTTCAAGTTTCTTATTTCTCTCCACTGCCAATACCAACTCCACTGCCAGTTCAACCTACCTCTTTCTCTCTCATCTGATCCATTGAAAGGGTTGTGTCACCTCACCAGTTTATCGCTGCTTCCTCCTCATCCTTCTCTAGTTCATTCTCTACATAGCAACATGATATGCTGTCTTCACATGTGCTCCCACACTTCTCACACTGATCTCTTCTTTTCCTTCTCAATACCTCCCCTGCCACTTCCCTGCTCCTATCTCACCCTTCCCTCATGGTTAGGCAACCATTCTGAAGGTAATGTTCTATATGACCTTTTTATATTCTATTAACTTAAGTTTTACTTATTATAAATAATGTGTGACCTGTGTAAAATGTGTATGTAATCAACATAAGAAAATATGAATTGTTCTGGTTTATTTGGTCTTCACTTTAACATTTTAACATTTCAAAAATTCTACCCATGTTTCTATGAGAATATCTTTGTTTCTAATGGCTGCACAGTGTCCCAGTGTGACCCACCACATTTGACTCCTACATTAGCCAGTAATAGACATCTAGGTTGGCACTGTAGTAAACAACAGCGCAATGAGCATCCTCATTGTGAGTCCCTTTGTGGGCCTATGTATCTCAAGGATATGTTCACTCTGGGTAATAGGACATGTTTATTTGTCATTTGATTAAATACTATAATAACAGTTCTAGGCTAACCTCCAACCAATAATGTTTAACAGTCCCTATGGTTGAAACCAGTTTGGCTCAGTGGTAGAGCATCGGTCTGCGGACTGAAAGGTCCCAGGTTCAATTCCAGTCAGGGGCATGTACGTTGGTTGCGGGCACATCCCCAGTAGGGGTTGTGCAAGAGGCAGCTGGTCGATGTTTCTCTCTCATCGACATTTCTAGCTCTCTATCTCTCTCCCTTTCTCTCTGTAAAGAAATCAATAAAATATATATATTTTTTAAAAAGAGTCCCTATGAACACAGACTTTTGCCAGCGTTATTCATCTTTCTATTTTTGTAAATCTGATGGACATAAAGAGATAGCCTATTATTGTTTTGATTTGTCTTCCCATATTTTTAATACATTTGAACATCTCTTTATATGTAGGGCCATGATGTATAGATGTCTGCTAGGTACTCACAAAAGAATGCCCAGCCAAGAATGTGAGTGGGAGGAGAGATCCAGCCCTTGTTCTGCATGTCCTGGCATGTGACTGCAGCTATCTAGAGGAAGAGCTGAATTTGCTAATTCTCACTGGGCAAGCACTAGTCTAGATTGCATGCTGATTAGTCACTTAAACTTCAAATTCTGGGAATTCCTTGCTCATATCCTTTCCCTCCATTTAAGTTGAGGTCCTGTCTTGTCTTGTTGATTTTGTCATTCCTTGCATATCATAACACCTTTTGCGTTTGATAAATTGCACATTTTTCTCTAATTCTCTCAAATGTCTGTCAAATTTACCCATAACTTTTTTTTAATAAAACAAAAAATAGTCAATATTTTGCTTCATGGTTTTTGTGTGTTTTTTTACCCTCACCTAAGGATATTTTTTCTTCTGATTTTTAGAAAGAGTGAAAGGGAAGGAGAGAGAGGGAGGAAGGGGAGGGGGGGTAGGGATTGAACCTGCAACCCAGGTACATGTCCTTAACTGGGAATCCAACCTGTGACCCTTTGGTGCACAGGCCAGCGTTCTAACCTCTAACACCAGTGGTGCACTTTTATTAACACAGTAGTATTGCATTTCACATTTTGAAACTTAATACTCGTGGAACCCACATTTGACTATGATGTAAGGTAGTTATCTAATTTTATTTTCTCCACATTCTAATACTCATTATATCTGCTGAGCAGTCAGTAGTTCCCCCTATTAATTTATAGTGCTCTCTTTATCCTATAATAAATTCTCTCTGGGCTCTCTGTTTTATTTCATTGGTCTATTTGTCCATACTTATGCTAGAACTACACTGTTTTACTAATTTACTTTGTATATGTCTGAATATATAAGGCTCTTTTTATGCTTTTTTGTTGTTGTTCAAAATGGCAGATTTTCATGGACTATTATTGTCCTATGCAAATTTTAGCATATGATTTATAAAGTTTCTCAAAATACGCATTTGGAATTTTGATTAGCATTTTGTTGAATCTGAGGATTTGAGAAGAGAATTAATTAATCTCTTTATATCCTAAAGTCTAAAAGAAGGGGATGTTTCTTCATGACAAGTTGCTTTATTTCTCTTAATAAGCATCTAAATTTTTAAATGAAATCATATATTCATTATTAAAACACATATATCTGATAGTTTTCCAGTAATTGTGAATGCTATTTTATATTTTATTTTAATATTTATGTAATTTTTCAGTGAAAAAAAATACTATTAATTTTTGAATTTTGTATTACATCTGGCAATCCCATGAAATTATCTTATAAATTCTAAGAGTTGCTATTCTGGTAGCTTATCATATCTGCAAACAAGATGGTTTTATTTATTTTCAACAAATGACGCAGGCCAAAAGTTTCAGGGAATTAATCTCCTTCACCCTAGGGCAGCTCTTAACCAACTATTTAAACATGTATGGATAACGTTTATACAGATATTCTTCTAACTTCTTTACCCTTTGGATGGGATAACTGTAAGGTGTGTGTTCTGTTCTGTGAGGATGTATAGATTGGGAAGTTTTGTGAAGACAACACAAATAGATAAAAAGTGTCATCTTATCTGAGTCTTGGAGAAATAAACCAGCTATTTTAAGAGGCTTTAAACCTAAGCTGGAATGGAGATAGCCTTCCTACCCAAAACAAGCACCTTGACAATAGGAAAAGCAGCAGGGGAAGGAGGTTAAATAACCCAGCTCTGGAGGCAGAAAACCTGACTGTTCTGTACTAGCTGTGTGACCCTGGATAAATTACTTAATCTCCTTGATCCTTACTTTATTTATCTATAAAATGTTCTTACTTTCTTAAAAACTTATGGAGATTAGATGGGTTACTATGTGTAAAGCATTTAGAACAGTCTGTCGGGGCTCAGCTGGTGTAGTTCAGTGGTTGAGCATTGACCCAGGAACCAAGAGGCCACTGGTTCAATTCCCAATCAGGTCAGTGCACATGCCCAGGTTTCAGGCTTGATCCCCTGTCGGGGCATGCAGGAGGCAACCTATTGATGATGCTTCTCTCTCATCAATGTTTCTAGCTCTCTCTGTCCCTCTCCCTTCCTCTCTCTCTAAAAAATCAGTTAAAAATATATGAAAAACAAACCATCTGTGGGAATATCTGAGTACTTAATAAACTTAAAAGTATTATTTTTATTATGAAAGTAGTAGTTTTTCTTCTTCTACTCCACTGTAATGGTTTGCTAAACTTTTATTTTAAGGGCTAGAAAAGTACATGGAATAGCAGGTAAGTGTCTAAAACCTTCACTTAGCTATAAATAGTTGATGTCCTTCCCACAAGTGTTTGGTGACAACTGGGAAGTTTTGTCAATCTTATATAATAAAACCCTAATATGTAAATAGACCAAATAGTGGAATGACGGGTCACTATGACGTGCACTGACCACCAGGGGTCAGACGCTCAATTTAGGAGCTGCACCCTGGTGGTCAGTGTGCTCACACTGTGGGGAGCTGGACTCAGGACTGGCGAGTGCAGCAGCAGTGGTGGAGCCTCTCTTGCCTCTGCAGCAGCACTAAGGACCCCTGGGGGAATGTCTGACTGCTGGGAGCAGGCCTAAGCCAGCAGGCAGACATCCCCAAGGGGGCCAGGATTGCAAGAAGGTGCAAGCTGGGCTGAGGGATCCCCTCTCCTCTAGTGCATGAATGTCGTGCATTGAGCCTCTAGTATAAATACAATATATTTTCTTCAGACTCATTACACTGAGTGGCCAGATTATTGTGACCACCCCATCTGTACTTTGTTAGACCACCGTATGCCTTCAATACTGCAGTGATTCTTCTTGGCATTGACTCCACGAGATGCGGAAAGGGGATGTGAGGAATCTGACGCCATGCCATGCCTGATGAATAGCACTGTCCAGTTCTGTGAGATTTGATGGTTGTGGAACCAGCTGCCTGATGGCTCTTTTAATGTCATCCTACAAATGCTCAATTGGATTGAGATTTGGTGATTGTGGGGGCCACCTCAGCAAGGTAAAGTCTCCCTCATGTTCTTGAAACCACTCCTGCACAATATGAGCATGGTGGCATGGCGCATTGCCTTGTTGGAAGAAGCCATCTCCATTGGAATACATCATCAATATGATAGGATGAACTTGATCAGCAACAATACTTAGGTATGTTGTGCTATTCAGACATTGTTCCACATGAATTAAAGGGCCCAAATAATGCCAGGAAAACATGCCCCAAACTATAACATAGTTCCCACCAGCTTGAAGGGTTGTATTCAAATATCTGGGGTGCATGCTTTCCTGCTGTTTCTGCAAAATTTTCACTCTGCCATCTGCATGATGCAACTTGAAACGTGATTCATCGGACCACATGACTATTTTCCAATGCTTGACTGTCCAATCCTTGTGTTCCTGTGCGAATTGGAGACATTTTATCTTGGTAACTGCAGACAGCAAAGGTGTTCGAACAGGCCTTCAGCTTCCATATCCCATACGATGCAGTGTACTGCTAATCTGCCTACAAACATCAGGTGGTCATGATAATCTGGCCACTTAATGTATAGCCTCCTTAGGTAACCTTGAAGCTGTTTTTGTGATTGCAGTTACCATATATATTTTGACAACTCTTAAAATATAATTCTTGCCCTTCCTGAACTTCTGACTGTATCTAAAAGCTTACTAGGTGTCTCCTGACATCCCAAACTCATCAGATTCAAAGCTGAACTCATTATCACACTTTTAGAACTAGATTTTTCTTCTTAGAAGTGCAATCTCAGATGTGAGGTAAGGGCCAGGGTTGGTTCAGTGAACCAATTGACTGGGCTGGTTGGTACTTATTGCCTCATAAGTTCATTACAGATTGGTAAGGATGATTGCAAAATGGAGAAGAGCCATTCTCCAGTCAAGGACAACTAAAAAGCCAGGCTTCCCACTTAGAATATTCATTAAGCTAGTTAAAAAAGCTCCCTACTTTAAATTATGTCACCATCTGCCTAGCCACCAAAAGCCAGGAACCTGAGGGTCATCTTAGATTTTTTCTTTTCTCTCACCTTCCTCATTATGCTCAGCCTTACTTTTATAATAAATCACTTTATTTTTGTGCTTTTAACAATTTTAGAAAAAATATTCAAATACAGGTTGAGTTTCTCTTTCCCTGCTTTGATGTACCAGGTGTTCATTTCTCACTTGGCATATTTCAACTGCTCCCAAGACAACCTTCCACCCTTTGGCTTTGGCTCAAGTCCCTTTTCACACACGGTTGCCTGTGACCTACTTGGAATGCAAATCTGATCAAGTTTATGGTACTGATCAACTGGCTTAAATGGTTCCTCGTGGCCTAGAGTGTAAGTCAAAGGCCCTATGTGACCCTGCCCTTACCACTCCAGCTGCCTTTGCAGCCTGTTGACTTCACACTTTCTGTTTCAATAATACTAAACTATTTTATGTATTTTCACTTTCAGATCATGCTATTTAATGACTTCAGAATTTTGTTTGTACCTGTAATGATCTCTCTGTAAGTCCTACTCATTCTTCAAGGATAATCTTGGGGTAGCATCTCTGTAGGAAGCCCTCCCTAACTTATCAGGCTGAGTGAGGTGAGAGCTCCCTGAACACCCAAGGATTTTAGTACACACCTCATCCAGTTATTTACTGCACTTTCTCACACCAACTAAGGAGGAAAGCATATCAAAGATTTGCCTCATATTCTAGCACTATACTTGAATCATCCACAATAAATGTCTAGTGAGTAAGGCTGAAGAAAATGTAAAATGTAAATGTTTAGGTTGAGGTGAATCAGAGATTCTCAGCATAAATTGTATATAGGAAATACCTAAGAATCTTTAAAAAATACAGATACCAATGGCCCACCCCAGCATATATTGTTATTTTAATTTTTATTAAATTATAGTTTGCATACACTATTAGATGTTTCAGGTGTACAACATTTGTGGTTTAACATTTATGTACCTTACAATGTGATTGTCACACTAAATCTAGTAATCAACTGCCACCATTCAAAGCTATTGCAATATTATTGGCTATGTTTCCCTTCAACCTTTTTCACCTATTCCCCCAAACCCATTCTCTCTGGCAACCATTAGTTTGTTTTCTGTTTCTAGAAATATTTTATTTTTTTTATTTTTTGTTCATTATTTTGCAATTCAGTGATTTCGTTTCTTCATTTTTATTGTATTCAGGTGACATTGGTTAACAAAATTATACAAGTTTCAGGTGTACAACTGTTTTACACTAAACAGGCCAAAACACTGACTTGCCTGGGTGACTTATCTATAAATGATCTGTAATCCAGTTCACAGAATCTTTTTTACTTTTAATTTTTTAAATTTATTATTGAATTGTATTGAATTTTTGGGGGTAATATTTGTTAATAAAATTATATAGGTTTTATGTGTACAATTCTATAACAGATCATCTGTATGTGGTATTGTGTGTTCACCATGCCAAGTCAAGTCTCCTTCCATTGCCATTCAACCCCCATGTCCCTTTGACTACCTCCCCCAACCCAAACCGTTTTCTCTCTGGTAATTACCATACTGTTTTCTGTATTTCATAGTCAAGATAGGATGTCCACTTTCACCACTCTTATTAAACATAGTACTGGAATTCCTAGCCATAGCAATCAAACAAGAAGAAGAAATAAAAGGCAACCAAATTGGAAATAAAACTGTCATTATTTGCAGATGACACAATGCCATATATAGAGAGCCTTAAGGATTCCCCCCAAAATTACTAGAACTGATAAATTCAGTAATGTAGCAGGATGCAAAATACATATCCAGAAATAGGTTGCATTTTTATACAGCAAAAATACACTATTAGAAAGGGAAACTAAGAAAACAATCCCATGTACAATTGCATTAAAAAAATACCTTGGGATAAATTTAGAATGTAAAAAACCTATACTTGGAAAATTATAGGATCCTGAAGAAAGAAATTGAAGATGATCTAAATAAAGGAAGCATATATCATGTTAATGGACATCATTAAAATGTCCATACTATCCAAGCAATCTATAGATTCAGTGTAATTCCTGTCAAGATAACAATGATGTATTTCACAGAACTAGAACAAATACTCAAAAAATTCATATGGAATCACAAAAGACCTCACATATCCACAGCAATCTTGAAAAAAAACAAAGTTGGAGGAATCACACTACTTGATATTGAACTATATATCGAAGGCCATAGTAATCAAAACAGCATGGTACTGGCATAAAAAACATGCAGGTCAATGGTAAATTAATATTTAACAAAATAGGAAGAACATACAATGGGGTAAAGATAGTATATTCAATAAATAGTGTTGAAAATTGGAGAGATATGTGAAAAAAATAAAATTAGACCACCTTCTCACACCATATACAATAATAAACTTAAAAGAATTAAAAACTTAAATGTAAGACTCAAAATCATAAAAATTCTAGAAGAAAACATTGGTAGTAAAATCTCAGACATTACTTATAGTAATTTTTTTTTTCTGATATGTCTCCTCAGGCAAGAAAAGATAAACAAATGGGACTACGTCAAATTAAAAAGTTTTTGCACATCAACAAAATAACCATCAACAAAATGAAAAGACAACCCACTGAATGGGAGAACATATTCACCAATAATACATATAGGGGTTAATATCCAAAATTTATAAAGAACTTTACAACACCAAAGGAAAACCAAATAATCCAATTAAAAAAATGAATAGATCTTTCTCCAAAGAGAATATACAGATGGACAATAGATATATAAAAAGATGCTAAAACCACAATGAGATATCACCTGACACTTGTCAGAATGGCTATCATTAATAAATCAGCAATCAAGTGCTGGAGAAAAAGGAACACTTGTGCACTGTTGAGAGGAATGCAGATTGGTGCAGCACAGTGGAAAACAGTATGGGGTTTCCTTTAAAAATTAAAAATGGAACTGCCTTATGACCCAGCAACTTCACTTCTGGGAATATAACCAAAGAAAACCAAAACACTGATTTGAAAGAATATATGCACCACTATGTTCATTGCAGCATTATTTACAACTAGAGGCCCAGTGCAGCCTCTCCAATCTAGGACTCATCGGGGGATGTCCAACTGCTGGCAGTCAGACATCCATTTCACAATCTGGGACTGCTGGCTCCCAACTGCTTGCCTGCCTCCCTGCCTGATTGTCCCTAACTGCTTCTGCCTGCCAACCTAATCACCATTTAACCACTCCCCTGCCAGCCTGATCGATGCCTAACTGATCCCCTGCAGGCCTGATTGCCCCCAATTGCCCTCTCCTGCCAGCCATCTTCTGGTGGCCATCTTGTGACTACATGGGGCAGCCATCTTGTGTGAGGGTGTGACAGTCAATTTGCATATGACCTTTTTATTGTATAGGATAGCCAAGATTTAGAAACAGCCCATGTGCCCATCAGTAGATAAGTGAATAAAAAAAAAAACTGTGGTACATTTACACTTAGCTTTTAAGAAGAGGAAATTTTACTTTTTGCAACAGTATGAATGGACCTGGAGAGTATTATGATAAGAGAAATAAGCTACTAAAAGAAAGACAAATAACATTGATTTCACTTAAAGGTGAAATCTGATGAATAAAACAAACACATAAAGTGGATATAGACTTAAAGATACAGAAAACAAATGATATACTGTCAGAGGGGATGGGGTTTGGTGAAAAAGGTAAAGGGATTAAGCAAAAACAAAAGACAAAGCCTTAAGCCCCCATTCATTTAAAAAAGAAAATCAGAAAGGGGAACCTGAGCATGTAGTCATTTTAAAAATATATATATATTTTATTGATTTTTTTACAGAGAGGAAGGGAGAGGGATAAAGATGAGAAATAAACATCAACCAGCTGCCTCCTGCACACCCCTACTGGGGATGTGCCCACAACCAATGTACATGTCCTTGGCTAGAATCGAACCAGGGACCTTTCAGTTTGCAGACCAATGCTGAGTCTAGCTAATGAGCCAAACAGGTTTGGGCAGCATGTAGTCATTTAAAACTCAAGTGGCAATGTGCAGGTGAGGCTGGGAAGCAAGTGATTAGATGATCAACGGGGTAGAATTTTATAAGTTGGAGGCTAGAGACTGATGGAAGTACTGATGTGTAAGGCAGCTTTCATTGATGAAATTCTGTGTGATGATTGCTAGGATTATTATTAATTTCCCCAAGATGCTCTCCACATATTTTAAAAATTGTTTTGTATGCAGGTAAGTTAATTGACCAGCCAGGAATTAGACTGTGAGTCATTCCATAACATTAATGTTCCTGAAAGAGTACCCACCACAAATACACATGTGTTTGTTTTAAAAGATGTAAAAAAATGTAGCAAGAGGAGGAAATGGAGGTATGGATTTTAGATGCTTTATACATCCATGCCATTATGTTAGGGAGTTTCAAATCTAAGTACTTTCTGATTCTCTTGAAATTCCACATTTGTAATATTCAAACTATTCATGTCACCTTCTTATTTATGGTGATGATGATGATGAGCAGATTTTCTCTCTTTTACAATATCAGTATCTAATGTTCATTTTAGAGGCTCTTATAATTACCAGGACTTGAATAAATTCTACATGAAATAGGAAAGCCAGTTTGAGACACTAGTATTTGTGGGAGAACTAAGTGACTCCAGTTTATAATTTTCCCATATGAATGCTTTCTAAGAAAAAGAATACATTTTGAATATGAACATAAACCAATAAAAAAAATATGGATAAAGGAAGAAATCCTTTTAAAACAATCACCTTAGTGTTATGAGAAAATACCCGAGTCTTGCAATCTCAAAACTAACTTTCAATATTCAAACTCTCAAATCTGTTTGATTAAAAAAAGTTTATTGAGCTGTAAAATAAATACATTTCCATTAAATATTAAATAAATTATTTACAAGCTGAAAAAATACTTTTTCTCTCCATGCATCTTTATATACACATATAAGACTTAGCATAAAAATTGACAATTGAAAGTTTAAAACCATTAGAACAAGAACGTTCTGTTTTCTTATGATCCGCTGAAAAGCGGAACCAACTCATCACTCCTGGTTGTGACTTCGCAGTAACTCCGATCCCTGTTCAAAAAGAAAATAAACTGTAAGAAAGAAGCTCAGTTCCAATACGGCTTTAAGAATATGTCGAAGAATCAGAATTTCTGTCAATTTTTATTTCTAGGATGTCTTATGAAAAATGCTACAAGCGTTTCAGAGCCAGACTATCACTTTGACTTAAATCCCTCTTCCTTTGGTTACCTGCCTACTTAGGTAGAAGGCTGAATATGCTTAAACCTGTTCCATCAAATTCTGCTTAATAAGAGGCAACAACAGTAACCAAATCTATGCAGGGGACATAGTTAAAAACAAAGATTAAGTGGCTCGGTGTATTTATGTTATACAGTTAATTTAAGATAATTAGTAGAGGAGCATAATAATAGTAGCTACCAGTTAATAGGCAGCCACCGTGTGCCAGCACAGCATATTCCTTTACCTAAAATCATCTGGGACTTACTTAGGTGGAGGAAGCAGAGGGCAAAAGGGGGAGAAATAGTGATGGAAGGAGACATGTCTTGGGGTGGTAAGCACGCAATATAATATACAGATGCTGTATTATAGAATTGCACAACTGAAACCTATAAATTTTATTAACCCATGTCACCCTTAATAAATTCAATAAAATATAAAAATAACAAATTGAAAAAGAAATTTTAGTTACACTAAAAAAAAAAAAATCCACCTTCATTCATGTTGGTAGTCTTAGCATCAGCACATTAAAGTCCATACATTAATATGCTTTCATGCATAAGTACCTGAATATAGCATTAGCATGAATAACTACCCATTTCCTGAGTTTACTGAGTTAGTTATGTAATAGGCTTACAATATACCAATGTTAAATGTGGTATTTTCCCAAGCAAGCATCTAGAGTGTTAATTTAAAACGGAAATGCTGATTTAGTTAATTTGGGATTTGGCTTAAGAATATGCATATTTAATAAGCATCTCAAGTCATTTTTAAACACATCAAAGGAAAAAAAATAAATGATTTAAGTGTAGGACATCTTTCCTAAATGAGGAAACAGAGTTCTTTCTTCTGACTGATTGTGTGTCTTTGAGCTCCTTGCCTCCCTCTTCCTCTAGAAGTTTGCTTCATTAGTGTTCACTTTGTTATCTATCAAATATTCCCTCCATACTTTCTTATCTTCTCCCTACCAACATGCTCAACTCATCTTTACAAAAAAAATTAAAAATAAAAACTGCAATATATACTCTAAACAAACTCTCTCAAATTTGCACTCCCTTCACCCTTCCTACTCTATTTCTTTAAAAGGATATTCAGCCGGGACCGGTTTGGCTCAATGGAAAGAGCGTCGGCTTGGGGACTGAGGGGTCCTGGGTTCGATTCCGGTCAAGGGCATGTACCTTGGTTGCGGGCATATCCCCAGTAGGGGGTGTGCAAGAGGCAGCTGATCGATGACTCTCTCTCGTCGATGTTTCTAACTCTCTATCTCTCTCCCTTCCTGTCTGTATAAAATCAATAAAATAAATTAAAAAAAATAAAAATAAAAATAAAAGGATATTCAACCTGCTATCTCCACCTCACATTTGTAATGCAAGCACTCTGACTTTGGCTCTCCATCATGCTAGATCAACCTATCATTTCAAACTAATCAAGTCTTCTGTCACCATGTAATTGATCTCTTTTTCCTTTTACTATCTCTCCACCTTCCTTCCCACTGGAAACCACCATGCCATTGTGTGTGTCTATACGTTTTTATTTTTCTCATTTGTTCATTTACTGCTTTCAGTTTTATATCCCACATAAGTGAAATCATATGGTTCTTGGCTTTTTCTGTCTTACTTAGCTAGCTTAGTATGATATTTTCAGGATCCCAAAAAGATGTGGTCTATATATACAATGAACTAGTACTCAGCCAGAAGAAAAGATGAAAGATGGTCCTTTGCAACAATATCAGTTTCTTTCTCATGAGGCATAGTTTACTTCACCTAGTAGTCTGGTTCTTTACCCAATTTTCTATCTACTAAACACTAAGTTTGTTGATAAGAGCATCTATGTTTCTCTCATGTTTATATCCTTTATAATACTAAGGACAGAGTCCTTTCTCAATATTGAACTCCACCTCATGTTCACAGAATAACACTTTAATGTAGCCAGTGTTCACAGTGAATCCATAATTAAGAATACTTATATCCCTCATTTTTCTTAACAGATGCTATACTTTTTTCCAAAATAATAGTATGTGATCTAATGATATCTTTTAAAATACAAACCTGTAATATTATCTTCTTTTATGCTACCATGTGTGCACTTCCATTTTCTTGTTGAAGTTTCTTTTGTTCTTCAGCTTCTCCTTCATATTCCCTGAAGTATCGCTTTCGAAGCCTTCAGAGAACAAAACATTCTACTGTCATCAAAGTTTTATTTATCATATATTCACTTGGGTTTTCATGAGTACGGGGAATTCCTTTTTGTGTATCTTTTATAGACCATTATACATTATACCCCACACCAAACCAAACCAACATGATAAAGTTTTTTTCTTTTTTTTTCTAAAGGATTATTAAATATTTCAACTTGAATAATTACAGTCTTAAATAATTACTTGGAAACATCTTTAATTGGCAACTTTTTTTTCTTTCTCTCCTATGTCAAATAATAATGGTTTGTCTGAGGGTATCTTTCCTAAACACATCTGCATATCTAGTTTGAGGTACTAACAGATCAAAATCATTTCTAGGGTGTGCAAAACAAATTTAAACCACAGATCAAACTTTATATGCACCATAAAACTTTTTTTTATGTGCCATTTTATCATTATCTGATCCGCATTTAAAATAATAGTAAACAATGGCAGAGATAACCCCTTGTTTCCTGAATGGCAAGAGTGTTGGATCATGTACACAATCCAGTTGTTAAAGTAATTTACCAAGACCTAAAATTAGAATAATGAGTCTATTGCTTTTCCCAAGCTCCAGTAGCACATGAGTCATCACAGAGCCATTCACACCCTCTCCCAGCTTCCTTAATTCACTAACTTCTGTTTGACAGACAATGGCATTTTGACATACCCACCAGTGTCTACAAACTGGAACAGTCTAGTTCTAGCATTCATTGGTCATGAAGTGAAGTATGTGCTATGTTATTGTGAGCACAGAGAAGATATTGCGGGAGTGAAACAAGTAGTAGAATTGTCCCTGCTTCCTACGCCATACCATAATTCCATATGGAGGAAATGTTGTGTGTTTTTAATAATTAAATTCCCATATTGCATTTGACCATAACAACATAGACATAAACTCTAAGTAAAATAGGATCATGCTATACAATTCCTAATTTGGAATTTTGCATTCTATTGTAATAAAAGCAAAGACATATCTTTTCTGGGCTCCTGTTTTGAAGCTCTTTTTAATATCAAAGCAGTATCTCTGACAACCTACTTTGAATAGGCCTTAGATTCTGGGAGGCTTGCTTAAGATTAAGATACTCATAGTGGATACTAACACTCTGAAATTTGAAAGCAGTCATGAGTAGAAATATGACATGGAACAAAATGATCAATTTTTAAATTCAAAAAATGTCTATATTTTATGGAAAAAGCCTTTACATGTTAAATTTTTATGGTAGTCAAAGTAACATAAATTTATCATATTCTGTGATCTTTGTCAATGGAGTATAAAGATATGACCAAAGACCATGTGCCACCAATAGAATAATTTATTTAAAATACCATAATATGTTATAATAAAAATATTGAAATTAACCTGGCATGATTTTATGAGAAATCTTTAAGTTATGCCATACTTACTGGACTACAATAACAGCAGCAACAGCAGCGAAGATCACAACTGAGACAAAGGCAGTTATGACTGCTAATGTAATTTTTGATAAGTCACCATCAACCATGCTGTGAGTCTTCATGGACTTTCCCCCACACCGTTCACCAAAGTAATCCTGATGACATCTGTAAGCAACCCACATTTCAAAATTATAATCTCTAAAAACATTCTATATATTTTAGGCTTACTTTCTAGATTATAGCCATTTAATTCTAATATTTAAAAAATAAGGCACTCCTTATATTTGTACTTCAAATTATAAGACATACAGTGCTTTTGAGCCAAAGATCTATTCATAGAAGAACAAGTTGAGATAAGTTTGGGTGTTATTCTGGGAAGACACACCTTTTCATTCTTTGTGCTCCTTTTATGACCAGCTGATGAGTTCAGTGATTGTTATGCAGCTAATACATTCCACTATCATTTCATGTACTAGCAGCTTTTAGGGGGAAGGACAATAGAACAACATTATGTGAAAAATATCTTTAGGTCATTTTTTACAAAGAAATTTTGTAAATCCTGTGTTGTAAAATGATGTACCAGGGGTCAGTCAACTACATACAGCCAATGGGTCAAATCTGGCCATTTGTCAGAGTTTTTAAAGTGTACAAGCCAAAAAATGCTTTTTACATTTTATTTTTTAAATATATTTTTATTGATTTTAGAGAGGAAGTGAGAGGGAAAGAGTGATAGAAACATCAATAATGAGAGAGTCATTGATTGGCTGCCTCCTGCACACTCCCCACTGGGGATCAAGCCTGCAACCTGGGCATGTGACCTGACCAGGTATCAAACCCATGATCTCCTGATTCATAGATAGATGCTCAAACACTGAGCCATGCCAGCTGGGTAGTTTTTACATCTTAATTAATTATTTTTAATTGATTTTTAGAGTGAGGAAGGGAAAGAGAGAGAGAGGGAGACAGAGAGAGATACAGAGAGAGGAACATCAATGTGAAAGAGAAACATTCATTAGCCACCTCCTGCATGCCCCCTACCAGGCATCTAGACTGCAACCAGGGCACATGCCCTGACTCAGAATCTAACCCTCGACCTTTCAGTGCACAGGAGGATGCCCAACCAACAGACCAACATCTCTCAGGGTTGCACAGTTACTTTTTAATTTATTGTATAAAGTTATATACATAATCTTGACCCAAGAAGTCTAAAATATTTACTGTCTGGTTCTTTAAGAAAAGGTTTGCAGACTCCTGGTTTATACATTGGAAATATGAAAATCGTTTTCAGCAGCTGGAAGTTTCAGACATGGTGTTAGAAACACAGAATTCTATATAATTTAGGAAAACTTACTTGCATGATACTCTTTTCAGATTCTCAATATAACTGCATTCTCCATGAATGCAGAAATTTTGAAATTTTGTATTACATGGATTTTTCTTTTTGTTTTTTCGATTTCTTCTACCTTTCTGTCCTTTTTTCTTTCTTTTGGGTTTATCTGTAGTATTTTCATTTTCTGTTTTGTTTTCCTTGGGTTTAACTACCCGTTCAACTGAAAAAAAAAAAAAAAATAAAAGATTTATTGACAAGAGTCTCTCTTCATTTTGAATATCATTTTGAAAACATGATAGAAAGAAAGCCTAATAGTGGGAGCTCATGTGAATAATGACCACATTTGTCTCATTTATTAAACACAATTCATACACAATAATAGGGCAAAGAGAATACATATATTGTGTGGCACTTAAACATCTGAATCCTTTTGTTATTTATTCACTTAAAAACATATTTTGAAGTTATTAGTATCATAATTATCATTATTGATTATATGAGTTACCTGTCCAAGAAAACCCATAAAATGTTTTGAACAGTTTTCAAATTTCTAGTAAAAACCAAGTTCTTGGTACTGGACATTAATTAAATTAAACTCAAATAACAGTAGAATGTATTGTTACCCAGATGATATAGATGTGGACACTGAAGTTGAGTGAAGATAAATGTCCCTGGGACATGCTGCTTGCAAATGGCGGTCCTGGCACTTTAAAGCCTGTCATTTTCCCACTCCATAATGTTTTCTCTTGGAAAAGGTCAATGTCATTGATTAAAGTGGGACATGGGCATATTTGTGGCTTTTATTTATTCATATGGGTCTAGTGCTCACTATCATAATTGGGAATTAGAGTGCATTGCCTGAGGGTGGAAAAACCAGAAACTTATACATTAGAGATTATTAGTTTTCTTCAACCCCCAGATTACAATGGACTATAATTAATCTATACATTCCAGGGGGTTCATTTCTGTGGTCAATCAATTTGAAAAAATAAAGAGTCCAAATATATTTGTTCTTGATGCTTCAGAGACTCATCTTAACTCCCAGATTTACAGGAATGTTTTTTCATTGTCATAGTTATGCAGGGTATAGTTTGCCTACATGCTAAATACAGAGAGGAGGAGTTTTCATGTTAGAGCTGTGCATTTTGTCATACTAATCCCTGAATAGATTTATCTGAGCAAGTACTGAGCTAAGCTCAATGACAAGAGTCAATTATCATAATGTCAATGTCATAATCTCATTAGTCATAATGGGCCTACAGTATCCACTAAGTAGAAGACATTAGAAACATGGGTAAGGGTATCAAGATACACCCCAGAGATTAAAGAAACAACAAATAAATATTATAAATATTTCAGCAGGTTATCACAACAGCATTAAGAATAGTCAAATTAGGAGCTATGTTTAATAGGTAGCTATTCAATTTTTATACTGAAACTTTCCTCTGATAATAAAAAAATACCACACGTTATAATAAGCCCTCTATAGGTACATTTTAAATGGCTATTATTGCATTTTATCAGACATATTACAAAGTTTAGACAGATGCAAATAGTCGCTATTCTGAATAACCCCTTGGATTTAATAGCCTTTCAAAAGGAGTTAAACCAACATGTTCACTCTTATCACACAATGTACTGCAATTTTAACCACTAGCCATTTTCACCACTAAAATTTTGTTTGACCTCTTGAAATGTTAATATCTGAAAACATCTTTAAGAGAACAGTTTCTAGAATCTTAATGTTCTAATATAATTTCTCCAAAAGTAAGAATTATAAATGGACCTCTTCCCACCATACATCAAAGTATAAGTTCCTAAGCAAGGGAGTAAAGTGGAGTGTTCACTAAAGCTCTTCCCACCTGTCACTTAAGCGGGTCACTGTCCCTATGGCATCACCTGTCCTCTCTCACCAGTTCTGGGAGCAGACAGAAAGGGAGAAGTCCAGGAAGCTAATGTTGGTAAAGAAAGTGCCTCATGCCCTGCCTTCACAGTGGATGATACTAGGATATTTAGATCTGACTTACTGATGACCTTGTCTGCCCTCAAACTCTGAAGTAATATGAGGGTAATGAACAATCTTTACTCCCTACTTAGATACTCTCATTTTAAGTAAATGTTCTTCTTTAAAGCTAACAGACAAAGAGAAGAAAACTATGACTCACTATTATTGAGCAGACAAATGGGATTTGGAGTTAAATTGTGATTTTAAAAATATATATTTTATTGTTTGTTTGTTTTTTACAGAGAGGAAGGGAGAGGGATAGAGAGCTAGAATCATCAACAAGAGAGAAACATCTATCAGCTGCCTCTTGTATATCTCCTACTGGGAATGTGCCCACAACCAAGGTACATGCCCTTGACCAGAATCAAACCTGGGACCTTTTGGTCCACAAGTCAACACTCTATCCACTGAGCCAAATCAGTTAGGGCTAAATTGTGACTTTAATAATGTAAAATCCATGCACATCTCTTCCATAATATTTCCAGAAGATGTTATTATAATTTACATGTTATTATTGATTCAACACCTAGTGCTTAAGTCTAAAGTCCAATTGCTCCTTTCCTTTTCCTCTCCTGTGCTAGAATGTACTTCTTTAGGGAAGAGTGGTGGTGGGAAAGGAAACAGAATCTGAGAAGCAGAGTAGACCAAACTAACAGGTGTCAGTGTCTGTCTTTCAGAATAGTTTGTGAGGCACAGTGGAAAAGAGCATAGGATCTGTAATCAGACAGATTGGAGTTCTCACTCTGGCTCATCTGCTTGCTGTCTAATGGGACCTTTTCAAGCTTCAGTGATCATGTCTGTAAAATGATATCTCCTATTCATAGAGTTGTTGTGGAGGTTAGTCTTAATAGACATAAAATATATTAGCAATCTTGACATATAGGATGTGCCCTCATATAGCTCTTTCCATCTCCGTGTGTGGCTTACCTAGCAGGCTATACAACAGCCATACCTACCATAAAGCCACTGGAAGATTCAGGGAGTGGCTTTTCTTTGGAATTAGCTTTGCTCACACACACGGCGTAGAATACATTTTTGCCTTAGCCTCCACTCACCTCTAATTGAATCATCTACGAGATAGCCAGATATGTGTCTCTCAGTGTCATACTCTTCTGCATAGTCATAGTCGGTCCCCGAAGACAGTTCGCTATCAGAAGGCACCTCGCTCACAAGGGAAACCTCACTTGTCGAGGTGACCTCCAATCCATCTGCACTGTGGTCCCCAGAAAAGGGTTCCCCCTTTCCAGAGTAGGTGTCATTGCCGGCCAATCCAGTGGCATAATGGGCTGTGGGAGAAAGAACCAGGGGAGAAAAGGTAAAGCAGGGTGTCTTTCTCGCCAGTCAGCTGCTTTCAGGGAGAAATGTTTATCTTCTGATATCAAAGCAGTTGTTGCATAGGTGCTATTGTGGTTGCGTCACTCATGAAAGCAACTCCACGTTTTGCCAACAAGCAAACTCAGCTGTTCCAATTACAGAGCTGTTTTCATCAAGGTTTTCTTTTCCAGAGAGAGTCTACATTAATTTCCACATCAAAAAAAAAAAAAATACTGCCAAGCAGGCAAAGGAATCTAATATATATAACTACTTAACAGGTATTGTCTAAATCTTCCCATCGCTTCGCATACCAACTGCATTGGTTGCTAGAATGCCACCTGCCCCATTATTCCTAGAACCCTAGACAGGTTCTAGAGGCAAGTATCAGATTTCCCTGACACGTGCTCACCTTTTCAAAAGCCAATGTACATAACATGTAAAAAGTAATATAGAAGGTAGTTAATAATGATTCTTAGTGTCAATTTTATTATTATTATTCTTCATTGAAAAAAACACACACACACACACACACACAAAAACACAAACAAACAAAAAACTGGGAACGAGGTAAGGTGCCCCGACTTTATCCTTTAGATCTCAAGAAAGCACTGGTGCTTTGAACTTCAACCTGGGACCATAAGAGGTCCTCTAAGAAAGTAAACACCAAGTCAGAATTTAGACTAGACGCCTGGTCCAGGGCTTAGGGACTCTGATTCCTGCTGCGGAGGTCACATCCCCTCTCTGGGCATTGCTTGGTTCCTCTCTATCTGTAAAGCGGAGGCTCTGGAGCACAGGATCTCTAATGTCTCCTCTCCTCCGGCTGAACTTCGGGGACAGTGGGTTCTCCCGCTCCCTACCCTCTTCCTGGCCTGGGACGATGGGACACCTGCCTGCTCTTCTCTTCCTCCCCCGGAGTAACCCTAGGGAGTAAGCTACTGTGAGAGCCTCCGGCGGGAGTGTTGGGGACCCAAAGGGCAGTTTTTTAGAGGAACTATTGCCGAAAATCTCAAAAGGCGACTGCTCTGTGGGCAGACCGGAGCGCGATGTGCTCACCTGAGCCCAGGATCAGCAGCCACAGCACCAGGGGCGCCCGCAGAGGCAGCGCGGCTCTCATTGGTCCCTCGGCAGCGGCGCGGCGCGGAGCTGTGGCTGGAGGAGGAGGAAGACCAGGGGGACCAGGGGAGTGAGCGGCGGTGCCTGCCGGTCAGGCCGGGCTCGGGGCGCTGGCCTCGGGCTCTCTGGGATCCGACTCGGGTGCTGGCACGAGGTGTGCGAAGTCACGGAGGCGCGGTGCTCACCTGGGCTTTATAGGGCGGGCGGGACTGGGCATCGCCTGGGCGTGACGTCAAGGCCACCGCCGTGGGTGGAAGCCGCCGCCCCAGCAGAGGTTACTACCCCAAAACCACACACAGGATGGAGGCACCCCGCCTACCCTGAGCACAGAAAGCCGCTGGGGGGAAATGGAAAGGAAACCCCTAGCCGCAAGCAGAGAGAACAGCAGATTCACACTGGAGGGCGGGAGTGGAGCCTGTGACCCAGTATCTGACCAAGTCCCAATCTTTCAAACGCTCTGAAAAACCTCCTCCATGTGTACTTTGGTTGGTTTTGAATATTGAACAGATAGGGATTCGTTGGAACAGAAGATGTGAAAGTCCTTTAAGACGGAGTAACTTAGGGATAGGTAGCCCAATGTCTTTAACAAGGATAAATGGAATTCAATAGATGACCAGAGAGAGCGCACCTCCTTATATCTCATCCAAGGGCTCTTTCCCACCCACTACTATGAAGTGGCCACAATTTCAAACCACCTCCCTTCCCCATATCTTTAGGTGGCCCAGGGCGCTCATCAAAATTGATATTTATTAACCATTTATTCCCGCCTAACTATACACTTGAAATATTAAACCCTCTCAACAACTTGTTGGGTTAAGTATCATTTCCCTATTTTACAAGGAGGACAAATGCCGGCTTTTCAAAGCAAGGAGGACTTGACACAGCTGGTCATGGCAGACGCCAGATACATTTAAATCCACATTCATCTGACTCTGAAATCTTTCTACTCTGATGAAGGAATTTAGACTAAACTGATCTTTAAAAAAAGAGTTTCTGGAGAGAACAAAAATTAGCATAAAGGACTAATATCTACGGGTAGCACACTGGCATATGGATGAAGAGTGGTGACCAAGACTATACCCAGAGCTGCTTAATTTGCCTAACCATGATGTAGACACAGCCCCGGAACTGGGTTTTTCTTGACTTAAGAGAAACGAGCACTGCTCTAAGTGTTTCCATGTCCTGAAGATGCATATCTCTACCCTAACCGTTCCAGTAAAGCAGGCTTTCTAGCAACGTGGTCACAGAGCACGTGTCCTAATTCTGAGAAACTTTTAAATGCTACTTTTTAACGACATCATATCGAGTAGGCTAAATGATACATTTAGCAGAATATTGTCATGACTCATGCCTTCGCTCATATTCAACATTTATTGAGAGCATAAAGGATTCAGAAAGCAATGGAAAACAAGGATGCAGTTCCATTTTGCCCATGCGTATCATGGGAAGCTTTGCATAATAGAAAGATGGAGAGTATGCTCAATAGCTTTCCCAGCAGAGAATTTAAATGGAAGGAATACCTGGTGACCAGCTGTGACTGAGAATTGGAAATAAGACTAGAAAGATGGAGCCACCCATTCAAGGGTAAAGCAGGGGCCTGCAGTGTCATCTTTTTTGGCAGATGAGATTAAGAGCCTGCCCACAAATTTCAAAAGATGGTGGAGATTTTGTTTAGACTTCAGGCCATCAGACTACACTTTTGCACCTTTCTGCTCTCCTAGATTTCCTTTTCTTTTTAATTCTGTTCTCCTTCCCTTTCTTGTGCTTTCTTCTTATGGAGGTCAAAGCAAGTTGTGCATGTTTGTCATCAGAAATGTTTTACTTTGAAGTGAAAGTTGGCTCTTTACATTGCAACTGGAAATTTAGAGGCTGATAATTTACATTTGTGTGGACTATAACATTGCATCATAGGACCACAATGGCTAGTACTTAGTATGATCTTTAGATCCAATCCATTTCAATTTTCATATACAAATTCTACCACATATTGAGTTAGTTAATATTTAGAAGACTCAGATTCTTCATCTGAAAATAGGAATAAAAGATATCTATCTGCTGCTAAGCAGGTCAAATGAGATAAGATACATAAACAAGTAGCACAGATCCTAGCACTTGGTGAGTACTCAAGAAATGGTAATTGTTATTACTAACCATGACATTATGATAATTATATTAATCCCATTAAAGAATTAAGAAACTCTTATAAATGGAGCTACTCACAGAGCAAGTGAACCAATCTCCTTCAGTATTTTCCAGCCATGCACTCTGTTCCTACTTCATATTAAGACTAACCATTCTGAACATTTTATGTGCATCTCAGGGTAACTGAGAGCATCATAATTGAATCACAATGGCATTACCAGTTGATGATTTGGGACATTCTGGAATATATGCATGAGAAGGAAACCAACCCCATGTGAGTGTGGGCCTCTACATTCTGCATATTAAGCTCAGACAAAGAAGAACAATTTCAATAAATTCAAGTAGAAAAGCAATTCTTCTTTATCCTGATAAATTGATGGTTCCCTCACCTAGAATGAGGTGAAGGGCAGTCCTAAAAATAAACGTTCCCAGCCAACCACTCATTTTGGTGCCTAGTGTCTGTATCCTGATAATATTTTATACAGATAGTGGAAACAAACTCACTTTGCCCATGCCAAAAGCTGTGCTACATAACCAAAGTATAATGATGTGTTTGTTCATGTATAATAATTGATCGTAAGCTTTAATGAATAGTGCCCTTTTACATCATGGCCCTTTTTATAAGTAAATACATGAATTCCCAAACAAAAATTAAGAAATTTTCTAATGTATAAGTAATGTTTCCTATATTATTAACAAATGCTTTAGTTCTGTTTAGATGCCTATAATTTTTAACTTTTTTACCTTGGAATTTATCCATGCTAAAGAATATATGATTATAGTTCCTTCATAAAGAGGTTTACATGAAATTGATTGTTTGGTACCTGGACATACTAGTAAAATCATTTCCTCTTTATAGCCTTAACATGTTTGGCTTTTGTAGATCAAGGACTAAACAGATGGGGCTGAAGGGGGTAGATGGTATGATAGATGGAAACACACAAAAATGAATCATCTGGGTAGTTCATTTACTCATCAAGTATATTTGGAGAACTAGATACTCCTTGTTTTTAAGAACCTTAACTTCTATGAAGGGGGTACACATAAACAAAGCTCAACACATAAAATAATTTTCAGTAGTAAGAAGTGCTAGAAAAGAAACAAAATATGAGCCCTAGCTGGTTTGGCTCAGTGAACAGAGCATCAACCTGTGGAATGAAGGGTCAGGGTTTGATTCCCAGGGCACATGCCTGGGTTTTGGGCTTCATCCCCAGTCAGGGCCATGCAGGAGGAAGCCAATCAATGATTCTCTTTCATCATTGATGTTTCTATCTCTCTTTCCCTCTTCTTTCCTCTCTGAAATAAATAAAAAATATTTTAAAAAGAAATAAAATATGAGATATAGAGGACTTGGGATGGTGGAGAAAGTTAATAAAAAGAAATACAAGATAGTCTCTACACTTAAGTAATTCCCAGGATAAACAGCTGGCAGGCTAAAACAGAGGTTACCCTATGGAACAATAATGCAGTGTGGAAAAGCAGAGATATACATAAACAGGAATGAGGGTAGAGATAGAGAAGAATGGGGGATGCTAAATAGAAACCTTTAATTGGGCTTCAACCATGTGGAAGAATTTAGAAGATTATAGAATTCCTTTCACTAATTGTTTCTCAAATACCTTTGCTAGCACAGCTAGACAAGAGCTCTCTTTAGCTTACTGAAGGAAGGCAAACTAATCGAATCACCTGAGAACCTTTTCAAAATGTTCATTCTATTCTCCTCATTTGATTCAGTAGGTTTGGTATGAAATATATATATATATATATATATATATATATATATATATATATATATATATAACTTTCAAGAAAATTCTGATGTGTACCTCTGATTAAAATTTTCTCCACTAGGGGATGCAAAGATGAAAAAAGTCAAGGTATGTTCGGAGATATTATAAACTGGTGAGACTGTACATTCATACAGATGGAAGTTTCATTGGAAATGAGAGAGATGGAAAAATGAATTTCAGCAGAAAGCATGTGAGGTAGTGTGTTGCAAACACTTACTTTACTTCTAAGAAACTCATGTTACAAATGGACTCAAATGCTATTTCTTTAAATAGGGAAATACTTTAGTATATTAAAAAGATGTCTGGCCTGGAGGGGGGGGGGGTGTCACTTTTTACTAAGTCCTTCAGGAACCAATTTGTTGCATAAATGGAATCAGAACTACACTGAACACTGAATTAATATGGAGGCTCCCTAATTGTATTCTCCAGGGAAGACCAGGAAACAGGATGTCTGCAACCATCAGATACTAAAATAGGAAGCATGTCAAATTTTAGTATGCTATTAATTCTTCACAAATTTAGGTTTTCATAAGATTTAGCAGTTTAATATTTCAGAAAAATAATATATCTTAGATGGTTGAAGTAGAGTCCTATGAAAGGTTTTTTTTCTCCTTATAGAAATTAAATAATTATATCCTTAAATTTTAAATTATGTCCAGGCAATCTTTTCTATGCACTTAACCTTTCTATAATGCATTTCTACTTTCCTTATTGTTTTTGCATTTTATTTTACATTTCATCACTCCAGTTATCACATATTCAAATATTGTATGATGACCACTTGCTGAGTTGCTGAACTTTTAAGTAACTCTTGTTACTTAAAAATGTATATCATATGCATTCCTCTAAGAATTATATTATTCTATTATTAATGATCCATATTTGATATATAGCTGTTATAAGTTTAGTGTCTAAAAACATTTATGCATTTTAGCCAAGTAATGTATATATATATATACATTACACAAATATATATATATATATTTGTGTTTCCCCATGAGCACAACAGGTTTTTATTTCAAAATTCAGTGACAGTAACAGTTTTTAAAATATTAGTGAAGAAATTACTAATTTTTTTGTAGAGACCACTCCTGTACAGTCTGCATATGCAGGGGCAAGTTAAACCAGAAAGAAACTGTTAGGCCAGTAGGACAATGCAATCCTTAATGCCATTTTGTAAGCTTCCCAACACAGGAGATTGAAAAATCAGGAAAAACTCTCTGGACACCAAGAATCAGACCATTCAAGGAATGGAAACTGTGCTGAAGGCACCTAAATAATCAAACACCTGCATTTCAACCCCATCCCAAATCTATCAATCAGTTCAGATCACAAACCCACTGATGACAAGTTTCCCACCAATGACTGCATGAAACTCCAGCTTCTGGGTGCTGTCATCATTGACCCATCAATATCCCCTTGGCTGGGTGCTGTGCAGCCCTTCCTTTTGGGCATCTCTTTCCCTATCTATACTAATAAAAGCATAGGTGGTGTCTTGCCCTTGCATCATCATAAGATGGCTGCCCCTATGTTGCCACAAGATGACCACCACAAGATAGCCACCCCCACATCATCACAAGACGGCTCGCAGGGGAGGGCAGTTGTGGGCGATCAGGCCAGCAGGGGAGAATTAGGTGTCAATCAGGCTGGCAGGAGAGCTGTTAGGAGGCGATCAGGCTGGCAGGCAGGTGAGTGGTTAGGAGCCAGCAGTCCAGAACTATGAGAGGGATGTCTGACTGCTGGTTTAGGCCCCATCCCTGAGGAGTCCAAGATTGGAATGGATGCAGGCTGGGCTGAGGGACACCCTTCCCCTCAGTGTACAAATTTTGTGCACTGGGCCTCTAACCACTTTTTTCTTTAACCACTGTTTGATGACTATTTAGCCTACCCATGTACACTATCCACTTTAACCTTTCAGAAAATAGTTTTTGTATGTCATATACTTCCCAAACCTTTCTGAATGTATGAGCTGAAATTTCATGGCCAGAAAGTATTTGTTAGTTAATATGGGGGGAAATAAAAAGCCACATACATGTAGAACTCATAGAAAGGAGAATTGAAAATATAGATATAAATTTTATAAACATTGTATGTCCTTTAGCATTCTTCCTAAAATGCATAGATTTGTCTTAATCTTGGATTTATCTACTCCCAAATGAATTTGCCATGTGCAGAATATGTACTTTCACTCTTAGATAATTTTCCTTCCACTGGAATCCAAAAACTTATTAATTTTGGTCACTTCTTAATTACAGTTGACTTACAATACAGTATGCAACATAGAGATTAGACATTTATATACCTTATGAAGTGATAACACCAAAAAGTAAAGTTACACCTTTGGAAAAAGTTAAGCACCTTGCATTTTTACAAGTTCTTTTACTGGCAGAGAGATAAGACTATAATAATTTGTACAGATTCTGTGTTAAATTTTGTGTTTCTAAATCTGCCTAATTCAATGAATTGAATGTGTCTATACTAATTTATAAAATATGCTTAATTTTATTTTCCTTACAGTGATATTGCAATCTGTACAAAATGACTAGTTTCAACAGGGATTTTCCTGGGAAAAACTGAAAGTGTATCTCTATTTCTACTCATAGATTTGGGTGTACCACACACACACACACAAACACATGAATTAAAAATAGTATAAGAGCAAGACTACATTTTTAAAGAATCCATTATTTTTAAGATTAAAATAATAAAAAAAGAGAAAAAGTATATAGATGTGCATTTATTAATATTTTACAAATATGTGATACCTATTATGTAAAAATTTTTAAAAACTGCATATAGTGTGAAACTTTTAATAATATCTTTGCAGATATTTATTTACATATATAAATATGCATATACATATTTACAGGTGCAGAAACATTTTGAAAGCATATATTAAAATGTTGATAATGTTTACCATTGGTTGAAAATCTCTGTACAAAGATCATGTGCTACATTTTTTTTTTTTTTTAGTTAAAAATCCAATCTAGGAAAAAAGATGATTTCCCAAGAAAACTGATAACATTATTTTTTAATGTTTGAATTTTTTAAATTTTCATTAAACTAGGGTTAATATACAGTATTATAATAGTTTTAGGTGTACAACATAGTTAACATTTACATACCTAACAAAGTGGTCACCATAAAGTCTAGTTTTAGTCATCTTCTGACACTACACAAGGATATTTATGATGTTATTGGCTAAAATTTCCTAAGCTACACATTACATCTTCATGACCTACTGATTTGTATCTGGAAATTTGGAAATTTGTATCTTTTATTTCCTTTTACCTTTTTTGCCCTTCACTCTACTCCTTTCCACCTCTGGCAATCATCAATTTATTCTCTATGACTATGAATCTATCTCTATTTTGTTTTTACCTTTTGGCTTTTAGATCCACATATAAAATGAAATCATACAGTATTTGTCTTTATCTGACTTATTCACTTAACATAAAACCCTCTAGATTCATTAGTTGTTGCTAATGACAAGGTTTCATTCTTTTTTATGAATGAGTAACATTCCATTCTGTTGATATGATGTTATTGAGTAAATTTCAAATCCATCTTGCTTCAAGATTGTGGTTATTAAAAATGACATTGCAATGAAAATAGGGGTGTATATATTACCAAATTTGTGTTTTCAAATTAGTATATAGATTCTCATATACCTAGATGTATGGGTCATATGGCATATGGCAGTTCTATTTTTAATTTTTTAAATATATTTTATTTATTTTTTACAGAGAGGAAGAGAGAGGGATAGAGAGTTAAAACATTGAAGAGAGAGAAACATCAATCAGCTACCTCCTGAATACATCCTACTGGGGATGTGCCCACAACCAAAGTACATGCCCTTGACTAGAATTGACCCTGAGACATTTCAGTCCACAGGCCAATGCTTTATCTCCTGAGCCAAACCAGTTAGGGCTCTTTTTAATTTTTAGAGGAACCTCCATACTGTTTTTCTTTAGTGACCAAATCAATCTGAAAGCTCACCAACAGTGCACAAGGGTTCTTTTTTATGCTTTTTATAATCAAGTACATCTGTTTTTCCAATGAGGATGTCAGTTTAAAAGAAAATGATGACTTAAGTTGTCTGCTTTTTCAGAACCTTTTGTAACCTTGTAAAATTTCCCTCACATCTGTGCTC
Source organism: Pipistrellus kuhlii (assembly GCF_014108245.1). Classification (NCBI taxonomy): domain Eukaryota; kingdom Metazoa; phylum Chordata; class Mammalia; order Chiroptera; family Vespertilionidae; genus Pipistrellus; species Pipistrellus kuhlii. The sequence continues at coordinate 156,037,633 of NW_023425404.1, forward strand.
TTCTGTGCCATGTGGTGTAGCGAGGAATAAAGTGAGATAATTAAGGCTACAGCATCTGCGGTTGAAACTACTGGATTTTCATACAGCTCTTCCCCTTACCAACCAGAGTAAATTATTAAATGTTTTGTTGTTCTAGTTTTCTCATCTTTCAGAAAAAGAAGATGATGATATTAACAGTAGCTAAGTCAGGGGTCCTTGTGAGGTGTAAATGTGATAATGCATACAACACTTGGAACAATATTTGATTTCATAATTATTCAAAACTAGAGGCCCTGTACATGAATTCGTGCACCGGCAGGGTCCCTCAGCCTGGCCTGCAGGATTGGGCTGAAACCAGCTCTCTGACATCCCCCTAGGGGTCCTGGATTGTGAGAAGGTACAGACCAGGCCAACAGACCTTACTGGTGCACGGTTGGGACCAGGGAGGGATGCAGGAGGTTGACCAGTAAGGAGGGAGTGTGGGAGAGTTCCAGGGCACGTCTGGCCCGTCTTTCTCAGTCCCAGTCAGCCAGACCCCAGCAGCAAGCAAACCTACCAGTTGGACCATCTGTTCCCTAGTGGTCAGTGCATGTCATAGTGAGCAGTTGACCAGCCTTAGCATATCATTAGCACATAACACTTTTATTGGTTGACTAGAGGACTGGACACTTAGCATATTAGGCTTTTATTATATAGGATATTTCTATTATTAATATTGAGAGCAATGAAGAGAGTACTAAGGATGCCAAAGAAAATTTCCCAATGAATATTTATGGCCAGGGAGGAGTAAAATTATTTTAACTGATTTCCTAACTTGAGAACTTCTGTTTCCTATGACACATAGCCTGTAAGAATTCAAAACTTTTTAGATGATGAAAACCACAGAATGAGGCCTGTTATCTAGGTCTTGTTACAAATAGCTTGTACTGCTGATTCAAGAGATAAGACATTTCCAGAGCATTGCTTGTTCTTAAACATCTAAACCATTAACAAATTTTCCTTTTCTCACTAGACTTTAGCTGTGTAATGTTTTCTTATCTTGTGATGTAATTGTACTAAAATTTTCTATAGAACCAGGCAATTTTTGCTGTGAATACATTGCTTGTTAGTTCAATTTCATTTTACTACAAACTAACCCAGTTGACACAAAAGTAAAAGGGAGAGCTATTTTTTTTTAACACTAGCTGCCGTATCAATAATTTTGTCATAGATTCTACTCAATATCCAGTCATATCTCTTTCCTTAATAACAGAGCTTTGGTATTATTTAGACTGGAAATATACCCAAATAAAATATAGCATTCCCAGGGTTCCTCAAAGATATTGATGACCATGTGGCTAAGTTCTGCCAGTGAGGTCCAGTGAATTTAAACAGACGTGATGTGTAGAATTTCCTGGGTGTCTTTCTGAAGGGAGCTGATGAAGGTGGGAGCAACACTGTTACGGGGCTTCTCTTTTTACTCCTTTCCCAGTGCCTGAAATATGGACCCTTGGCTGCATCTGTAGAAATCACACTGGGCCTAACCCTGTGCTAGAATGGTGGAAGAGAAAGACAAGAAGAGCCCGAATCTCTGTACACCAGCCCTGTACTCTTTACCTTCAGACTTCTTTTATATGTGACAGAAAAACTTCTGTCTTGTTTAAGTCAGTGTTGTTTTAGGTTTTGTGATATAAATCATTTAGCTAAGTCCAGTACCGAATGATTTGGTAATCAGACACTAGGTTGTATTCATTACACTATTCCTTTCAATGTCAATGTTCTCCAGCCGAAAAACCACCAGGAACACAGCTGGACACTTGCATTGAGGGAAAAATCACACTATAGGGAACTATGAATATCTCAGCGTAGTGTTAGAAAGGACATAAGAGATTTTGGCTTGTGTTAAGTAAGTGACTTAGGTGAGGGTTGAAGGAACAATATTTTGGATGGGATGCTATCAGGAATTGGGCACAATTCTATGAGTATCTTAATAAATCTTCTAAAAAAGAAGAAAGGCTAAAGCCATAATTGTTAAACAATTAGCAGTCTCCCATACTAGTTGGTAAAGGAGGGTATTTAGTCACTGTTGTACTTTGGACAATGCTCATGTTTTGTCTATGTTCAGACATGATTATAAAGTGGATTTTTGCCATAATCCATCATAGCCATGCAGTAGCCTTGTTTGATGCGGATGTTTTGGAAAATTATGTTCAACAGGGGAACATCAAGGCCAAGGTACTAGACCAGCTCCCGGATGCCAGGGCTGCCATTTTTTTCTCACCTACAGCAATGCGTGGTACAGGGTAGAGGCTCATTTAATGTTGGTTGAATGAATGGAACAAATTAACAAGTGTTTATCAAGAACATACAGTAACTATGCTTATTTCACAGAAATTATTTTAGTTATTTGTGTTTAGATATTAAAGAACAATAAACACATATATATTGCATATTCAATGTTAATATGTTATACTAGAGGCCCAGTGCATGAATTTGTGCACAGGTGTGTTCCCTAGGCCCAACCAGCAACCAGGGCCAATAGGAGCCATCTCGCCCAGTCCTGATCAGTGTCAATGGGATCAACCATCTGGGGGGAGGGAACCACAGAAAGTTGACTGGCCATGGGTGGTTGGCTATGGGATGGCACTGACCACCACGGAGCAGCTCCTGCATTGAACGTTTGTCCCATGGTGGCCAATGCATGTCATAGTGACTGGTAGACCAGTTGTTTGGTTGTTTGGTAGTTTGGTTGCTTAGGCTTTTATGAATATAGACTAGAGGCCTGGTGCAAGAAATCTGTGCCCTGGGGAGGGGGGTCCACTCAAACCAGCCTGTACTCTCTCATAATCCAGGACCACTGGCTCCTAACTGCTCTCCTGCCTGCCTGCCTGCCTGATTGCCCCTAACCACTTCTGCGTGCAAGCTGGATTGCCCCCTAACTGCTCCCCTGCTGACCTAATTGCCCCAACTGCCCTTCACTGATGCAACCCGCCTCCTCCTGCCCAGAGCCATGGGACCCGCCCAGGCCTTACCACAGGGAGCAGCCACCAGGCCCCGCCTGTGCTGTGCACAAGGCCATCTTGTGGCGGCCATCTTGTGATGACGTCGTATGTAAGGGCCTCCTAGGCTTTTATTAGTATAGATATGATATTCATATAACTAGCCTTACATCATTTGAATGAATCTATATTATTTTTAAATAATTTTCTTTCAAATAAGAAAACTGTGGTGATGAGATTAAAATTACTTTCAGAGTTCAGTGAGCTATTTAAAAGGTACTGGGAAAGAGATTTAACTATATCAAAAATGGATAATTTGCCGAAAACAGTTTGGCTCAATGGATAGAGAGTTGGCTTGGGAACTGAAAGGTCCCGGGTTCGATTCCGGTCAAGGGCATGTACCTTGGTTGCAGGCATATCCCCAGTAGGGGGTGTGCAAGAGGCAGCTGATCTATGACTCCCTCTCATCGATGTTTCTAACTCTCTATCTCTCTCTCTTCCTCTCTGTATAAAATCAATAAAATATATTTTAAAAATTGAATAATTTATAAAAGTAGGCAAAGATTTTATTCTCTTCATCTGTTCATCACCCTAAATTCCTATCACAACTTTATATATATTGGATGATTTTAGAAAATAATATTTATCATTGTATAGAGGTCCTGAAAAATGCATTAGGTGTTTTTTTTATACTTAAAAAATACTCATAATTTATTGTTAACTGAAACTACTATAATAGTTTGGATTTATATTTCTTTATAGTAAGAGGAGCCTCAGACTGGAAAGAGTATCTTCAGGCTGTAAAAATTATCATATAATTTAGATAACATTTATTGAGAGTTTTTGTTCTAAATACTTTATAGATCTTACCTCATTTGATCTTCATAGAACTGTATAAAGTAATTGCTACCATCCCAAAGTAACAGATAAGACAATCACTTTCTAGAGGTCACACATTTATTTTATAGAAGTGGTTCCAAACCTAGGTTTCTTTGACCCCAAGTCCAGGCATTTAGTCACTATTACATATAATGTCTAGCATAGCACTAGGTATACAGTAGGCGCTCAAAATTTCTTTTAAATGGAAATTTCTTGGTAAACCAAAATACTAATTATTCCATAGTGTAAAAGAATCCATTAATAAACTAACCTCTGACTTTATAACTGATAGGGCAGATAAGACATATAAAATAACTCTTAAAGATCCAAAATATTCATAGGCCTACAAGACATTTACTGTTTTAATAAAACTGAAGGAGAAATATACTAATTATAAGGGAGATTTAAGAAAGCTATAGCTCGTTCTGCCCATCTAAACACATTTCCAGGAAGGATCTTCTTTGGCCTAAATAGTTCATCTTTTTTATTTTGGTAACTGACAAATCATTATTGAAAAAATGTAGATATATCCATTTCACTCAGTCTAATGCCATTGCAACTTTCTGATTAGAATTTGTCTTTCTCTCTAAGTTGTTCAATTTCAGTGCAGGCTGGAAGGATTCCTATAACTAGGTACATCAACAATCATATTCTCACTATAAATTATAAATGACGTATGGATTTTCCTTGATACTACATAAATGATATATCCTGGGATCTACATAGTTTGGAAATGTAGCCTGGACTTAGGAGTTCAGCAAGGCTTCCTGGAAGAAATGACATCTGAGAAAGATGAGTTGGACGATTAGATGAAGAGTATATAAGTTTACTGTGAGAGTGGGAGTGAGGATGAAAACACTAGTGTTTCAGACAAAGGAAACCATATTTGTAAAGGCCTATATTTAATCAGGAGCTGGGGACTATCTGCTGATACAGCTTTGGCTACTAGTTAACTGGGACACCGTCAGCAGCCTTACAAAGTTACGATAAAATAGATCTAACTCTTGAGACATATGTGGTGTCTCATCCTTATAACAACAAATACTCTTCTTTGACCTTTTTGTCATAAGCCACATAGACAGGAAACCAAAGCCCAGGCAGTGAGTGGTGCTCCTCTAGACTTCATCCTCTATGACATCAGCTTGCTTTGTTTCCTCATGTTTTGAGAAAACTTTTACCTACCAAGAACTGCTCCTGTGGCAGGTCTGTTAGACATTAATCATACTGGAGATCTTAGCTCATGTAGGACCCTTCATGCATTCAAGAGTTCTCAATATGTGTACTATTTGCAAATGACACATAGTTCAGGGATGTGGAGCCTACAGTTGAAAGCCTCTAATATCATTCTATAAAATTGTGTAGAAAGAATCAAAGGATAACTTTAGTAGTACAAGCTGAAGATAACATTTTTAAGGGTGTCGACATGAGAAAGGCAAATTCAGTATCTATACTAATAAAAGGGAAATATGCTCAGTATCTACCCTGTTTCCCCGAAAATAAGACAGTGTCTTATATTAATTTTTTTCTCCCAAAGTTGTGCTAGGTCTTATTTTCGGAGGATGTCTTATTTTCAGGGAAACGCGGTATACTAATAAAAGGCTAATATGCTAATTAGACTGGACATCTTCCAGATATCCTTCCAGACAAAGCCACAGTGGCAGGGGCCAAGGCAGAGGTGGTTAGGGGTGACCAGGCCAGCAGGAGAGGGCAGTTAGGAGTAACCAGGCAGGCAGAGTGGTTAGGGGTGATCAGGCAGGCAGGTGAGTGGTTAGCACTCAGTGGTCCCAGATTGTGAGATGGATGTCTGATTTAGGCCTGATCCCACAGCCCCCCGCCCCTCCATGCATCAATTTCATGCACCGGCCCTCTAGTAGAATAATATTGGGAGTTTTGTAGAATTATAGAGAATATAGACATCCTACATATGGAACCTTAGGTGTGTGTCAGTTAATATGCATATGCATTTTAAGCACAGTGGTGGAGTAGGAGAATGAGGATGTGTTTCTTTAACATCTCCTAAATCATTAACATGTTGCCTTGTAGCAACCATGAATTTAAGGACATTTCCCTTCAATTTCTTATATACTCAAGATGTCCAAAACATGTTTCAAAACAAAACAATTGGATTTTTTTTCTCCAAGAAGAGAAAAAAATTCAATTGTTTTGTTTATGAGAGAAAAAAAAAAACTTTTAATAAATATAAAAATCTCATGAGCCTTCTTAAATTATTTTTGGAATGTCAATGAATAAAAATAACTGACTAGATCACAGAATTTAAAACAAGTTTTATTCATTTCATCGTTAAATTTCAAAAATAATTATTGGACATGATTAAATCAAATCAAGAGTAAAAGTGTGCATAAAATAATTCAGAAAGGCCTCTGTCTCCACCACCACTTCCCCCACTGCCATTTCTCAGATGTAATCACTGGTATCCATTTGTTATGGGTTCTTCTGGTAGTTATTATAACTATACATAATACAGTGGTAGCTCTATTCTTAACTTCAGTTTCTGGCATTATTAAGTTCATTCAAAGAAGGAAAAGAACTATAATACCTAACACTGTTCCCAATCCCATTTGCTTCCCATATTTTTGTAAGTTACAGCATAGTTATATTTTTTTCTTTCAGTTACCTTTATAAAAATTCTTTAAACAACATACTTAAAACTGTTTTGGATTTATTGAGTTTATTAGTATATAGAACATTTTGACTTTCTTTAAATAAAAAATAGAAATGAGTTCATGCTACTGTTTTTCTTTTTTCACTTTTTACTTTGTCACTTCCTAATCTCTTCAGGTTACTTTATAACATTAATTTTACCCTATTTTGTAACTCCATCATCCTATTCAATTACTATAATACTAGAGGCTTGATGCACAAAATTCATGCATGGGGGGTGGGGAGATCCCTCAGCCTGGCCTATGCCCTCTCGCACCCAGGACCCCTTTCACCTTACTGCCTACCTGTTCACTCCTCACTACCATTTGGTTCACTGCTCCTTAGCTCTGCCATGGAGGCGGAAGAGGCTTCTGCCACTGCCTCTGTGATCACCAGCTATAAGCCTGGCTTCTGGCTGAGTGGTGCTCCCACTGTGGAGTGAGTGCACTGACAACCAGGGGCCAGCTCCTGTGTTCAGCATCTGCCTCTTGATGGTCAGTGCACATCATAGTGAAAGGTTGTTTTGCCATAACAGTTGCTGGGCTTACCCCTCAAGGGATGTCCAACTGCTTGTTGGGCCTAAACAGGCAGTTAGACATCCCTCTCACAATCCAGGACTGCTGGCTCCCAACTGTTTGCCTGCCTGCCTTCTTGATTAACCCTAATTGTTTTTGCCTGCCAGCCTGATCACTACCTAACCACTCCCATGCCAGCCTGATTGGTGCCTACCTGGTTTCTGCCAGCCTTACTGCTCTTAACTGCCCTCTCCTGCAAGCCTGGTCACCCCCAACAGCCCTCACCATATGGCCCAGTCACCTTAACTGCCCTCCCCTGCAGGCCTGGTTGCCCCCAACTGCCTTCTGCTGGCCTGATCGCTCCCAACTGCCCTCTCTTGCAGGCCTGGTTCCTCCCAACTGCCCTCCCCTGCTGGCTGGATTGCCCACAACTGCTCTCCCCTGCCAGTCATCTTGTATTCACAGGGGGCAGCCATCTTTGACCGCATGGGGGTGGCCATCTTTTGTGTTGGGGTGACAGTCAATTTGCATTTTACTCTTTTATTAGATAGGCTAGGTAATTAGTGTCATTTTGCTTTTTTATGTAGATTATTTTTGAATTGAAAATCAATAAATGGCATTTACAACATTATAGAAACAAGAAATACATTGCATTTGTGAAGAAAGATGTCATTTAAATTCTGCAGTCTATCAATCTATTTCAAGGTGTCTTTCAATTTTGTTTTCTCCACTTCTTGTGGGTCATATGATCTGCTACTCTTTCTTGAACTACATGTCATTCCCTGTCATGTTCTTCCATTTAGGTTTGATTTTTCCTCCTGGAATTTCTCCTCAGATACATTTTTTGACATTGGGTGTGTGAGTTGTTAAGTTCTTATTCATCTTGAAATGTATTGCCTCTTATAATACATTAGATTGACAATTGGCTGTTTGTCACATTCTAATTTCAAATTATTCTGCTAGAACATTATAGTCACTGCTTCCTGCCTTTCACTGCTCAGTATTGCTGCTGAGAAGTTCCAGGCTATCACATCTTTCATTTATCATTTATAAGCTTTTAGGAATTTTTCTCTCAAGGCATATGGTAATGAATTTTGGATGGTATTTTAAAATTAAACAAGAGCACCATTCCATTTTTGTTCACTGTTAAAACTTTCAAGTGTAAGTAAATTTAATTTTTTTTTAGCTATAAATACTTTTAAGTGAAATTTTAGTTCAATAAATTAAAAAACTTAATAATTCTGACAATAAAATGCAAAAGAAGAGAATTAAAAATTCTTGATATAGCTTTAAGTGGGAAATATGATGCATTTTTCCACTTTTATTATTAAATGTTCTGTACAAGCTAAACTATATTTATAATGTATATGTGATTTTACAAATGAAGTGTTAAAAAAGAAAGAACACTTGGGTATTATTCATTCTCTAAGTTCAGAATAATTGACTTTCACCTGTGTGATGTTAGAAATCATTTGAGATTGATCCTTAATCAGATGTGATGATTTCCCTCCCCCCTCCCCCAATGATTATTACTTAAACCACTGGCTTTCCCACTTATCGTTTTGTTCTAACTCATTTCCATCCCAGAGTTTTAATAGACTTCAAGAGGAACTATGTGGGATGCAAAGAAAGAGGCAGATGACTTTCTATAAACATACTGTGTACCGTCTGAGTCATAACCATTTTGTTGACTGTTTACTTTCCCTGTTGTCAGCACTATAGAGCTGACACCAATGACTTGGAAGTGAGTTGCACACTATTCTTAGTTTATTACCATCAGGTCTTGATAACTCGGGGACTCATGTACTCTGAACTGGTTTCATTTCTTAGTGTGACCTGGGATATGGCCTTGCCCTGAGCATTAGACCCAAAATGCCTCAAGGCTGTGAAATGGAAACCTAAGAACAACAATTACAGACAACTAGCCAATCAATAATTTCCTTAGTCTGCTTCTACTTTCCCTATAAAAATGCTCCCCCAGCTCCCAGCCGTGAAAACGCTTCTAGCCACTTCTGGTTTGGCGCTGCCCAATCAAATCCGTTTTATTCAAATACATTTTTAAATTTTAGTATGCTTCACTTCACTTTTTAACAGTTTGAAACCTCAAGAGACCGTTTACTCCCCAAGACTCTTCAAAATCGTTGCCTTAAAACCCTAGCCTTGCTGGGTTCTTCAGTTCTCAGCCATTACAACATGAACCTCACTCAGTTCTAATCAAGTCCCCACGTGGAAATACCCACCTCAGTCAGCCTGTGCCCTCCCTCCTCCGAGAAAAAAAATAAATAAATAAAATAAAAAATAAATAAAATCAGGCTTTTATTATAGGTTAAAGTGAAAAGTTTCCTCAAGAAATTAAAGCTATCATAGCATCCAGCAATTCTTCTTCTAGACATGTATCCAAAGCATGTCAAATCACTTTCTCAGAGATATCTGCACTCCAATGGTCACTGCCTCATTATTCACAATAACCAAGAAATGGAAAACTGCTTAAGGGCCCATCTATACTAGTATATATAAAAGCCTCAGCAACCATTCTGACCAAAGGACCAGAACAACCAGGCAACCAGTTGCTATGATACGCACTGACCACCAGAAGGAAGACGCTCAATGCAGGAGCTGTCCCCCGGTGGTCAGTGTGTTCCCAAAGAGAGAGTGCCTCTCAGCCAGAAGCCGAGCCCACAGCTGCTGAGCTCAGCTGTGGTGGCAGGAGCCTCTCCTGACTCTGGCATGCTACCAGGTGGCAGCAGCATGTACAGCAGGCCAAGATGAATGCAAGTGATGAAGTGACCAACCCCAGCGTGGGCTCCTCCTGCCGGTTGGCACATTGCTACATTCTTCAGGAGATGTCCAACGGCCAGTTTAGGCCAGATCCCCTCAGGATTGCAAGAGGGCACAGGCCAGGCTGAGGGGGACAAGGAAGAGACCATTAGGAGCAATCATGCAGGCAGGTGAGCAGTTAAAGGTGATTAGGCAGGCAGGCAGAGTGGTTAGGGGTGATCAGGCAGGCATGCAGGTGAGCAGTTAGGAACCAGTGGGATCAGGCCTAAACCAGCAGCCAGCTCATCCCCCGTGAGGTCCCAGATTGTGAGAGGGTGCATACCAGGCTGAGCATGCATGAATTTCATGCACCAGACCTCTAATGCTATATAATAAAAGGGTAATATATAAATGGACCAAACAGTGGAACTGCTGGTTGCTATGATGCACACTGACTACCAGGGAGCTGCCCCCTGGTGGTCAGTGTGCTCCCACAGCAGGAGCACAGCTCAGCCACAAGCCAGGCTGACAGCTGGTGAGCAAAGCGTTGGTGGTGGAAGCCTCTCCCCGCTGGGCTGCAGCGCTAAGCATATCCAACTGCAGCTTAGGCCCAGTGAGCCTAAGCCATCAGTCGGACACCCCCCCTCCAGAGCTCCCATTCTGCTAAAGGGTGCAGGCTGGGCTGAGGTACTCTCCTCCAAGCACCCTGCTAAATAAAATATGTCAGAGAAAGACAAGTGCTATTTGATCTCACATATGTATGGAATCAAAAATGCTGAAACTTTTAGTTATAAGAAGGGTACATTTTGGAGACTTATGACATTTGACTATTAAAACAAAATGCCATAATACAGAATAACAAAATAAATATAAAAAAATATGAGCATATTGAGTAGTGGATGAAAGTTTGGCTTTTGGATCCTTTTTTCAGATCTTGATATTTCTACTTATTACATATAGGACTTGAAAAATCAACTAATCTTTATTGCTTCAATTTACTAATCTACAAAATGGTAGGGTTATTGTGTCTCAATAGACTTTTGTGAAGGTTAACTAAAATAACGCACATAAAGCACTGTTTTTGGCTAATTGAAGCACACAAAGACTACTTCTTTCCTCTCTCTCTCTGCCTCTTTACCTCTCTACCACTCTCTCTTTCCCTGAAACATATTTTCTCATTCATTGACCACCATTTATTCAGCTTTCAATTAAAAACTAAATTCTCTAAAGAAGCCTTCTATTACTTTTTGCACCCTAATTTAGAGTGCATGCCTTTCCTACACAGTTCCAAAGCACCCTGCATTTTTCCCCACCATCCTGCAATCCCTTGTGACTGCCTTGTGTTCCAAATTGTATTGAGATCTTAATGAGACCAGAGACAATAGTATCTTGAATGAATCTTCAGTGGAGGACCCTTTACTTACCCAGGTTATGGAACACTGCCTATCACGTGAAAGTGCTAAATGAATAATTATTTAATATTTATATAGTTAATTAAAAATATTTTTTAATCCACACTTATACATTTACTTGATTTTTCTACCAAGATGCCAAATCAATTCAAGGGGGAAGTTAAGTCTTTTTAACAAAACTTACTGCCACAACTGGATTCCATATGGAAATAAATGAATAATACCTTCTCCCTCTACTTATGAAGATTAATTCTAGATCCATCCTAAATCTAAATCCCAGAACTTTAAAACTTCTTAAATTATTCTGTCACATATAGTAGTCACTAGCCACTTAAACTAAATAAAATTTAAACTTTTTATTTACTTAAACTAAATAAAATTTAAAAATCAGTTTCTCAGTCATACGAGGCACATTTAAAGTGCTTAATAGCTGGATGTGCCTGCAGGTTATTGTTCTGAATAGCGCAGCCATGGCAAGAAAGTTCTATCAGATTTTACTCTTCTAAAAATAAAAGTGTGGAAATCCTTTATGACCTTGGCATGGGCAAAGATTTTCTGGACAGGGATAGAAAAACTCTAAACTATAAAAGGAAAATAAATGGTCTTTTGCATTTCTTCAAAATTTCCCAGTCTCAAAAGTCACCATTAAGAAAGTGAATAGACAAGCCACAGACTAGAAAAAAAAAATATTTAGAGCACATATATCTGACAGAGTTTCCATCTAGATTATACAAAAAATTCAAATTGACAATACTAAAATGAACCATCCTGTAAAACAACAGGTAAAGACATGAAAAGGCATTGTACCAAAGATTAAATGAGTGGGCAATACATGAATGAAAAGTTACTCACCTTCATTAGTCATAAAGGAAATAAAAATTAAAACCACAATGAGATACTATTTCACAACCATTAGAATGGTTAAAATCGAGAAGACTGACAACACAAAATGTTGGTGATGATGCAGAACACCTAGTCTCACCTTCATTGCTGGTGGGAATATAAAATGGTGAAACTACTTTGGAGAATTTTTTTGCAGGCTTTCATAAGGCTAAACTTACATCTAACTTATGACCCAGTAATTCCATTGAGTAAGGTTACTGTACACCTTCCCAAAGTTTTTCACGAAAAACTTAAGTTTCAACACCTATTCTCCTCCTATCTTACCCTCTCCACCTCATATACACCAACTTCTCCCCAACCTTACTTAAAGATATGAGTATTTCCTTAAAAAAAAAAACACACAACTTACAGATATAGCAATTAAAAAAGAATGTCTCTGTTAAAGGCTGTTTAGCAGAGACCATAAAAACCAAACTGGAGGCCAGAAATTGAGTGAGAGGAGAGTGATACCTGTGGAAAAAGGAAAACACAAAATCTAGATTGACGTGGAGCCAGATATTTTGGCATAAATGCAGGCAAGGTGGCTATCTGTTTAGTCTCGTTTTCTTCAATAGGATATATAAATGTCTATATATGACAGGCCAAAAGTGCAGGCAAATTTAAAGTGCCTAATAGCTGGATATGATGCAGAATCCTGTTGCCCAGAGCCTTATTTTATTTATCTTCCTTTCTTTCCTCCATCCCTTTTGTCCTCCCTTTCCTCCTTCTCCCTTTCCTTCCTTTTCTTCTCCATAGATGGTAAATTGAGTCAAGGCCACAATAGAAATGATGTCTCAGGGAGAGAAAGATGTACACGAAGAGGCAGAAGTGAATAATCTATGTTTCTTTTTCCTTCATATTTTAAGGAATTCTACCTTTGCCGCAAGCTGTCATATTTAAATACCATGTGTTGTGGGGAAGAAAGCGTGGAGACAGTGGTAATAAAGTTGGCTTTCTTCTTCACATGTCCTCAGCCTTCTGGAGCTCCATAGTACACAGAAAGAATCAATTTTGGAGGCAGAACTAGCTTTACTTATAAGTTATGTGATGTTGAACAGGCTATGAAAAGCTCTTTTCAATCTCAGTTTCCTCCTCTGATGAATGGGGACTGCAGGGGTGTTTTATAGGCTCCCAGTGATGGTTGGCTCCCTTCCCTGTGCTGCAACTTCACACAGTTTATGTCTTGATTCTCCCCCACGTAACACAGGTTATTTTCTTCATCTTCAACAAGGAAGTAGATGAAGGTAAGATGACTCTTAGCAATACAAATTAAAATATTTTGTTTATAAAGTACTTCACAGTGTACAAAGGGTTTTCCCACACATAAATTAAGAGCATCTGGGAAAAAGATACAAGTAAGCAGATAAAAGGGAACCCCTAGGACCTATATCCATCTTCTGAATTTTTGCTCAGGGAAAGACCAATTCTCATATTATACTCAGAATGTTTTCCTTTTATTTGCTTCAGCTTTTAATTGACTAGCTCATTGCAACAAATAAGCTTTCTTTATTGCTTTCAATAAAATTGTTTTATCAGTATAGTTTGCATCACTTGTTTGTTTTATTCATTCAATTTTAAATAAAAATCTATTTAATGTAAATAAATATATTTTCAAGTAACATCTACCAAATGCTTTTCTAGACATCGGGGATGATCAGTGAACTAGACAGATGAGGTCTCTACTCTCATTATAATTCGGGACTCTAAGTAATTAAGTAGATAGATAAAGACAATTTCAAATGTAGATGAGACTGTGAAGAAAATAGGAGTAAGAGAGGGCTGGGGTGATTGTGGCTACTGCATGTTGCAAAGGTCTGGGGGTTCTCTTCAACTATGCATTTGACCTTGGACCAGGCATAGATTTAGGTGGAGGAAATAAAAAACATAAAGCCCTGAGGCTGAAATTATTTTCAGGGATAATATACTTCCCTGAGAAACCTTAAGGATAAGCATATAGTGGGACTAGTAATCATATGGAATTTTATGATCTGTAAGAAGGTAGCATTACAAACATTTCCAGCCACCTGTTCCCAAATTAATAGAATGGACTAAGATTTTTTAGTATCTAAGTCAATAATCTATGATCACCTTTTATCTACAGGAGAACCAGTCTTGTGTATCCCCATAAGAGACTTCTTGAATCACTTAATATAGTGAGTTCTATTAAACTTTATTCTTTGACCTTTTCTACCATTCAAGGAAGTGTCCAGAGGAATGCAGAGATAAGAGTTCTGTCCGATACCCTCCTCTGCTTTTACCCCCACTTGCTTTCTTATTCCCTCCACTTGCTTTCTTACTCTCTACAGAGGCAGCTGTGGCATCCTGCATGGATAAGGAAATGATGTATATCTTCTGCCACCCACTTAGAAATACTTTGCTGTCATTGGCTATGGTTATTTTTCTCTCATCCCCACCCCCACCTTTAGCCCTGTCTATCCAGTATGAGAACATGGAAACTCATGTTGGGAAAGGTGATCTACTTGGTCTCCAAACTTAACCTTGCTTATTCTTGGGTGATTATATTAAGGATGATTTTTTTTCATTGTATTCTACTGTGATATATTTTTTTTTTTGCAGCAAATATAAAAAGTTATAGTTTTCTTATTTTTAAAAGATGTGTCATCTCATAGAACAAGAAAATGATGGGTGGGTAGATTTAAATATTAATTTAATTTTCTTTATTTAAAGCATTCTTCAGAGAACTATTTTCAGTAGTGCATTTAAAATAAATTTGATTCAGCCAGGATTGCTAAGGACAACTCTAGTACAAAAGGAATTAAACTTGCTGGGTGTATTATGGCTTTGGATAAGATAAACAGTTTGAAGAAGGATATGATATCACTCATCTCTTTAGGAAAGCATTTCTCTGTCTTAGAGTTAAAGCTCCAGGCGGAGGAAATGGGAAGGCGGGAGAACATGGACCAGTTCCAGAGGAGATGTTGGGTCATGGAGAATGAATGAGTCAACAGGCATCAGAGGGTGTGTAGAGAAGGATTGGAAAGAGGGAAGAACGGAAGCAGTGGGGCCTTTGAGTGCCTTTGCACCTACACCCATGCACACACACCGGCTCTTGGGGGATACGATGATAAGTCCTTAGTCCTTTCAAAGAGTGACTGTGTACCCCAAGCAGCCAAATCACTCCACAAACTGGCTTGGCTCTGGGGGCGAATCTGACACACCAAAGTTAGGGAGGTGATGAAAGTAGAAGAACCTCTACAGTAGAAAGAAGAGCATTGTAAATTGTAGCATTTCAGTCTTCTGTTTAGAAAGGTTGGGAAGGAAGTGAGAAGTCACTCCTTGAGGAGAAGCAATGCAAATAAAATTGGTGGCACTTAGTTGTGGCAAAATTGGGTGTTTAAGGTACTCCAGAGATCTCTGTTTGCCATCTGTCTGAGGTATTTTCATTTCCCAGTGGACATGGATAGATGAAGGACCCTTGTTTCTGTGAATATCTATATAGTTCTGCAACTCAGGCCTCTAGCACATAGACCTGACATTTGACCAAATATTTTATCATATCTTGCTCATCATATTTACATTCCTAGTATTAAAAAAATCTTTGAATTTTTATAAAATTGATATTCTGAGGATCTTAAAAATTTTTACAAGAATTTCTTACTTAATACCTATGCACTATGAATTAAACAAATGGAACTACTGCTGTCATCCCCACTATATCATATGGCATTAAGAAAATTTGCTACCCACATGAAGCAAGTAAATGAACAAAATAAAAGTATGGCCTTAGTCTTTCAAATTAATGTTCTTTTTGACATTTTCTCATGAAAACCAAATATGCTTGAAAATAAAATAGAATGCCTTCCATTTCACCATGATTACAGCTTCCAGTGTGATCTCTTAAACTATTAAATAAGATTATTATGTTACTTCTAACTCCCATAAGAGGGGAAAAAAAAGATCTAATAATTTCATTATGCCCAAAAGCACCTTGTGATCTGGCCTCTGCCTGCTTCTATGAGTGGTCACCATACACCTTACTTTGTATCTAATTCTTAAAGTAATAAAGAATGCACTCTGTTACTCTCAAAGAAATATTGTTAATAAATTAGGTAATCACTCAATTCCAACCTCATTTTTTTTGCCCCTGCCAAAGATGTTCCTCCCTTCTGCCTGGAACACATTTCTTCTCTTCCTGTGAACATTTAGGCCTTTGAGTCTGCTGAAACTCACTTTTGTGTATCCCAGTAGAAGTGATTACATATCTCATGATTTGCGATAATTTATTTAAGTATATGGTTATATTTTTAATATTGTCTTCTCCATAGGACTCTGACACAAGAGCAGGACTGATATTCTGATGGTTCCACTGTAGCCTGACAAGGGTGCTTGTGTTGCTTTTTCCATCATGGATTCCCAGTGCTTGGCATAGTGTCTAGAACAAGGTAGGCACTCACAACATTTGTTTAATAAATGAAAAACTGACAAGGCCAGAGCATGCCCTTATGAAATCAATTTTCTGAATTCAATTGATCCAGTCTTTATTGAACTCTTATCATTGTCAGACATGAAGAGAGTAGTTCAAGAACCATCAGAATCAGCTGGGGCTTGATGAAAAGGCTGAATCTCAGGTACAAACCTGCTGAGTCACAATCTGCTACCCTGTTTCCTCGAAAATAAGACAGTGTCTTATATTAATTTTTTCTCCCAAAGTTGCGCTAGGTCTTATTTTCAGAGGATGTCTTCTTTTCGGGGAAACACTGTATTTAACACGATACTTAGGTACTTCCAAGTGCTCATTAAAGTAAAAACAGTTCAAAGCTATGTACTAAGCATGGAAAAATAAGAAGCATGGCCAGTGGTTGAGCTTTGACCTATAAACCAAGAGGTTGTGATTTGATTCCAGGTTACAGCTAGATCTTCAGTAGGGATGTGCAGGAGGCAGCCAATCAATGAGAAGCTGATTACTCACATTCTTCACTTTCAAGCAACCTTCATGGCCTACCAAAAGGGCCAATTCCTATTTTAAATATGGGTAAAAAATTTGCCAGTTGTTCTAAAATCTCTACTTACTATCTCCTGTATTTCTTATAAATCATATAATAAAATAAATAATTTTATTATAAAGTTTATGATTTTCTGTTTTAGCATATTCTCTTAATCTAAGCAAATATAATCAGATTTGAGGTCTAATCTAAAATATAAAGGTATACAGAGTATTGAAATTCTACTGTGGTTTTTAAATAAGTACAATTATCTCATTTAAAAAAGATTAGTGAACAAAGGTAAAATCATAGTGATACATAATAAACTCACTCAGATTGATGACTCACATATCTTTCATGCATGTCTTCAAAGGCTCAGTGGACTTTCACATAAAAAGAATTTTTGCCTTTTACTTACTTCAACAGAGTCAATTGATTTCCTGTTAATCAAGATTTGAAAATGTCAGGAGCCTTCTTTATCAAAGGGCAGAGAGAGAGAAAATGCATTTGTGCATGCCAAGGCATGTTTAAGCTTAGCATTTAGCATATGAGGGAGCTGCCAACTACAAATTTTGCATGTTAATCTAAATTCAGTTTATAATTATTATTGAACTCATTAATATTTTTCACTCATAGTACTGAAAAGAAAATAAGATAAGGTACTAATTTGTCTTATAAGACCCCAAACCCTGAACCTAAAATCATAAGACCATTCATAGATTACTAAATTGAATATTTTATTGTAGTGTCTATTAGTGTAATAGGATGCTTTAGCTTACTTCCATTAGATTCTGTAACTACCCAAATGAACAAAGACAAAGAACTAAGTTCTGATGAAGGTGAATTCAGGGCACTGCCCAATATTGCTGAGGTAGTACAGTGTAGAAGCTAAGGCATAGGATTTGGAGTCATAGGACTAAATGCAAACCTTGATGCCCATTATTTGCAGCAAGCCTCATCTATAGATCAATGATAATAGTTATCTCTGAAAGGTTTTCAAGGATTAAGTCAAATAATCAGACAATGCCTGGAATTTACTATTAACAATTAAAATAGTATAATAAAATTCAAACAAAATTTTTAAAAATCATCAAGCTTTCTGGGGACTTCAAAAGCATGATGTAAAATGGCTATATCTTAACACCATTCTTACTAGTGGCAAGCTTTGGCCAAATCATTCATTCATTCAGCATATATTGATTGAGAATCCATATTGCATTATGACAATTACTAGGGATCCAAAAAGGACACACAAAGGTTGTAAAAATACAACTTGGAGTTTAGTGGAGATAAGATTTTTAAAGTAATTATTATACCACCTAAAACTATATGAGTTGTGATAAATATGGAAGAAAACCATAGTATGCTATCAGAATATATATCAAGAAGAATGGACTTAAATTGCAAGTTCAGGAAAGGCTTCTGAGAAAGTGACATTTCACTTGAGATGTGAAGAATGAAGAGGAGCTTGCTAAGGCAAAAAGATATAGGAGCAATCTCCATAAGATACAGTTTTGAGTCTGACAGTTCACGCTATGGGAATAGCTAATCTGGCAAAGAGTGGTGGGAAATGGTGCAAACCTTGGGGATCTTTTACCCTGAGCACGTGGGCTACCATTGAAGGTCTTTAAGCAGAGGTAGTCTGATCACACTGGTTTCAGTATGGTGGGTGAATTAGAACGTGACCATAGTGGAAGGCAGGAGACTAGTTTATTAAGGGAATGTCTTAAAGCACTGGAAACTGAAGTTACCTTTTGCACATTCTTTATGTAAGGCGACTTTACTGTCGAATGAGAAGCACGGGGCAAGTTAGGGTTTTACAAGCTCACATTCCAGTTCCCCTTTAGACTAGTTTAAAACATATTTTTGATGAGGGATTAACTAAAAATTATCTATGTTGGCTCTTGTACCACTTGCAACAAATATTTATTGAGGTTTGTCATATGCTACTTACCATCTTAGGCCCTGGGAATAGAACTGAGGACAAAACACATGAAAACATTGCTCTCATCAATATTACATTCTAATGGAGGAAGAACTTAAACAAGTAAACTAGTACATAATATATAATATGACAATACCTATGAATAAAAATAAATCCCAGTGAAAGGATAGAGAGTAAAGGAGGGTGGTAGAATTTTAGAGTGGTCAGAAAAGATTTCTCAGAGAAGGTGATTTTTGAGCACAAATAAAGATAAGGTAATGTAAAATCTATACCGAGATCATTTCAGGCTTGAGGAACATAAGTAAGTGCAAAGGCTCTGAGATGAGTGCTGTGCTTAAGGTGAGAGGAAGGGTGAAGGGAAGTGGAAGAGAGATAGGGAGGACAAAATGGTGATAGATGAAGACTTGTCTTGGGGTGGTAAATGTATAGTACAGTGTACAGATGATAACTCATTGTGCAGCTGAAACCCATATAATTTTGTTAACCGATCTCACCATTGTGCAGCTGAAACCCATATAATTTTGTTAACCGATCTCACACAAATAAATAAAAAGACAAAAAATTTTAAAGAAAATAAACAGAATGAATATGATTGCATCACCACTACTACCACTACCATTCTCATATTTATCACCACCATCACTATCATTACCACCACCCTCAGCATTATCCTCCTCCTCCTCCTCCTCCTCTTCCTCCACCTCTACCACCACCACGATGATCCTATAACACTGGGAAACTTTTCTAGAGACTTCATAGGACATGCTCTTGATTTGGCTCCATTAGAGATAGTCTTACATTAGGCAGAGCCTAGAGTTCAACAAAAGTCTAAATCTTTAAGGATGCCCAGGTTTTATAACATTGGGATTTTAAAAGTTAGGAAAACAAATCATTTTTAGGCAGATATTTTCAGTTTTCAGCATGAGTAGGAATCAATTGAGCCATCTAATAAAAGTGCCTATTCCTGTATAAATATCTTGATTTATGAAATCTAGAGTGAGCCCCAGGAATCCATATGTACATATAGTTGGCTTTTGATGCAAGTGGTCCGAGGATTATGCTTTAAAAATTTCAATTTTAATGCCTTTTTGGGTATTGAGATCTCACAACTTTTACAGTTTAAAATCACTTTCATCATTGCTTGAACTCAATAACAGTTTTCCAAATCACAAAAGGGAGACAAGACAAGGCAAACCAACCTTAATGAGAAAATATCTACTATCTAAAGACAGATGGAGAAGTGAGACCAAGGAGTTAAAATTCATTGTCACTTGAATTATGAGACTAATGACAATTATAATTTTGCTGTAATGTACTTTCACTTTTCTAATTGGCCTCAATGACAAATCTTTTTCTCCTAATATAACTTATGGGGAATTCTTAAATAGATGCTATTTACAAAAGGTCTGGCAGCTGGCATTTCTAGAGAGTAATTTCATAGTTAATTAAGATATGCCAAAGATTATTTACATAAATATTATTTATTTTCAAGTAGTAGAGTATATAAATATTTGTGGCCTTTAATAATACTTCATAATATTTCAATATCCCGTTCTTATTATTACAATAATGAATAAAAACTATCAATGTGTTAAAAATTTTAAGGAGTCCCAATTAATAGAGAACTTTATTATGGATAATAGAAAGCTGATATATAACTATATTCCTTCCTTCAAATATCAATATTTGCAACATAGAAATGTTATACTTCCAATAAAATATTTCTTGCCTTTATATCAAGCGTCAGTTGATAATTTCATCTTGCTTAATTACTTGGTAGTAGACAAAGTGTCCTCTACACAACCTTCATGCCAAGATGATTATCTCATTTTCCAATCTTTAAAAGTAGTGACTGGAATATCATCCTGTTTTGTCTTAGAAAAGGAAAGTGACACCTAATATGGGTCAGCTGTTTGGGTATGTAGTGTGCTTTTTTTTCTTCCCTACTACTTAGTTCTTTTTATTACCTCATCTCAAAAGGTTAATAAGGGGCTGGGAGACATCTGTTCCTGAAAACCTGAGATTAGCATTCAAAGAAACATAGAGGGTATTAATACAGAAAATACTAATTTTAGATCAGACACTGAAATTCTGACCTTTAGATGATTTACTTTTCTTTTGTAAATAATTTTCAATGTGTTTTCTAACACAAGAATGGTTATTGTGATTATAATTTTAGTAGAAAGTTGAACTTGAAAGTAGACTTTTTTTTCATCCATGTGCATCACACTCATATTTGTACTTGAAATTCAAAATAACTCTTCTTCTCTCCCTCACCTCCACACCTCAAGTCTCAGTGTACTGGTAATTCTTTATTCAGTTGTCTGCATTGAAGAGTATCCTGCTCCCAGTTAACCACAAAGAGATTTTTGAACAGAATCACTGCATTTGTCCATTAGATTTGCCAGCGTTCCTAAAAAGACATTTGATCACAACATACAATAAACTTAGATTCTAAAATCCACAGCAGAATTTTAATAACTTGAAGCAGTTAAATATTTGGCCAAAGATCAACTCAACACACCCTTCAGTCCGGGTGCCAGTGTGCCAGTGAGCCAGCATGCTACTCTGGATAAAGTAGGACCATTTATGGTTTTTCTTCATTTCACTTCCTCCTTCCCAAGGGCAGTTTGTTTTTTAATTTAAATTATTATTAATTTTTTACATTTTTATTTTGATTTTTTTTTAATTTTTAGTTTATCAGACCTTCCCCCCCCCCCATTTTTTGTTGTTGTTGATTATGGTATCACATAATTGTCCTCATCCCCCCAATCCCATCCCAAACCCCTCCCTACATATTTATTGTTTAAAGTATTTCATAAATCTTTTTTCCTCCATTGACATCTTCCAGGCTGTTTCTGCCCCCTAACACATGCCCTCACCCCCCTAGTGTCTGTGTCCACTTGGCTATGGTTATCTACATGCATGCAAGTCCTTTGATTGATTTCTTACCCCCCCCCCCCACCTTCCCTTATAGATTAGATGGTCTATTCCATGTTTCTATGTCTCTGGATCTATTTTTGTTCATCAGTTTTTGTTGTTCATTATATTCCACAAATGAGTGAGATCATGTGATATTTATCTTTCTCCAACTGGCTTATTTCACTTAGCATATGCTCTCCAAGTCCACCCAGGCTGTTGCAAATGGTAAGAGATCAGCATAGTATTCCATTGTGTAGATGTACCACAGTTTATTAATGCATTCATCTGCTGATGGACACATAGGCTGTTTCCAAATCTTAGCTAATGTAAATTGTGCTGCTATGAACATAGGGATGTATATATTCTTTCTGATTTCTTGGGGTATATTCCTAGAAGTGGGATTACTGGGTCAAATGGCAGTTCCATTTTTAATTTTTTGAAGAAACTTCATACTGTTCTCCACAGTGACTGCACCAGTCTGCATTCCCACCAACAGTGCACAAGGGTTCCTTTTTCTCCACATCCTCACCAGCACTTGTCATTTGTTGTTTTGTTGATGTTAGCCATTCTGACAAGTGTGAGATGGTACCTCATTGTTTTGATTTGGATCTCTCAGATAATAAGTGACTTTGAGCATTTTTTCATATGCCTCTTGGCCTTCTGTATGTCCACTTTTGAAAAGTGTCTGCTTAGGTTCTTTGCTCATTTTTCATTGGATTGTTCATCTTCTTTTTGTTAAGCTGTATGAACTCTCAATGAATGTTGATGATTAAACACTTACTGGATGTAACATTGGCAAATATGTACTCCCATGCAATGGGAATTCATGTTGTTTTGTTGATTATTTATTTTGCTGTGCAGAAGGTTTTTATTTTTTATGTAGTTCCATTTGCTTATTTTCTCTTTAATTTCCATTGTCCTAAAACATATATCAATAAATATATGGCCACCTATGTATTCTTCTAAAGTTTTTATGGTTTCCCATCTTACATTTACGTTCTTTATCCATTTTGAGTTTATTTTTGTGTATGGTGTAAGTTGATACTCTACTTTCTTTTTATTTTTTTCTTTTATTTTTTTTATTTTTTATGTCCAATTTTCCCAATACCATTTGTTGAAAAATCTCTCTTAACTCCATTGTATGCTTTTGCCTTCTTTGTCAAATGTTAATTGAACATAATGTATTGGGTCAATTTCTGTGTTCTCTTTTCTATTCCAGTGGTCTATAGGTCTGATCTTATGCCAGTATCAGGTAGTTTTGAGAACAGCAAGTTTGTAATATAGCTTGAAATCTGGTGTTGTCATCCCTCCAACTCTGTTCTTTCTTAGGATTCCTGTGGCTATTTGGGGTGTTTCTCCACTCCCTGTAAATTTTTGGAGAGTTTGTTCTAGGTCTGTGAAATATGCCATTGGTATTTTAATGAGTATTGCACTGAATCTATAGGAGAGCACTTATGGGTAGTATGGAGATTTTAATGATGTTGATTCTACCAATCCATGAAGATGGTATATTCTTCCATTTGCTTATGACTTCCTTTATGTCTTTTTTAACATTCTGCAGTTTTCTGAGTATAGGACTTTTACCTTCTTAGTTAGGTTTATTCCTAGGTATCTTAACTTTTTTGTTGCAATGGTAAATGGGATTTTTTAAATTTGTTTGTTTCTCTTTCTATGAGTTCATTATTGATGTATAAAAAAACATAAATTTCTGGGTGTTAATTTTGTATCCTGCTACATTGCCAAATTCATTTATTAAATCTAGTAGTTTTTTGATGGAGTCTTCAAGGTATTCTAGACATAATATCATGTCATCTGCAAATAATGAGAGTTTTACTTTTTTTCCAGTTTAGATACCTTTTTTTCTTCTTCTTGTCTGATTGCTATGTCCAGCACTTCCAGTACTATACTGAACAGGAGTGGTGAAAGTGGGCATCTTTGTCTTGTTCCTGTTCTTAGGGGAAATGGTTTTAGTATTTGCCCATTGAATAGAATGTTGGCAATAGATTTGTCACGTAAGGCTTTTGTTATGTTGATGTATGTAAAGCTTTATTTCCACTTTGCTGAGAGTTTTTATCAAAAAAAAAAAAAAAATGTTGGCCCTAGTTGGTTTGGCTCAAGGATAGAGTCTTGGCCTGCAAACTAAAGTGTCCCAGGTTTGATTCCAACGAGGGGCACATGCCCAGGTTGTGGGCTCTATCCCCAGTGTGTGGCATGCAGGAGGCAGCTGATCAATGATTCTCTCTCATCATTGATGTTTCTATTTGTCTCTCCCTCTCTCTTCCTCTCTGAAGTCAATAATTTTTTTAAATATAAAAAATGGTGTTTGATTTTGTCAAATGTTTTTTCTGCATCAATTGATATGATCATGTGGTTTTTGTCTTTTATTTTGTTTATGTGATGTATCATGTTTATTGATTTGCATATATTGTTCCAGGCCTGCATCTCTGGAATAAATCCCACTTGGTTATGGTGTATGATCTTTTTAATGTATTACTGGATGTGATTTGCTAAAATTTTGTTGAGGGTTTTAGTATCTATGCTCATCAGGGGTAATGGCCTGTAATTCTGGTTTGGGGATTAGGGCCATGCTGGGCCATTAGAAGTGTGCCTTCCTCTTGAATTTTTTCGAATAGTCTGAGGAGAATTGGTGTTAGTTCTTCTTTGGTAAAACTCCTCTGTGAAGCCATCCAGATTCCCAATGACAGTTTTGATCAGAAAGGCCTGAGAGTCTGATTTCTTAAGATCATGCTATAGTCCCCAGCTGCCTCTCTGATGAAACCACATTTCTTTTGAGAGTAAAGCACTAATATGTAGTTTTTCATTTAAAATAGTAGGACTGCAGCAATGTGATGAGCTGATTTTTGACTGCCAGTAGGCAAAGGAAAAGGCACATGTCTCTTGCGTGTTTTGGGCTGTGTCAGTCTGCAGCTGTGCTGTGGCACCTCAGTAATGCTGTAAGACATATGGAGCAGCCCCAGAAGTTGAAATCTTGGCATTTCATTCATTCCCTGGAATGTAAGCTTCATGACAGCAGGGGCTGTGAGCATAAGCTACGCTGTGTCTCAAAGGCCTAGACAGAGGCAGCCAGACAGAGGCCTAGACAGAGGATGTTCTGGATAGTATTAATTGAAACAAATGGAATTTGCTAATCATTTATTGAAGAGAAATTTATTGAACAATTACCAAGTAAAACCATTTGTCAAATACGTATATGGAATACAAAGGTAAATAAAATACAGAAGTTAACCTTAAGGGATTTTTTGTTTATTAGAAGAGTTAAGAATGATAATACAAAGAAGAAAATGATAGGCAATATTAGAGAGGTATTGGTTTTGTATTTTTAAAATGATTTTAAATACATTTCTCCATACCAACTTAGTGCCTTCGAAAATACTCTGAAAAATGCTGCATGCCAAATAAATGTGAAGGATTATTATAGTTCTAAATGGCTGTTTTCTCTGAAGAGTCCAATGTTAAAACCACAGCTTTAAGACTTTCTCTTCCTAGTTTTCTACAGATGTCTAAACCAAAGGTGCAGACAATTAAAAGATTATTATCTTGGCCTGGCTGCACATCAGAATCACCTTCAGAGTTCTCAAAACTCCCAATGTTCAGGCCACACCCAGACCGATCAAGTCTGAATCTCATGGCATAGACCCACACATCTCCACTTGATAAAGCTCTCCAAGGAATCTCATTGGTTAAGACCATTGTTCCTAATCCTGTCTACTCATAAGAATCATGAGGAGCTACTAAAAACCAAGTGTAACACAAAGTAAACTTTATAGTAATATGAAATCAGGGTTGATATGAACAGAGTTAGGGAATAACAAAAATTATACCTAATTGTGGGGAAAATATATTTTTGTCATTGTCTATTGTTACTTGTCATCTGTAATAAGTAGTTGCAAATTTAAGAGACTACTCTACTAATTTGTCCTAGTTTTAAGTGATTATGACAATGATCACAAAGAGTTTCTATCCTTAAATCTATGACTGGTTGGGCCTGGGCAAGCATAGACTGTCCTGAAATTCTTGGCCCCATGAGCTGGTATGGTCATTCTTAGTCATTTCTCTTTGATGGAAAAAGCCTGGGCATAAATAGCGTGCAAGCCTGTGTGATCATTTCAACACAGATGTCACCACCCATAGGAGCCACCATCTGGGAAGGAAACTTATTTATCCTTTGCGCATCTTACATGGGTAAAACAAAACATTGTGTTATTTCAACTGTGATTTGTTTATAAATACTTCTGTTGTGTAATCCATGATAAAGTTTGGAAAGTTCTTGGATGATCAGTTTCTCAGAACTATTGACATAAATAGATCCTTCTGACGCATTATATCAACTATTTATAAAAAGAAAGGATTGCAAATTGAAAGTTTACTGATAAAGTCTTAGATTTCAATCAAAGGGAAAATTACCAACTTTAATTTCAAAATTTAAATGCTGGTTTTACAGTCTTGAGATGGTCTGTGTGATTTAAATGTACAAAAAAGAAGTGAGTACAAGGTGAAGGAAAAGGTGAAGTAGTTACAGGAAAACGAATGATTCTAAGTAAAGTCAGCAGGAATTCGGGCGCTTTCAAAGAAAAGAATTGACTCATCTCGACATTTAATTCATTTTACTTAGATCACTTAATATAAAATTTTCCTTATGCCTTCAAATAACTTCACATTACCATTCAAATGAATCACATGAATGGTAATCTAGGGCCGTTTATTTTGTTAGAAGTTTTTTTTTTTGCTTGTTTGTTTTGTTCAGCTTTACGTGAACAAAGTCTGATAAGTTATGGATTCACAGCTGTAAAATTCTTCTTTGAGGAAAGCTATTTTGATGAGAAATGGAATCTAAGATAGCATTCATGTGCTTCTGTTCAATTTTCCAGCATATTGTCTAACCTATCATAGGCTCAAATACCGACTTCATTAAAGGGTCCACTCCTTCTGGTTAGCCTTGGCTTCTCCTCAGAATAACCATTCTTTAGGTAGAAGAGAAGATACCATGCATGTACTGAATATCCATTAGATATGTTATTCCATGTAATTTGTACCACAATCCTAGAAGTTACGGTAGACAATTACACTAATTTTAAAGAGTAGAAAACAAAAATTATTAGAAATAACTAATATTTGTTTTTAAATACTATATCATGTTCATTTTTTATAGATGTAAATATATAATTTGAAAGAAATCTACATTCATATTTTAGACTATTCACTTATACTCAGTTGATCCCATACCACTTAAGCTAGTTGGCAGCTAAGTGAATTGCAGGCATTGGGGGGGGAAAAAATTACAGGCATAGGGAAAAAAATAAAATCTGTGAAACACTGGACTCTCAAATACAGACCTAAAATGTTAGGTCAATTATACTTGGATTAAGGGATTTTAAAAAGTATGTGTCATGCATTCTACTATCTGTATCTTTGAAAAGCTACCTTGCCCATTGATATCCTCCTATCTTTCCTCTTCTTTTTAAATACACTTTTAGGGGCACAAATTAAGGACTTGCTAGTTGTCTGAGCTGATAACTCAAACTTTCACAGTGAGAACCTATCTGGGAGCCAGGGATGGGACTCTATACTAATAAAATTCTAGGTGATCCTTTGTGATGTTGTCACAAGATGGCCATCACAAGATGGCCGCATGCACAGTGGAGGCAGGGCCTGATGACTGCTCACCCTGTGGTGAGGCCTGGGGATTCCATGGCTCCATGCAGCGTGGAGGAGGCCAGTCCCAACATCTCTGCTGTCTCATATGGAGGAAGTGGATGGTGGTAGGGGAGGGCAGTTGTGGGAGATCAGGTCAACAGGAGAGGGCAGTTGGGAAAAATTGGACCAGCAGTGGAGGGCAGTTAGGGGCAATTTGGCCAACAGGGGAGCAGTTAGGCATTAATCAGGCTGAAGGGGAGTAGTTAGGGGGTGATCAGGCTGGCAGGCAGAAGCAGTTAGGGGCAATCAGGCAGGCAGGTGAGTGGTTAGGAGCCAGCGGTCCTGGATTGTGAGAGGGATGTCCCAGATTGGAGAGGGTGCAGGCCAGGCTGAGGGACACCCCTCCCCTCTGTGCATATATTTCATGCACTGGGCCTTTAGTAAATAGATAAAAATTCAAGTTCCTTATTGTAACTGTTGAATAGTGGTTCCTGTAAAAGGTGTTGGGGAGAGAGGATATTTTGGTGACAGTGTGTTATTACTTTTAGGACAGACCAAAATCTTTAATAGGACCATAGGCCCTACCTAATCTGCCCCCTACTAGCCTGATTTCGCTCCATTCACCTCCTCGCAGTCTAGACTCTGACACACAGGCATTCCCCCAGGCTTCTTATGTGACAGATTCACTTCATTCTCATTCTCATTCTTTTTTTTTTTTTTTTTAAATATATATATACTTTATTGATTTTTTACAGAGAGGGAGGGAGAGAGATAGAGAGCCAGTAACGTCGATGAGAGAGAAACATCGACCAGCCGCCTCCTGCACATACTGGGGATGTGCCCACAGCCAATGTACATGCCCTTGACCGGAATCGAACCCGGGACCCTTCAGTCCGCAGACCGACGCTCTACCGCTGAGCCAAACCGGTTTCGGCTCATTCTCATTCTTTTATGTAGACAGGAAACCATTCTTCTCACTCCTTCCACTTAACTCAAATGTGTTCAGTGCTCAGTTTAAACATTTGCTGCTGTGGAACACTCTCCTGATTCCCTCAGATTTGTGTAGATCTGCAATGTACCACCATAGCACATTCTGGTTCCTCTTCTGTAGCACTTAGCAGCTTCATGATTTTATACTTAATATCTGTCTTCTTTAGTCTAAGGGAATAACTAACACATTTAATATCAGTAACAACTTTCTGAGGGAGTTATTATTCCTGTTTATAGATGTGGCAACTGAGAGTGATTTAAATAACTTACCCAAGAAGATAAGTCAGGATTTAAACCTGGGTCTTTGACTCCAAACCCATATTCTTTTTGTTTTTTTAAACACTGTCTACATTTATAGAATGGCTTGTCTCATAGAGGAGAGAGCATGGAAGAGGTTAGACTTTGTTATATAGCAAGCTCAAATTTTGTCAGTTTTGACCATCTGCCACAGAGTGTTACTTGCAACAAAGCCATGCTCTTAATCACTATTGTTACCTGAACTTCACTTGCATGTCTTCTTTTCTAATCCATACTTTGCAAATTCACACAGTGCCAGAAGCATCTTGAACCTCACACATACTTGTTAAATGTAAGAATAAATTAGTTGTAAAAAAAAAAATGTAAGAATAAGCCCTAGCCAGCTTGGCTCAGTGGATAGAGAGTCGGCCTATGGACTGAAGGATCCCGGGTTCAATTTCGGTCAAGGGCACATATCCAGTTTGTGGGATCCATCCCCACTAGAGGAGCATGCAGGAGGCAGCCAATCAGTGGTTCTCTCTCGTCATTGATGTTTCTATCTCTCTCTTCCTCTCCCTTCTTCTTTAAAATCAGTAAAGTTATATTTTTTCAAAAGCAAGAGTGAAATAAAATAATATAAAAAAAGTTCTGACATCTGGAAACGCACAGCTAGGATTAAATATAAGCTGTGCCCAGAGAGAATCAAGAAGAGTCAGAGGGGGCCCTGAAACATGACAAAAATAAATCACTTTCCAATCATGTGTCAACACAGAGACAGGGTGTACTGCAATCACAAAAATACCAAGTGCCCTCCTCCCCTGGCTAAGATGCACATCTATTACTTCCTTACCAGTGACAAATCTAGCCTCACATCCTTCCTCTCAGACCTTGGGATGAAGTTCTGTCGCCCGCCGTTCCCATGGTAGGAGCCATTTTCAAGGATGTAGCTGTGAGTAAGTAAGGTATTGCTGAGACTGTCTGGTCAGTACACTCTATTCAAGCTATACAAACTTTTATAGTTCTGGTGGGTGGGTACAAAGATTTCATCTTGTGGCTTCCCAAGACGAGCCTTCTATGGAAGTCCCTTGCTTATTAAAATTGTCACCTACAATATGGAGTGGTCTGCATCTTTCTTAGGTCTCTACTTGCCCTCTATTTATCAGGGTCATTTTGCAAACTATTAGCAAGATATCCTTTACCATTGCTAAGACCTAGATTTAGAAATGATTTCTATGTTTTTGTTTTTTTTTTGTGTGTGTGTGTTTTTTTTTTTTAAAAAAAAAAAGCTATTTTCTTTGTCATGCAACTCTAAATGTAATTGATTGTAGTTTTATCTGTGTATTGCTATAAAAAATAATGTGTACTTGTGTGTATGTGTGTGTGTGCTAACAAAGCAAATACTATGTCTATTATAGTCTTGGTTTTGAGCATTTTTACAATCTAGATTGGTCCTAATATGAAATTATTACTTAAATTATCATGTTAGTAGTTAATATTAATATTGAACTCTTCTACTAAGTACCACGGAATGACAAATGGTCAGAAGACAAATATATATTAATCATATAAACTACTAGAGTTTGGGTCCCAACCTACTGAATAGTACAATGGAGGTTATGGACTATTGGAGACTGAAGCACCAATTACAAAGGCAGAAACAATGTGATAATGAGGCAATTTATTTCTACTCCAAGCCTTCATTAGGGTTCCTAGTATGCATAACATGGGGAGCAAATTGTTATCTCTGAGAAGCCAACCATGATTTCTACCCATTAACGGAAACTTCCTACTCAGGATTTCTAAATTACATGTCTTAAACAACAGATCAGGAGCCATCATGTGCATTGGAAGGGGAACAAATTCTCAAGATAGTTCCTGAGCATGTTCTTCAGTTCAACTTTCTGTTCCACAGCCCAACCCATGTTTTATAAAGAGGCCCTACCCAGTGATAAGCGGCTTATTTATATTCCCACAGCAATATTCTCCTCTTGTAATCTTGACTTCATCTTATGTAAGTACATGACTCACATGCATTGATTGGTCGCTTTCCTGAAACTTGGGGTAAGAGCCAACTCTCAGTTATCTATGGTATGAGTGCTGAAATCCATTGGTTATTCCCACTTCTATTTTAACAAATAATATTAATCTCCTCTCTGATGTCAACTTTCTTTTACTATTGATTTTAACAAACACAGAAAAGCCCAAAGAGAACAACTACATAATTATTGAACAGTTGAGAACTTTTCATTTCTATTCTTCACAGCCAAGATTCAGGATAAGTATTTTTCACCAGCAGTCACCATCAACTCCTTCCATCTAGTGCAATCTAACTCTCCATCCAATCACCCATAAAACACTTTTTCAACCTCCATGACATTCAGAAGTCAAAATCAGTGGCATTTTTTCCCCTACCTCAGTTTTTTTTTCCTGCATTTCTCTGTACTTGACAGTGTTCACTGCTATTGTAAATCATGTTTTATTTTTTTCTCCTGGTTTTTATGCCATTGGGTTACTTTAGTTGCTTTCCTGGTTATAACCATCAGTAAGTCATGGTGATATGAAGTGTATTCTAAATGTAGTCCAAATTCAACCACTTCTCACCACCTGTACCAATACATCTGTATCCCTAGCCATATTATTAAGCAGATGCTTAAAATAACACTCTACCTTTTCTCTCAGGTTTGTCTTGCCCCTCTTTAGTCTACTTTCCACAGAGCAAATAAACTGGCCTTTTCAAAATATAAATTATACCAACACCCTATCCCCAATCATTTAATAGCCTATTGCATTTTTAATAAAAGAAACACTACCAAAGTCTATGTCTCCTAAGTTGCCTACCTTTGTGTTTCTCTCTGACTTTTCTTGCCACTGACCATTGAGCATGCTCTAGCCACACTGATCATACTACACTTTAAACTTAAGCATTTTTGTACTTGCTGTTCTAGGTAAAAAATATTTTTGGCTCCACATGTTTGTATGGCTTTCACTTTACCGTTATATGTCCTTGTTCATATATTACCTCCACAGACATGCCTTCCTGACCAACCCAGATAAAGCAGCCCTGCCTGAAGCTAAAGCACATATGTGTTAACTATCTTATTTTTATCACTACCCATACAGTCTTGTGCAAGTTACTATGTACCTATTTCCTCACCTGAGAAATTAGTCTCATAAAAGTAGTTATATACCTCATAGTGTTGTCATAAGGACCTCCTGACTTCAAGATATGTAACCTTAATCACATCTGCCTTGTCCCTTCTACCATGTAAGTTGACATAGTCACTGAATAGGACATGGACATCTTGAAGGATGGCGGGGGTGAGGAGGCATTATTCTGCTGACCACACCAATTTAATGCCTTCACTCCTCTGATCAGGAGCAATAAAAGATATTTGTTTTCCATTCACGTGAAGTTTATCTTCTCAGTATGGTTTTGAATATCCTTCAAACTAAATACTTACCTATTTCCAAATAGAGATCCTATACTACTGGCAAGATGATCTCCCTGGCACACCTTAAACATACTATGTTTTTTCTGGTGTTTTTGCTGATTATTCTTCCCTGTCTGACAGACTTCCCTTTGCATATCAAAACCCTGTTCATTTTCCAAGGTCCAGTTAAAGTTCTATCTCCACAATAAAAGTTTCCCTATTAAGGAAATCTTTCTCTAAATTGTTTGATATGGTACTATTTGGTATATATGGGGACTTCTGTTTCTCTGTTCATGATTCATTTATTCTTCCTCTGGTAGTGACATACTGGTTTTTCTTTAGGGGAAAATTTTCTCCTGGTAGATACAAATTTGGTGGTTTCTCAAGCAAAATGCACTGCCCTCCTGACCAAGAGGTAAATCCATGATTCAAGCTAAGCAGTCAGATGCTGTCTCAGCCACAGGCACCCAAGACATAATAATGCTATGATTTTTAAAACTTCACCTTCTAAAAGCAGAATATAGCTAACTAAGTCACCAGGATTTCCCTGGTTTTTTGGCTTTTACTTTAATCCTATCTAATGCCCTATATCCTTCCTAAAAAATTTTTCTTAAGCCAGAATTCTTTTATGTTCTATAAAAATCAAAGAACCCTAACTACTAAAGCTTTGGATTGTTTTTTGAATCTCTCCATGATTTCAAATTTCTCTTCTAATTTTCTTGAAAATTGCAATGTATTTTACCCTTTCTTTAAATATTCCACAACCCCTTAAGTATTACTAGATACAAAAATACTTTTCAATAGTTAATGGTTGACTAATTAGTGAAGTATTGGTTTTTATCTTTTTTAAAGAATTTAAATTGCTCTTTATATCAAGTTGAGGGCCAGGAACCTGACATATATTTCCTTGGTATCATTTCTACCATCCTCAGAATAATGGAAATCATTGCTCTCTTTGAAGAGATTGAATGGAAAAGTCACCATTCCACTGACTGTGCTTTTTATGTATGTTTCACATATTCCCAATGAGTATAATAAAAATGCTTATCTAGAATTGTCTGTCATCTTATCACAAGGGATTCATTCCAAATGCCTTCATTAAATAAACCTGGGCT
Source organism: Pipistrellus kuhlii (assembly GCF_014108245.1). Classification (NCBI taxonomy): domain Eukaryota; kingdom Metazoa; phylum Chordata; class Mammalia; order Chiroptera; family Vespertilionidae; genus Pipistrellus; species Pipistrellus kuhlii. Next base: position 156,070,934 of record NW_023425404.1, read on the forward strand.
GGGCTTATATGAAATTTTTGGAAGATTTTTCTCAAATATCTCTCAGATATTTAGATAAACCTAATGGAGTGTCTGTGTTTGGTTTTATATGAGGGGTAGTTACCATTAGCTGATAACCAAACAGGATATTTAATAGATACCCATGTTTTATGTCTCCTTCTTAATGAACCCAGCTTGAAACCTAATGAGCATCATTTATGTTTTATAATGTTTTGTAACCATGTGGGATAAAATATGTTTGAGAATTGATCAAAGTCAAATTCAGTGCCTATAATATCTTCCTTTTGAAAAATGTGATATTATATCTAACTCTAGTATCCTGAAGTTTTCTTTCTTCTGCATAATCTCTTCAAAATGACTGATTCTGCCATTATTGTAAAAAGTTTAGGGTAATACTTTCTCAAATCACTTGAAAGTGAGCCCTCGGTGCTCCCAGAGGATGATATCAGGTTTTTGCCCTGAGTTATAAGAAGGATGAGGTTGAGTTTAAGTGAGATGGGAACATTGTAGAAGGAACAGCTTTTCAGGGTGATGTGAGTGATTGAACATGTTACCTTTGAATGTCTAGTGGGTATCCAGGTGATGTTACATAGGCAGTTGGACAGGGAAGTCTGGTAATCAGCAGAAATATCTAGGCTGGGAGTAACCAGTATATACATGGCATAAAGGTATAAGACCTTATGAAATAAAGTAGTGAGTGGCTATATAGAGAAAAAAGTTTCAAGATGGAGAAGTGGAAGCACTCCAACATTTATAAATCAGAGTTGGGGGATGGGAGGTATGCAGAAATGTCTAGCACGAGACTTGAGAAGCAGGTGGAGAACCAGGTGAATGTGGTATCCTGGAAGCCAAATGGAAAGTGTTTCAAGAGTATATATATATTGTATATATATTATTGACTTTGTATGGAGAGGAAGAGAGAGGGATAGAGAGTTAGAAACATCGATGAGAGGGAAACATCCATCAGCTGCCTCCTGCACACCCCCTACTGGGGATGTGTCTACAACCAAGTACATGCCCTTGATCAGAATTGAACCTGGGACCCTTCAGTCCACAAGCCAACACTCTATCCACTGAGCCAAACCGGTTAGGGCTCAAAAGAGTTCTTTTTCTTACTCTCTGGCCTCTCAGACCGTGAACAGAGTCAATCTAATGGTTCTGTGATAACCCAAGAATTTTATTTTATCAAAATTTCTGGTTCTCCAAAGGAAGCTCTAAACTAGATTTCTGATGAGCTTCATGCGATTGTTATGCTGCTTTTTACAAGGGCCAGAATGACAGTAGAATTGGGGATCAGAAGACCTTGTTTCTCATACCAGCTTCACCTTTTACTATCACTGTGATCCTGGACAAATAATTTACTCCCTGTAAAATGGTCATAGCTATGCCTCCCTGCCCTATCTTCCAACTGGCATGGTCCAAGGAGCTAATAACTGGCACAGCAATCTGTAGGTTGCTGAGGCATGAACAAAGAAAGCCATCACTGCGATGGAGTGCAGATGAACCAGCTTCTTCTGCTCAAAAGGCCTGGGGAAGCCAAGCCTCTGAGTTGGTAGAAGCTGAGGACATCATGATACATGTTCTAGCTGATGTATTCTTTCAAAAGTTACTCCTTAGTAAGGTGTTTATTCTTTTTTTTCCACTTTATTTATTTAAAAAATTTTTAATTACAGTTGACATACAACATTATGCTAGTTTCTAGTGTACAACATAGTGATTAGACATTTTATAACTTACAAAGTGATCACCCCAGTAAGTCTGGTACCCATCTAACACTATACATAATTATTCACACACCCATGTTTTTTAAAGGGAAAAAAAGTCTTTACTTAAATGTTCTGTGATCACAAAAATCCTCTTTTAAGATAAGAAGTTGTTCAATGAAGTTATTTATGTTAGAATTCAGCATATTGCCACTACTTTGCTCTAAGTGAAATAAGTCAGTCAGAGAAAGACAAACACCATGTGATTTCACTTTATATGAAATCTAAAAAACAAGATATGTGAGCAAACCAAATAGATTCAAAGATACAGACAGACTGATGGTTGCTAAAGGGGAAGGGGTTTTAGGGGATGGGTACAAAACATGAAGGGATCAAAAAGTACAGATTGGTAGTCCTAGAACAGTCATGGAGATGTAAAGTACAGCATAGGAAAATATACACTAGTCAATAATATTGTGATAAGTATGTATGGGGCCAGGTGGGTAGTGGAAATATCAGGGAAATACTTTGTAAAGAATATAATTAATCACTATGCTGTACACCTGAAAGTAATCCTATCTAATAAAGAGTGAATATGCAAATAGACCATCACACCATCACAAATATGGCAGCGCCTAGACCCCTTAGTCCCACCAGAGTCCTTTCAGCTCCACCAGCGAGGGGGTGAGGAGTGGCAGGTATGTGGTACAGCCAGACCCACCCCCATCCTCCCAGCCTCCCATAGCTGGCCCAAGGCACAGGCAAGCCTTGTATGGCGGCTGCCCAGCCACCCAAGACCACCCAAGGCTCAGGTAATCAGGATTGACCAAGGCTTGTGCTGCCAGCAGTGGCAGCATCAGAGGTGTGATGGAGTGTCTCCTTCCCCTGATCTTGGCATCGCCTCCCACCCCTGAGGGCTCCTGGACTGCCAAGTTAGGGACCCCCCACCCCCCGCCTCCAGTGCATGAATTTTCATGCAATGGGCCTCTAGCACAAAATAATATCGAATATAAAAAAATGTTCTTCAAAATAATATCAGTTATTTTTTTATTAATTTAGGGAATCTATTTTGTTTGAAATATATAAATACTCTTTTAAAATATTAACAACTAGGATTTTATAAATAATGTGACTTTTATATTTCAAAGAAATTCTTTATTATGGTGTGCAATAAAATGTGATAAAGTTATATACTGCTTTCCCAAACTAAGACCCATATGTCTTTATATCTAACCACATTGTAGCTCAGTAACTGTTTTTAACTCCTTGCTTAGATTATAAGGAAAAAGAAAAAGAGACTAATTTGTAAAGCTTTTATGCATGGCTTTATTTTTCAAAATTTTTTCCATTTCTCAACAAAAATAAATAAACATTAACAACATCTTGTAAAGTATTTATATTCTCCTTCAACATCTTAAGGTACACAATTATCAAAGTTGATATTGAACACAAACAAATTGATACAATTCAGTACTCTGATAAAATTCATTATCAAATAAGTTACTTTAATCCGCAGACAATACAACTTAATGTTCCATAGCATCTTTAATATAAACTGTATACCAAAATGGCTCTTTAACCTTAAAAAGTGCAATTACAGAGAGATAGAGAGAGAGAGAGAGAGAGAGAGAGAGAGAGAGAGAGAGAGAGAAATACTTTTAACATCATACCAATTTGAATAACAGCTATGTTTTAGGTAACATTTTTCTCAAATTAAAATATTCCAGAACACTGTTTATATAAGCTGTTACTCCCTTTCTCCCATATAAATAATAGTAGAAAAAACTGAAAATATTAGGAAACAAAATAAATGAATTTTTTCCAAGTGTACAGAATGGATATTGCAGCAAAAATGACAAAGTGGATCAGACATTAGCTTTTACAAAGTGCAATATTGAAATCAATAGAAATTAGAAACTATAGTATTATGCATTTTGTTGCATGAAGATATTATATTATTTAACAGAAATTGATTTTAGCTTTCTTCCAAAGGACATAAAAATAAAAATCTGAGTTAGACTAGTCATGCTAGTGCACCATTTCTCCCATTGCTTTGACATTTGGCAGAAAGATGAGAGCAAAAAGAAAAATGTCTAGAATAGTAGTGTTCTATTGTACTATTTATGTTCAATATGTTATATATTCAGTATATCTCAAATTTGAGGTAAAACCTTTAGTACTAATCATAGTACTTATGTTCTTGATTATAGAATATGTTAAGTGAGTTATTGTTTCGCCTTGGTAGGAAGCCATGAATTATCATATATACATTGGATTTACATTTGTTCTCAGTATTTTAGCTATGACTAGCCCCTTCTAGAAATATAGTGAGAAATCTGTAAAATAAGGAAGTCAGACTAAATGTGAGCCAAAATATTTCCACTGCTTATAGAAAACATGAACTGATAGTAATAATTTTACTTTTATGTTTGCCTAGAATCCTCATTAAGGCAATTACTTTTTACTTATTTTTTATTCACAAAAAGCAATCTGGGTCCTGCCTTTTGATTATTTAACGTGTATTTCTAAGACTTAACTTTTGCAGGGGCTAGTTTTATTAGCATCCTTAAGTGAAGATTAAAAGCGCACCTAACTACTTACAATTAGTGATGCAGTATGAGTTGAGATGCTTCAGATGAACTAATATGTAAAATTAATGAATTGAAGCTAATTTCTTGATTGGTCAATAAATACTCTGAAGCAATCCAGATCACGTAAAATAGGCAGACTTTGTTTATAGGTGTCAATATGTATGTATAGGATTTAAAGTGTGTTTTAAGTTTTACATGTTTTTCATAAAGTAACAAATGACTATAATTTGATTAATTGAGCTCACATGTACATGTGTATTTAATATGTAAATATGCACACATACACAAATATATACATATATAATTTGTTTGTTCCCCTAACAGTAAAGAACCAGATTCAGGACTTTGTTTTTTGTTGTTGTTATTATTGGTTGTTTTTTCTATCTTTTAGGACTTTGGATAAGGATCATGTGAATGCACCAGGCTATATAATGGAGGGATATATATGGAGTCAAGTCCTAGCACCTGGCACCTCAAAGGTTAGCCATCATTTCTTTTATCTTTGTTGCCCTGGCACATGTCAGGACAAAAAGTGGAAAAGAATAGACCCTCCCTGTTCAAGCGCGTGATCCTGAGGTCTAGCATTCAGTGAGACAGTCTCCCATGTGGTCCCCAGGTAGTAACAGCTGTGGCTCCTTGTGCAGTTGTCCCAAGCATCCTTATTAATTCACTGAGACCATAGGCTCTGAGTATAGGAGAAACCATAGTCTCCTCTCAAAAATAAACAAAAGACTCTGGTTTCATCTCAGTCTTCATCATAAGGAATGAATGGTTAAGTCTAAATTCTAAAAACTTTCAAATAAATGCGTTCATTTGGAAAAACACATTATGACTTATTTTTTCTTGTTTTCCCCATGTTCTGCATCAGGATATAATTTTAAATATAGAATTTCAAATTCTATAAGAAGCTACTTACTTCATTTCTTAAGTTAAAAATTTCTTGGATGGAAAACAAGTGTTTCTGTCTTTAGGCAATATATATATATATATATAACTGTTGTCTTGTACTTTAAAATAATGATTAGTCCATCAAATTTTGGACTATAAATTAACCTTAGAATTCAGCAAAGCCCTTACAAAAATAAATACTCTTAAAAAGTAGCTCTAAGTGTGGGTTTTTTAAAAATTGTCTCAGAAGCAAGAGCTGCCTCACATAAATGCTGTACAAAAAAAAAAAACAAAAAAAAAGGAACTCTGTGAAGTTATAAAAATATCTACTATTTGCATAGAAGATGGTATAAGCTGGTTCATTTTCCTTAAGGACAATCTGAGATGGGTGACTAGTATCCATAGGAGCTGTGGGTTGGAATAAGGAATTGACCACCTCCCCTCCAAGCAGATAAACAGAGCTGAGAATGGGCCTGGAGGGAGCAGAGCTCTCCCCGTTTAGTTTGTTTCAAATGTGGAGTGTTTAGCACATGGTCTATATTTGCTTCTCCCCAATTCCCATTTTATCATTGTTCAATATATGACACAATGGAGTCAACTTATACATCAAACTATGGTATACACAAACCAATTATCATTGTTTTGAGGAGTAGAAAAATATACTTATCAAATTGATTTGACCATATATTTAGGCTTAGAGAAATCTGTCCTTTGCTGACACTTCCTGAGCAACTTATTTGTAGCAAGCAAATAAGCTTTGAAGCTTTCAATAAAGCACTTAGCTCAAGAAAAAAAAAATACCAATTTTCTTTCTATATTAGTTTGTGTACATTATACAAAAAAAGAAACAAAAAGTTTCCAAATATATTAAAAATTGTTGATTTAACACATGACCCAACATAAATATTATTAATAAAATAGGAATATTAACATCAACAGCTTGCTGTGCATCCCGGCCCATGAGCTTGGTGGCGCCACTCAGACTTGTGGCAACGCCAGATCTCCCGAGGTCACCCTTTCATACTCGTTCCTTGACTTTTTAATTTCTCGATTTCTGTACCTGGAATATTCAGGAATGAAACTGTTAGCATTGTAATTAACAGTAATGAGAACAAAGTATGTTAACAAAAGGAACATGTATATGGACTCTATATTTCTATTAGTCTGCCTTACATTTTAAGGTCCTAAGTTTCTGGGGTTATTAATTTATAAGGCTGCATTTTATCAAATACAAAACTCAACCTGATAAATACAAGTGACTAAGTATAACACTGGCATCATGGCTTACAGCTTACTTTCATATTTATTATCATATTCAATACTGAGTTCTGTAATTAATGTAGGATGAGGAATTCTCTCTGTATTGTAAAAGGAACTGATACTCCCAAGTATCACACTCCCTATGCATAAGGTCACATAGGTAATAAGTAACAGAGATAATCACAGAATCAAATCAAGATGTTCTGCTTCTACAACTTTTTCCTAAATAAAATCAGTGCAGAGTCCACCTTCTCCCTCTAAACTTTAGAGTCTAAAGAATACTTTGTCCATATTTTTACCCAGTTTAAAAGTCTGTAGTGTATAAAAGTGACTGATAAAAACAGAGTGTAAACACGCTGGCTTACCATCTCCAGAAGTAGTATATGGAGCCGGCGACTAAGAGAAGAAGGAAGAGAATAAGAATCACGGTCAGAGCCACATATTCTTTGCTCAAGGGTTGTTGGACCGTTAAAAAGAAGTGTTCACATCGGACACCAGCATAACCCACCTCACACCTAAAAAAATGCAAGAGAAAGATCAATAGATGTTCTCAAATCATGGCTATGGCTTAGATTTGTAAGCACTAATCTCATACTACGATGCAAGAAATCAACAAGGTTTGGCAAGAGATGAAAAGCAGGTCATCAAAGACTGACCTAGAACCAGGCCACAAGGCACAAAGAGCCCCTCGTTGCTCTCACGCTGAACTGTGGTATGGAAATGACAGTCCGGTGCAGTGGCCCGCTGACTGTCCGTCTGGAATAGGTTTTTGTAAGTTTTTCAGGATTGAAGTGCTTTTTGTCTACATCAGTGGAATCAATTCCCAAAACAGAGGTTGATAAATGTAAGTCCAATGGCAAGATTAGAAGTTGAGCTGCTATTGTGGCACATGTGAGAGGGAGGCAGCTGAAGCCCTCCCCAGTCTGTACCCCTGAAGTATCTGTACAATTTGAAAACCACCACTCTTTGCTCCATAATTAAAAAAAAGACCTTTCTTAATAGAGCTTTTCATATATATATATATATATATATATATATATATACACACACACACATATATATATATATATATATATATATATATATATATATGAAATTTTTTACATATAATTGATTTTTTACAAAGAGGAAGGGAGAGGGATAGAGAGCTAGAAACATCCATGAGAGAGGAACATTGACCAGCTGCCTCCTGCACACCCCCCACTGGGGATGTGCCCCCAACCAAGGTACATGCCCTTAACTAGAATCAAACCTGTGGCCTTTCAATCTGCAAGCCGACGCTCTATCCACTGAGCCAAACTGTTTTCAGCCAAAGTACCTGCCCTTGACCAGAATCCAACCTGGGACCTTTTAGTCCACGGGCTGACACTCTATCCACTGAGCCAAACCGGTTTTGACATTTTAATAGAGCTTTTAATAGGACATATAAACTGTATGCTTGTAGTACATATAAACTGCTCCCCATGGAAATATACTAGTAGAGTAACTTCAATAAATAAAAGATAGAGAAACCTAGGTTAAAAAAAAGAGTCTGTTGTTAGTTTAGGGATATTACCTGCAGTATTTTTCACTCATGTCCACCAGGAATATACACTGTCCATGCAAACAGTAGCCATTCATGTCAGAGCTGCACTTTGTTATTGACACTTGAGCCACACGTGGACTGTTTTCTGTCTTCACTGTGAAGAAAATGGAGAGTTGAGTATATTCTATTGCCTTCTTGGAAGCGTGAATCATCCTTTAATAATAGTAACCACTGATCTACTGTAACAAAGCAGGTCAGGTACCAATCAGAAGAGAAGAATTTTCAGGAGCACGGAGTCACTCTAGTGTCACACTCTCTTATCAATAGACACAACACACCGGTCCAAAAGAAAGTGGCCAGCAGACTAAACCAGACAAACCTGGGGATTTAATTCTCCAATGACAACATGTAAAGGTAGAAAAGGTAAGTTGAGGGACATACACACACACACACACACACACATTATTACCTTCTATAATTATTCACTGAACCAAAATTAGTCTAATTTTTTCAAATCTCAAAATAATTCTGAAATTCATTATTCCAAAAGCAATTTTAAGCTGAATACATTAATTTATTTAAGATAGTTTAATTCTAGCATGACTTTTAAGCTAGCAAGGCTTGCTCTGGTGTGCATTTCAGAATCATTGAGGTTACCATCGAAGAAAGCAATCAAAGCCTCCCAACATATCTAACAATGAGTCCGAGCATGAACTGGATAAACCCCTGGTTACAGATGCCTCCGTTACAGCCATAAAAACAGGAGCTTTGTTAGAAACAGTGTTGAAACTTATATATTCACTTCAGAATATTTTAAGTTACTAAAACGTGAAGAATGGTCATGACATAATTATTTTTAAGTTACATCTTGATCGCAATACTCTTGTTCAAATAATCAAAAAAGAAGAAGGCAGACCAAACCTCCAGAGCGCACAATGTTGAAGGAAGATAAGAGAGAAAGTGAACTTTTGGAAAATACCTTGGTCCCTCAGCATAGATAATATTGGGCTCAATAGCTCAGGATAACCCTTGATTCAATAATTCAACAACCTTTGACTACACATCAGAGACCTCTGGGGTCCTTGAGAGAAAAACTGTGCATCCCTAGGCCTAAGCAATGTGTTTGTCACATAGTAAGTAATCCAGGAATGTTTCTGAATGAGTGCTGTGATGACAAAGACAGAACATCACTTGTCCCTCTTACAAAAATAAAATGAAAAGGCACTGATGATCTACTGTGTATAGTATCAATGTTCCTATTTTGCCTGGGACTCAGCTTGTTACAATGGTTTCTCAGCAGAGCTCTGGGGAATGGCTATAGGGAATCTGATTTTCTTATTCCTTATCTCTTCAAGATCAAATTTCCCCATATAACTACAATTTTTGCTTTGTATGTTTTCCAGGTTGCTAGTTTATAAGGGAGTTAAGAAATTTGTTAACACAGTAGCTATTCTCTCTCCCTCCCCCACTCCCCACTTTCATATGTATTTATAGTCTTTGAGTTTGCATTTTCTGTTAACAATATGTAATCCTCTAAAGTGCTGTTGATAAAATTGGGCTTACCTAGAGCTGTGCAGTTGTCTTCAGATTCTCCTGGGATACACGAAGGAATCACAGTGGTTCCGAGAACTATATGTAGAAGATGAAAACCTGTTTATAGAAAAAAAATCAAATATGTAATTAATGCTTCAAGGGAAAAAAGGTTTGGTCAGATTTCCACAGCAACACAGCATTTGGAACTTAGTCCATCAAAACCTTAAAAAAAAATCATTCCTGGAAACAGACATATGATTGAAAATGAACCCCCAGGTCTTAGGTCCAAGGGTAAAAGCCTTGGCATTGTATTCATAGTTAGTTACAGATTTAACGTGCTTCAGATGTTTCACAGGAACCTTTTCAAAGACCTGATTTTGAAGTTTGATACCGTAAGAAGTTTAGAAATTCAAAAATTGTAGGATTTCTAATGTTTTATTCCATGTCATGTTTGAAGCAATGCTCCAAGAAAGAACCTATCACAAAAGAATGATTCAAATAAGAATCAGGTTCTACTTATGCTAACAACTATGCAGGACTCTCTACCTAAGATACATTCCTCGTTGACTTAAGTGCCTAAATTCTAAATTACTCTTGCATTGTAAAATGTAATCTAGGCAAAGTCAGAATATATCTTATTTAACTCGGAATGTACACACATACACTGAGCCATAGAACACAGTTTCTGTCAGCCCAGGAAGCATTTGAACAGAGTGTTTCATCTTGTATCTCCAATGAAAAGGTAAATATTGGAAAACAGGCACCAGAGTGACTCAAGTAGTTCCTTCATTATGTACAAAGCATAAGATGAATGCTTTTAATCGCATGGGCATTTATTTAAGAGAGTTTAGTCTTATCTGTTTAGTAGTCAGGTATTCGTACTTCAACTACCCTTTCCATGCTTATTGAGTAATTCTAATATAAATATAAATATAAATGGTGGTGTTAGTAGTAACATTGGCAGCAGTCAACATTTTTTGCACACACACTATATGCAGGCATGGTTCTATCATCCTTGTTTTTATTATCTCATTTAATCCACTTACTGACACTCAGAGGAAGATACTATTGTTGCTATTAGACGTATCTGAAAACTAAAACATAGAGTTTGAGCAACTTTCCTAAGGTACATAGTATTGTTGTGAATGGGGCACTTGCAGAATTTGGAAACAGACAACAATGCTAGGGTATAATAGACATCACATGGAGCAAACAAGTGAACATGTAATTGAAACAGATTATTTAATCCTAGAGGGGGGCAGCAAAAGGCAATCCTGGGAGAAAACTTGAGCAATGTGGTTCCCTCCCTTAGTTTTTGAGATAATTAAATAAAATGGTATTTTTTTCTGAAATAATGCCTAACATACCAGAGATCCCCATAGATGTTCCTTCAAAGTCAACATCTAGTCTCTAGTGTTAGCAAGATATACAGGCAGTGCCCTCTACTGGTCTGTTCCAAGAATATTTTCTTTTTCTCAAAGGAGTCATGTATCTATTAAGCAAATTGCATGGGGGGTTTTTTGTTTGTTTTTGGTTTTTGGTTTTTGTTTGTTTGTTTTAGCATCAGCATCATAGTTTGTAATTTAATTTTTCACACTTGACATTCTAACAGAGCTGTGAAAAAGTTATTAGCCCCAAATAACCTTAATGCAGTTAAATTAAATGTCTCGTCCAAGACCAATTATCCAGTGACCATAGAAGATAAGAATCAGAAATGCACCTTCTGACATCAAGCCTCATCATCTTTCAATGATCTGAAAATACTTTTTGAAGTTTAGAGCTAGATAACTCCCCCTTCTGTATTTCTACAACAATGTAAATCCTGCTTCAATTACTATTATAAGGGGGGAGGGGAAAAACATCTTTCTTTAGTGAGGAAAAATAATGCTAAAGTTTGGATTTCATTGTCAGTTGAACAGAAATGAAAAAAAATATTAATTTGTCCTCATGTAGAATGAGCTAGAATCTCATCCAAGTCCATTTGGTTCTACATCTCAATATAATTTTGCCGTGTACTTTAATGACTGAAGAATTTAATGTATACAATCTGCTCAACACAAAATGAAGTTCTAAATACGTGTTTTTACATCCTTGACCCTTCTATTCTTCCATATTTCTTCAACTGAGGAGTGCTTGGAAGTAATATTACTAATTCTCCCACCAGGAAAGGGCCAACCAGGTCCATTGTGCAAATGTACCCCTGAAGCTCATTTCTTTATCCTCTGCAGGAATCAGAAACTAGCCTCTCCTCCTCTCCTCTTCGGGGTTGCTTCCAGCTGCAACCTGCGACAATATTAGAATCCAGCTAATTGTTTGGAGGTGTTGCTTCTCCTTTTTTTTTCTTTTTTTCTTTTTAGGATTTTAGTAGTTCATTTTTTCACTGTTGGACACTTTGTTCCACTTGGTCAGGCCACAGGTGAAATATTTGTCTTTGTGAATTAAAGAATGTTCAGTGCAGGGCGTGCCTCCACAAAAACTGGGCTCTCCTAACCTGTGACACTCCCTTGGACATAGTCCATCGCTCAGGATGGTTTCTGTGAGACTCACGACATTAATCCAACATCCGGGTGTTTTACAGAAGAAACTAAATAATTTTAAATGCTACTTTCAAAAACAAGTGTGTAGATTCTGGTTCCATCGTGAATGTGTGTAACCAAAAAGGTAGCAAAACTAGTTCTCAATTATATGTTCATCTGCACAGCTCTTTGGCTTTTACACAGTGGTTCTGAAGCTTCCTTCCACCTCACCTCTGCCCCAGACCTTCGCAAACTGGAGTAAAGGTAAAGGAGTAAGTGGAGAAGATTAAAAAAAAATTTTTTTTTGAAAAACTCCACCATGAAAGATTCTGATATCTACTATCCTGTACCCTTAAGAATTACTACACATTATTTTAAAGCCATACAAAAAAGGAATAGATGCTAAAGTCATATCCATATATTTCTTTAATCTTACAGTTTTTCATGACTTTAGCAGCATAACTTTAGTTATACTAATAAAAAAGGTAATATGCTAATTAGACCGGATAGACCGGACATCCTACTGGATATCCTTCCGAACAAAGCCATAGGACGTTGAGGGCAGAGGACCAGGGGCATGGAGAGGCTGCGGTGGGGGAGAGGCCACAGCATGGGCCAGTCCAGCGCATCAGCCCCTGCTGCAGAGGCAGTGGGGGAGAGGGCTGCCCGTCCCAGTCCCAGTGCTGCCCCTTCAGCAGAGGCAGCCACAGAGGCAGCAGAATGGGCCCAGTCCCAGCACCACACCTCCGCAGAGGCTGGATGGGGTGTGACCTGCTGTGCTTCAACCTCCCCCAGCCCCTCCCCCAGTTGGCTTGGCCCCAGATTGCCCCCCACCATCAGTGGGCGGGGGGCGGGGCCAGCAGCCATGATGGCCAGCAGTGGCAGCAGCACAGCGAGGTGATAGAGTCCTTCCACAAAGGGAGGCCAGAGACAGCAGCAGTGGTGAGGTTATGGGGAAGCACTTTCCCTTGATTGGCCCTGTCACCTCTCACAGAGGGATGCCAGACTGCAGTGTAGGCCCTCTCCCCACAGGTAGGACATCCTCTGAGGGCTCCCAGACTGTGAGAAGGGGCAGGTCCCCCCCCCCGCCCCCACCACCACCACCAGGAGATTTTGGGCACTGGTCCTCTAAGTTTGAACATAATGATCTCTCTAAGATTCAACTACTTGGGTCTGGATCCTTGAACAGGAGTCTTGCTAAGAAAATAATTCACTATGATACTAAAGATTTTGGATAGTGTCCTTGTCTCAGAAAATAGGTCTAGTGACAAGTTCACATTGGCAACTAAAACATGAGCAATTCTGCACAAGGTGAAACGAGGTAAATGATTTTTGAAGTCAAAATTAGCAGGTGAAACTTCTGTTTCATCACTGCTATAAAAATCAAAATCCCTTTCGAGGCCAATTTTTCTGTCAAACTTCCAAATGGGTTTTAGGATCCTGAAGCTCACCTATTCATCCTTCTGCCTTCACCTTTCAGAGACTGTGTCTCAGTGAAATCTCAACTGTGCCAGCAGGAAGTGGTGCTGGTGACTCACAGGATACAAACCACCTCTACCCTGTGAGTCAGGGCCGGGCCTACACCCTTACACAATATTGGGGACGGCACGCGTGGGAGAGGCTGAGTGCCATTGCCTGAATGGGGGTAGCACTGAACGTTGTGGGCCCTGGGGCCTTAAGAAGTGCTTGTCCAATAGCAGGAGGGAGGCCAAATGTCAAACGTGTCTGATTACACCTGGTTTCTTTTGGCCTTGCTTTTTTTGCCCTCACCCAGGGGCTCCTCTAGAAGAAGGCAGGGACTCTGTGACTAGCCTCCCAGGTCAAGTCAGCAAAATCAGTGACAGTTCCAGGAATAAGTAGGCTCCCCTGAAGAAATAATCAAGCACATACAAATAACCCAAAATAAAATGAGATGGGTTACAGAATAAAAGGAATGAATTTTTTTCTCCCTAATTTTACCTTTTATGTTTAGAACCAAATACCAGACTTATAATAAATTGTATGATTTGTCCAGTCCAAACAGGTAGTAAAACCCGTTTTATTCACATTTTTGCTATGGACTGCTAGATTTCCACCTCTTCTATGATGGTCTATAATTTGAGCATACGTGTTATGCCTCGTACACTTTGAAAGAGTGAATATGCCTTCACCATTTCCACATGCTTTTGTTTTAAATTACATTCCACTATGAGACGAGGTCTTGCTGCACCTTGGTTAAAATAACTGTAAAATCTTTATTGCATTACATAATGTGAAACACTACTGTCAATACTTTCTAGTAACATCCTACTTTTTATATATTCATAAATAACCTTATCTTTGTTTTCAGCAACCACGCTCTTCTTACAGTTTTTCAATGTTAACTTTTTAACTAAACTTTATTAAAAACTGTTACAAATAAGTATTTCTTTTAATTTAGCCATAGGATCCTATTTGTCAAGGGAAAAGGAAAAACTTCACAGGCCCATGGCCAGCAAACTGGGGCTTGCGAGCCACATGAGGCTCTTTGGCCCCTTGAGTGTGGCTCTTCCACAAAATACCACGGCCTGGGCAAGTCTATTTTGAAGAAGTGGCATTAGAAGAAGTTTAAGTTTAAAAAATTTGGCTCTCAAAAGAAATTTCAATCATTGTACTATTGATATTTGGCTCTGTTGACTAATGAGTTTGCCGACCACTGTCATAGGCCATCGTTTTTTTCAATTCATAGGCATAATACCCTTCAATTTTGGTAGTAATTTCTAAATCATACTTCAAAATTCTCATAGTCATTACACAATGCTACACTTAAAGCTATTCTAATCAAGACTCAGTGTGTCAAAATATAAGGGATTAGTTTATTTCTCCCTAAAATAGACTTAAAGATGTATCTTGTTCATGATAGAAATCTTCTCAGAATGCAGGAGGATGCATATCACCACTTGTGTAAAGGGTACAATGTTATTATTAGTCTCAGTGTCTGGAATTTTGTGACTTAAGAGCTCCTAATATGGGGCATGCATCCCCTAAAAGCCAGATACATTTCTAGAATATTATTTCAAATATTTTATTATAATTTTTTTTCCTTCCAAGATAATGTTATATGGATCTTTATATATTTTTTTAACCCGTTTCCCTTTCATCTTGTTTCTCACACCTATCCCCATAGATCCAATTCAGAAATATAAATTACTACTACATTATTGTTTCAAGGAAACCATCTCCTAAAGGGGCCACAGTTTAGATTATGAGTATTTGCCTTCTTTTCATCGTGGTCATATTGTATGTGGCCTGAACCTTTGAATATGTAATGGCATCTTTAGAAAGAATGACTGTTATCACATGCATTCTTTCTAAAGGCCTAATGCCAGAAATGAATTTCCAAAGGAACTGAATTTTAATCAGCATAAAAAAAAGAGAGGAAAATATAAATACATAAAACTAACTTTAAAGTCTCAGAGCTAATTGCTTTTCATTCAATAAGACTGCATAATGCACCTAGCACATTTGAAGCTGCTAAAAAGTCGTACTTCATAAAAATATATTTTCGTTAAATTGGAGACTTCAACTTCAGTAAGAAGCACATATGCAACACCCAATAAATAAAAAAGGAGAGCAGTTTCGCCTGTATTTTTTTTTAATAACTACATGTCTCAAATTATATTTGTTTAATACATATCTTTTGAGGTTTTCTGACTGTATGGTATTGAACAAGATGCTGAAAAGAAAATTGGTGGGAAAGAGACAGCTCCTGTCCTAAGTAGAGTTAATGGGCTATACACCTGGGATGAAGAGGAAAGGAGAGAATTCACAGATGATGTCAAGTTCCTGGCTCCAAGGAGGGTGGAGCTATTAAAAGAGTAGGAAGCAGGCAGACCAGCCGGTTTGCGGAGATGCTTGGAAATGGTAGATATGAATGGAGAGCATAATGAGTGAAGAAATTTGAGTCTGTAGTTCATATGTCACCTATTTACACTTATTAGGCCCTTAGGAACACAAATCTTAAATAAAAGAGTGAGAAGTGAGTTGATGGAGTCTATCTGGAAGTCATATGAGGGAATATGATCTTTATGGGCATATGAGCCATTCAGATTTCTTAAGGGAAATAGTATGAAATGAAATATATTAGAACTTCAGGGAATAGGTAATCAAGAGTGATTAGAAATGGCCAAGGAAATTCAAGAAAAAGGGAAGTTCAGTGTTGTATGAACCAATAGGTAGAATTATAAAAGGAGGCAGGGATAGTCGGCAAAGCAATTATATAGGAAGAAAGTATAAGTGGTGCCATCATAAATATGATTATTCATCATTATTCAAGACAAATGGTGCTTAAATCAGCAATAAAAATGGCTAAGTTGACTTTTTTAACACTTGAATTGGTTTTACATTTGCATCCGGCTTACCATTAATATTAAGTTTATTTGTCTTGGTAACTAAAGCATTGATTATTCAAACTTCGAATTATGAGTGCCAATGGAAAACCCACCCATTAGGCTAGTGATTCTCAATCCAGAGTAATTTTGTCAACCAGGGACATTTGGCAATGCCTGGTGACATTTTTCTGTGTCACAACTGGGGGAGGGGGGTGTGTGCTACTGACATCTAGTAGGTAGAAGCCAGTGATTGCTGCTAAACACCCTGCAAATCATAGGAAGACTCACATAAAAGGATTATTCAGTCTACAATGCAAATACAGCCAAGGCCCCAAAACTCTGCATTGGACACATGAGGAATGGAGTCTAGTTCTAGCTCAGAAACTAATTTTATTTCCCTGCAGCTGAGATTTCTTTTCTCTGAAAATAGAGACCTAGGAATGGAGTAGGTTAAGAGGGAGATGGAATTTAGATTAAATTACTCTAAGGTCCCTTTCATTTCTAAAACAATACTTTTCTTTCTTTTACTGACTATTCATCATTCAGTCATATCACTGCCCAATTTCTCTCTCTCTCTCTCTCTCTCTCTCTCTCTCTCTCTCTCTCTCTCTCTCTCTCACACACACACACACACACACACACACACACACAGTGTGTGTAATTTAAAATATGTTTAAATTTTGTTAGGCATATCATCAGTGAGTACAGACATAAATGGGGAAATGTGGGAAGAATAATTACTAGGTTTTATCATAAACAACAAAATTGAATTTTAAAGAACTATTGATTAGTCTAAAAATATTTAACTTCTCAAGTATATTTCCAAAGAACATAGTGGTGAGAATTCTATAAGTATCAAGCTTATCATGCATCCAACTAACATTTACTGAGTGTTTAATATTTGTGTGTCACAGTGTGAATGAAAAAAGATGAGTGCAGCATCAGTAAGGGGAAACGGAGCTAGATGCACAGTATTACTTGAAAAGGGCAGGACCTCAGGAATGGGAGAGGTGTCAGGGGGCTGGGGGTCAGGCTGCACATTTTTTTATGTATTTTTATTTTATCTCATATTATTTATTTATGCCAGGGGAGAATGTGAACGAACACAGTCCCCCATTTCCATGAATTATGCAGTCGAGTTTCCCCCAGTTGGGAGAGTCTCAGGGGTCAGCACATCTGGAGTGTAATAGATACCCCTGGTCCTAAGAAAACCATCTTTGTGACCATGGAGTATTCCCTTAATATGTATATTTACCTGACAGGGGTTATCTGAGAAAGCTTGACACTTTTCTCTAGACTTAATGAGCAGAACCAAAAGTGAAGAGTGAGTTAGGGTCATCCCCAGCAGCGGGTCTGCACATTAAAAAATGAAGCCTTATGTGAGGGATGGCACTTCTTTTTAAATTTGTTTTCTTGTTTTAAAAAAAATGTGAATAGCCGAAACCGGTTTGGCTCAGTGGATAGAGCATCGGCCTGAGGACTGAAAGGTCCCAGGTTCGATTCTGGTCAAGGGCATGTACCTTGGTTGCGGGCACATACCCCAGTAGAGAGTGTGCAGAAGGCAGATAATCAATGTTTCTCTCTCATCGATGTTTCTAACTCTCTATCCCACACCCTTCCTCTCTGTAAAAATCAACAAAATATATATATTTTAAAATGTGAATAGTAATACCTTTCCCGGTTAAAATGGAGTTATAAAGTTTAAATGAAGTGTTTTATAAGAATGCACTTGATGATGATGATGATGATGATGATGACGATAGACTTAATTTTTAAAGTTTTTTAAAATTATTTTCTAATATTCAATTTGTTAATTCCATATACAATAATCTGATAATATTGTTATTATTATCTCCATTTTACAGATGAGAAAACTGAGGTCCACAAAGGAATAAATCTTTATGGAAGTATCAAATTAAAAAAAAAAAACTGGGATGTGTTATTATTATCTCCATTTTACAGATGAGAAAACTGAGGTCCACAAAGGAATAAATCTTTATGGAAGTATCAAATTAAAAAAAAAAACTGGGATGTGAACCCCACATTCTATGTACTATCTATGTCTCTTGATTCAAAACTATCAAGTTTGACATATATAAATGTGTATATTTTTATATACGAGAGTGAGACTTTTTCCCTGATCTGGAGGATTTGCAGGAGAATTTGCATTTAACTCACTTTCATGCCTCAAATTTAAAATTCAGGATTTTTATCCTAAAAAAAATAAGGGTTAACATTTTTTCTGAACAATTATCAAATCATCCTGTATATTATAGATGGTATCCTAGTTAATAAAGTCATTACCTTAACCTAGAATGTCACAGAACTTTTATTTGCCCTGTAAGTAGACACCTAGTCTTTCATAACACATTGCCAGAGGACACTGAGTCTGCCATGTTACTTCACTTGTTAAAGCTTCCAGAATTGCTATACCAAGGGGATGGCTGTCAGGGTGCTCCTCCCCAAGGATATCACAGCTCTGGGGAGTCTCACCATTGTCTTCCTTCCAAAGGAATGTTCCCAGCAGAAATTACAACCATATTAATTAGACAATTTACATAAGTCTATATTCAGGATGAAGTCTTACAGATGAGGAAACCACACTTTAATTTATAGACTCTTTGAAGAGGATTTCTTACATGACATTTGCATCTTTGGTGAGACAATTAACCAGGAAATGGGAGGTTCTTGGGCAAAAATGGACAGAAGACATTTACTTTTGCCATTTACTCTAATTTCTTTACTGAGCCTTAGTTTCTTCATTTGTCAAACTGGGCTATACATACCAACCTCATGCAGTTATTTTAAGAAGTGAGATGATATGTGTAAAGCACCTACCACACAACATAATTGGCTCATAGTAGGCATCTGGTAACTGTTAGTTCCCTTCCAAACTCCTGAATTTGGCCCCCAATGGGGGCACCCCAATGTTCATATGGCCAGAAGATGTGGAAGGCAGCTGGGTACCGGGGTCAAAACCCAGACAGGAGAGGCCTGTCGTCATGTTTTCTGCCTAGAGGTGTCAACTCAGGTGTGCTACCACTCAGGCAGCTCATGAACTCTCAGGTCAACAGAAAAGATCCGAGGATAGAGCCAATGTCTCACTGAGATCCATGCTTCCCGTATTTTCAAGAAAATAAGTGTTTATTCTGCTCAATTCTCTGTCATTGTGCAATGAGGTATGGAGAAATTGTCTTGAAGATATCATTCAGGAATATGCTCAAAAGTCCATTTGGGTATCAATGAAAATGTTTTATTTTATAGATCAAGAGTCCCTAAGTATCAAAAAGACATATAAATTCCACAAAATGGAAATAATAAATAGTTTGCTGGAATCTAGCATAAATGAAAAAAGTCATTTGGGAAAAGTATTTTTAGATTATATTTTGTTTGGTGGGGGAGAGGGGCAATTTCAGAGTTAACAGATGACCTTACCTTTTCCCCCCAGGTGCTTTAGAATAAAACTATTGGACTTGCATACCTGCACAGAGTGTGGAGAAATGGTATAGAACTTCAAACAGGAACTTTCCTAGTGGCAGAGAAACATCTGAATGCACTGGGAAAACAGAAACTGACCCAGCTCATTTGGAAATGGGCTTGGCAGCTGATGAAATAAGTGAACTATAATTAAGTAATGCAATAAAGGAGTTAAGCACTTTCATGACAACAAAAACACACACAACATAGGTGGGTAGTAACCAGGTTATTCATAGGCTCTTGCTGTCTCAAATTAGAATATTTAATAAGTATCCCAGAACAGACACGGGGCATTGTTCAGAGGCAACCTCACCTGTGCGGGGGGAAGCGCTAAGCCACTGTGACCTCTAGGTTACGTTCTAACTCTAGGAAGACTGTCACCTCTCCAATTCTCACAGAGATTATTTTCACAGAGATTTAAAAACAAAGACAGGCAGAGCCACATTATGCGCTAGAGAACCTTCTACAGAGTCCTCAGCACAGTTTTGGTAGAAACCAGACATCCAGTTTCCACTTACATTCCTGAACTTGAACAAGTTCCACTATGCGGAGTATGCATTTCATTAAGTCTCAGCCCCTGAGATAAGGCGTGTTGAAATAACAATTTAACTGTCACATCCTGCACAGGTAGGTACGTAGGTAGGTAGGGGAATTCACCTCATTGCACGCCCAGAAAGAATGCGGGACTGGCAAGTTTTATTTCCTTATTTAAATCTTCATATACAGCTCCAAATTCCTCTTGAACTTTAAGGAATGAAGGAGAGAAGCAATCTATATGTTTTTCAAACTAGGAAGCTTACACTAGGTATCTCCCCTATCCGACCCCCCTTCCCCCCATTAACTCATTTCAAATAGGATGATGACAGGCAACAAAGCACACAGCACACTCAGCGGTTACAGGCTGTGGGGTGCCATGCCTGCCAGTGGAAAGCGCTGACCAGCCAGGAGGTTTCAGGGACAAACTCGACAATGGCAGGTGAGAGGATGCATTGGCGGCCAGGAGCTCCAGGACCTGAGAGCGTCCCTCCGCTCCAGGTAAGTGACAACAGCGGTTTCATTCTGCGTGGTCTGAGGCTCCAGCCACCCCCCAACCCCCAACGCCCTGCGCCCCAGAAGGAAGCTCAAGCGGGCTTGTCTTAGAAAACGGAGGGCCAAAGGGCAGGAAAGCACTCCTTTCGAAAGCGCGCCTCCCCCCCGCCCTCCATGCCCCGGTCTCCTATCCTCCCGCCCCTCCCCACCCCTGGCCGCTGCAAGGAAGAGCACGGCTGAAAGTGTCAGCAGTGCGTCCAGGTCTTGGGGCTCCTACAACAGCCAAGTTAACAGCAAAACCCAAAGGCTTTTCGACCTTTCATGTTACCTAATACGGAGCTGTATAAAGTCATGCATGCCATATATACAATAATTATCAATGAAAAGCGTTTTTTTTATGCCGAGTCGCCTCCTTCCAGACCCCACCCCACTGCAGACGGACCCGCAAGTGAGGGACATCATTTCCAAGTGTGCATGCACCGTGGCCGGTGGGAAACTCCCCGAAGGTCCATGACAAGTGAAGGCGGCTGCACGGGTGCCCCCTGAGCACCAGGCGGCCAGGCTTACCCAGGCAGAGCAGCAGCGCGGGGCCGCGGGGGGCGAGGCGCGGCTCCATCCCGGTCCGGCGGCAGCGGAGACGGGCGCTGGGGGCTCAGCGGGCAGCGGGCGGCGGGAGGGGGCTCACCGGCCCGGCTGGTGGCGCAGCGGCGGCTGGAGCGCGCGGTTGGAGAGACAGACGGGAGAGCCACCAGTCTGTCCTGTTCCCGACACTGGTCTTTCCTGCAGTTGAGCTCACTTGCCCCGCGACGCGACTTTTATAAGAGCCCGGGGTGGAGCCTGGGGCCGGAGGACCTCCTAGCCGGGCGAGGTGCAAAGTGTCCGGAGTTTCCCAATGGGCCGCAGGGAGGAGTGGCCAGCGCCGGTCCGGATGTCCTCCTCCCTCTCCGAACACCTGACTGAAAAAAATGCCTTTCGTGTTAGCCGGGGACTACTCCCCAAACTTTTCCATCTTCCCCTCTGACTCCCCGGGGTGGAGGTGGGGAGCGTGGACCAGATGGGTCGGTTTGCTCGGTGGTGGGGTCACTTGTCTGAAGAGTGGGTGGCTTTGGTTGCTCTGGGTGACAGGCATAACTTGAACCCAAACCAGCGCTGGTGTTCCCAGTGGTGGAAAGGATGTGTGGTTTCTGCCCAAAATATCTGTGTGTGTGTGTGTGTGTGTGTGTGTCTTTCATATCCACATCTTCCTTCTCAGTACCTCTGTTTCCATGGTATTACATGCATTTATGGCTTCAGTGGAGCTAGTCAGTATGAAGAAAGTCCTAAATTACAGATTTCATTCCGTCCTATTTGCTATCCATCAGACTACTGCTGATGATTTAACTTCCCCCAATTTTTTTTCTTAATCCCAACACTTTCTCGTACAAAATCTTTCAGTGCCTGCCACAAACCTGCACCCAGTCTTTTCAACCTCAGCTCCCACTAGTTCGCCAAATCGCCTCAGCCCAGCCTGTCTGGAACTCACCACACCCTTGCCTATTCCCACTTTCCTGCCTGTGCTGATGGAGTCACAGTTCAGGGGAATGGCTGACTCTTACTGGAGCTACTCAAGTCCTGCTCATTTTCTCAGTTCTCCTCAAAGGCCTTGGTTTCCTGACCTTCTAGATATCTCTTTTCATTCTGACTTCTTACAACCATTATTTTTTATCTTCCACCTAAACTCATAGAATTCTAGATTTGATACTTCACACCTGTTGAAACTAATTGGTATTATTTAAATGCTATTGGTTGTAAGTCATATATTCAAATCTGCATGAATACATAAATGATTTTACTTTTTATTTTATTCTCCCCCACCTTTTTTATTCCTCACCCCAAATGGTGCCCTTTAGTGTCCAGAACTTTCATGTTGGAAACAAATGCTTAATCCTTCCATGGTTAAGATCATGAATTTAGTAAGTCGGCTGTTGAACCCTTAGACAAGTAATTTAACCTCAGTTTCCTCGTATGTAAAATAGAGATAATAATAATAAAAATCCAGATAATGCCCAGCACAAGGTTATCACTCATTAAAAATACCTATTATTATATGTAAACATTGATGTTAGCACGTGGTAGGATGGTGGTACTTGGTGGGTGCTCAATAGTCATGAATCAATGCATATTGGAAGAGAGGTAGAATGATGGCCTCTGAAATCTAGCTTCGGAATCTACCAAGAAATCAAGCAGAAAGTAACTTATCACTTAACTGCTCTTTTGTAAAGAAAAAAAATGAAACCAAGAAATATGATCCTGGGACTAGGTTGAAGTTTTACTGAGCATTGATCGAGATCACAGTTTGGTAAATTAGAATTAGAAATAGCTTTTGTTTTACAAAGTAGACTTGGAAAATAAATAGCTCAAGTGTTTGAAAAATTAAGGCAGAATTTGAAAGAATGAGGTGTCAACTGGGAGTGTTTCCTTATTCTGCACAATGACGAGGAGGTACTTGCAAGGAGTGACAAGAATGTATTAGTCCTAATTAATGGCTTGTTTCACCAAATACTGTGCTGTGCTTTGTGCTCAAAAGAAGGATGGGGTGGAACTCACTGAGGCGAATGGGGTCATTCCCCAACAGTCAGCTCTATGGTATTGATATGTGGGGAGGCATTTTTTTACTTTGTGGCTGATGTTTGCAAGCGTGAGATATCATCACTGTGGAGGAAAAAAAATGCTGTGCTTCTCCCAAAAGTTTCCACAGCAATGTACTCTTTGCATGGTGTGAAGAAATCTTTTCTTTATTGGTTCTGTGTTTACTCAATTTTGTAGCCATTAGTTTTTGAGAGTGACTCCATCATGACGCATCAGAGAAGATTGGCCACAGCCTCCGCATGTCTTTTTTTTTTTTTTTTTTTTTTTAATAATTGCGGACTATTTTCATTAATCGTTCATTTAAATATATACACATAGTATGAATTACAATTATAATTCCTTTTAAAGACACAAACATATTTGAAGATAGAACAACTTGGGAAGAAAATAATCAAGTCATATGGAATTTTCCTACTAGGAAATGAGTTAAACTAATACATTAGCTAGATGAGTAATTCCAAGTCTGAGAGGTATCAGGTTTTTTTGTTTTGTTTTGTTTTGTTTTTAAGGAGTTAGTAAATATATATAATGCTATTTTTAAAATTCATTGAGTCTCTATTATAGTTATTAAAATGTATTTATTTTAAATTGAATCTAAACTCAAGGTGGGTCATGGTCTATGTTTGTAATTGATACACAACAAACATGTAACCACTACCAGGCAGGTAAATGCTGCAAAAATAATATTTTTATATTAAAGTGGATCTTCTTATGAGAAGTGAGGGAATCCTGGACCACCAGCATCCACATTCAGGCCCTAAACTGGCACAGCCCTACAGACTGCAGCCAGATCAATTGCTGGGCCAGCACTAAAGAGCGACCATCCAACCACAGACAAGAACTTATAAAACCTCACAATTCTTCTTCCATTCCTCCCCATGCCTGGCCCCAATTTGGGGCTCTTTGGGACTGCGACTGATACTTGCTTATTTTAAAATCACTGCTTTGAAAATTCACAACAGAGCACACCTGGTGAATCAGCTTTTTTATACCACAAACATATAAAACCTTTCATTTAGTTAATCTTTACATGGAATGATATCGGATCCCTTTTTGTCAATGAAGGCATTGAAAAATAAGGAAAGTGTCCAAGATAAGACTGCTAAGTTTCATATTTAAAATATAGGACTTTAAACATAACTAACATAACTCTATTCTATTAAATGATCTATTAGATCACCTTGGTGAAAAATGGTTTTATTCTAACTTTAGTTAGGTATTAATTACATGGGGCCTTTTGAACAAGTTCAATTTGAATGAAGAATTTATATCTTTCATGATAATTTTTTAAATATATGTTTAAATTAAATAAAATCTTATGAAATACAAAAAAAGCACACAATTCCAAGAAAAATTCTGGGCTTCATATTTACCCATAACCTCTATAAGATAGCTAGAGGCCCGATGCATGAAGATTCATGCAAGAATGGGCCTTCCTTCCCCTGACTTCCTACACCGCCCTCATTCTGGCTAGAGCCTCCTTTCCCCCTTTCCAGGCTGTCCATAGTGCCCAGAGGCCCAGAGCCGCTGGAGTGGTGCAAAACGCCTATGTTGTTGCCATGGCGATGACACAAGTGTCCCTCCCAGCCCCTAGCCACTCATGCAAATTAACTGCCATCTTTGTTGGGTTAATTTGCATAGTCATTTCTAATTGGCTGGAGAGCATTGCAATGGTACGGTCAATTAACATGTTTCTCTTTTATTAATGTAGATAGCTGTTTTGCTTTTCACTTTGACCAAAATCAACAGACTACAATGCTATTTACACAAATCTCTATTTTAGTTTATATGCTATCAAATATTTATTCAATGACTTTGTAATGACATTGTTATATGGATACAGATAAGACAGGTGCATCCCTGAAGCCAAGGAACTTTTAATCCTGTAAGAAACAAAATAGAGAGGAGGAACATACACTGAATATAGTGTACTCTCTTTTATTTAAATGACCTCTATCATAGACTTTTTAAAAAGAGTCTTTCTCTCTGGAGTAATTGATTCTTAATTGAGAATTGGTTCAAGAATTCAAAAGGCAGCCGAAACCGGTTTAGCTCAGTGGTAGAGCGTTGGTCTGTTGGTCTGCGGACTGAAAGGTCCCAGGTTCGATTCCGGTCAGGGGCATTTACGTTGGTTGCGGGCACATCCCCGGTAGGGGGTGTGCAAGAGGCAGCTGGTCGATGTTTCTCTCTCATCAGTATTTTTAGCTCTCTATCTCTCTCCCTTCCTCTCTGTAAAAAATTAATAAAATATATTTTTTTAAAAAGAATTCAAAAGGCAAAATCTTCTTTTTTTAGCATATAATTAAAGATATAGAAGAAAATAAAAATTGATAATGTTTTTAAGTTTACCAAATAGTAAATTATATTTTGTCATTAGTTGACTTCATAATTTGAGGGTTTTTTTAAAATTAAAAATGACAACACATTTGAAAATTCACAAACTATTTGATTGCTGAGTGATTAACTGGCTGGATAAGGAGACACATTAAAAAACAATATCTGCTGTTAGTGGTTTCTTTTAGATTCAAAACTGTAGGTGGTAAGGATCATGAAAGCACTTGATATTTGTTCTTAAATCTAAGTGAGATATGCTTAATAACAATAATGATAGCAACTAATATTTATATCTAGTATTTTAAATTCACCTGGCAGTTTTAAATGTTTGCTCACTTGTTACTCAAAATTATTATTTGGGGTAGGTACCATTTTATTTCATTTTACAGAGACAGAATTCAAACCAGGCAGCATGACTCCAGCCAACACTACAGTCTTCACTGTATTATTGCTTTTACTTATAATATTTAGTGCACTTTAGTGAAAGTTTGTTATATTATATGTGCAGTGCACTCATTCAGTCTCATTAAAATCCACATTTCCGGTTCTCCAGTTTTAGATTATTTGCTAAAAGCAGTTGCATCCCTTTGTAGAGGGTTTTACACTCTTTCCTTAAGAAGATCAGTCTATGTTATTATTTTCCTATGAAGGAGAAAACCATGTGTGTCTGTCTTCCACCTCCCATTATCAGAGCAGTTGTCTTTCTTTATTGTTTCTTGTGTTTATAAAAAAAAAAAAAAAAAAAAAAAAAAAAAAAAAAAAAAAAAAATTTTGTTTCTTCTAAAAATGTCACATCAAACATGCTTTTTGTGAATTTCATCAGCAGAATCCTCTGAAAAGTCATTCAGTAGCCACAGATTGTCAAAAGAGCAGATACAATTTGTAATTCTTAAGAACCTGAGCCATTCTGAAGCTGCTTTTTCTTGTACTTGCGATGAGTTGTGCCCTAGAAGTGCCTCCTGGGTCACCTATATATAGCCACAGACCATTAATTTCACACGTAGTGATGATGAATTAGGAATGCAGGCAGGTTAAGATCCCTATTTAAAGCAGGACTATTTCATGTTTAACTGACGCCCAGTTGCATGTAATTGCACATTACCTCCATCCAGGCTGCTACTCGTTACGTAACACTTTACAGTTAAAATGTTAGCCTCCTTAAAAGTATTGATTCAACAATCATTTTATGCTTGGGCATTCAATAGTCATTTTATGACTCATTCAATCACCAATCAGTCTTTGAGAAACTTTGGTTTTATTGCTAAATCACTTGTATGATTGTAGCATGATTACATATGGACTTATGCAATTTTACAAGTATTTAATATTCACGTTCTTCTCGGGTGTATAAAAAGGCAAAGCATATGCAATAAATGTTTAAGCTTGAAACTTTCATATCTTTTCATCTCCTCAAAGGTACTTGTGAATTACTTTCTAAATCTAAATGGTAATAAACATTACCTAGGATAGTCTAATTTTTGGAGACACTGCAGGTAAAAAAATATCTACAAGACAGAGTGAGATGCCCCCAAATTCTAGGAATATTTTATGATTTATTTTCCCCCTCTGTTTAGCACTACCACTAACAGACAAGTAAAAACTTGCTAGTGAAGGCCACAAAACAAAAAGCTACTAAAGTCTTTATTATATTGGATAGTACTAGTAATAATTGACTTGGAAAATATCCCTCAATGAAATTACACATAAAGAAGATAATACTCTGTCTTGCAATGATCTGACTCTATAAGGAATTATTCATGTATATTGTTAACATTTTGTTATTTGGCTGGCTAGACACTGGTTCTCATTTATGGCTGTTCTTTAAAATCACTTGGTCAGCTTAAGGGGGGGAAACTGGTCCTTGCCTTCCAAAAGATTCTGATTCAATTGCCTTGGGAAGGGCCTCAAATGAATGTATTTTTACAAACAGGCAGCTTGATGTTTTAATTAAAACATGGAACGACAGAGAGAACATTAAACCACACATTTTAGATCCAAAGTCTGGTCCTGACTGTAATTATTGTGTGA
Source organism: Pipistrellus kuhlii (assembly GCF_014108245.1). Taxonomy (NCBI): domain Eukaryota; kingdom Metazoa; phylum Chordata; class Mammalia; order Chiroptera; family Vespertilionidae; genus Pipistrellus; species Pipistrellus kuhlii. The sequence goes on from NW_023425404.1 coordinate 156,098,795, forward strand.
TCTTATGTAGGTCATTTAACTGCTCTGAACCAGACTCTTCTCATCTTTAAAATGCAAGTTTGAACTACTACACAATCTTTAATGGAAATTATCTCTATGATGTCTGAAATGTGGTACTAATATGGAACCAACAGCTTGACTGTCTCTTGATCCTGTGTCTTGTAAGACTGAACAATTTTAGACAAGGGTACAAAGGTATTGGTTAAAATATGCTAGAGTTCAGCACAGATAATGTCCTTGGGATTTGAAAAAGTAGTTTATCCTATATCCAGGCTTCCCCGTTGTTCTAGAATCTTGCTTCCATCACCCCTAAGATCTTTGCTTAAGCCTTTTAAAGTTTTCTTTCCTTTGCTCAGAAGTTATGAATCATGAACTCTACCAAAAATAAAAAGAACTGGGAATATAGCAACGAGGGAATCTAGATCCTGTTACAGATGAAGGAAACTGCATTGTTGTATAACCCAAACCATATTTATAAGGAAAGTTTCACTCTTTCAGATGAAAAAAAAAATTATAGGTATTAAGTGTCCTAAAAATCAGAAAATAAAGCAATCAATTGACAAAAACTGATATTAAAAGAGTAGTCAGGCCGGGACCGGTTTGGCTCAATGGATAGAGCGTCGGCTTGGGGACTGAAGGGTTCCGGGTTCGATTCCGGTCAAGGGCATGTACCTTGGTTGCGGGCATATCCCCAGTAGGGGGTGTGCAAGAGGCAGCTGATCGATGACTCTCTCTCATCGATGTTTCTAATTCTCTATCTCTCTCCCTTCCTCTCTGTACAAAATCAATAAAATATAATTTTTTTTAAAAAAAGACTAGTCAGAAGCTATAGGTTGAAATCCTGGCTCCCATCATTTGTTGACTATTTTGACCTTATGACCTTACTTAAATTTTTAATCACCTTATCTGTAACTGCTCCTGTCTCTCCTTCCTCTTAGTATTTTTATGGCACACAAATTAATGTTTGATAAGACCATGAGACAGAACTATAAGATATGTGTTAACATTAATGAATATCAGATATTTATTTAGTGACAGGATATATATAAAAGAGTTAAAAAAAAAAAAAAACTTAAAAAGGCAATGATGACAGTGTTAGATTTCCAAAGTCAAAGGAAGTGGGTGTTCCAAAGAGGAGGCACCATCACCAAGAGCAGATGGAGCAATGAGGTCAAGACAAGAGGAATGATGGCAGAGATTTGGCAATAGTGAGGTCACTGGTAACCTTCTAGGAGAAAGTTCAGTAGAATGGAGAAGATGTAAGTTACATTGCAGATATTAATAGTCTGTACTTCTTCTAATACCAAATATTATGATAAGACAAGATGAATCAGCTGTGGTCCTCAGCAAGGGGATGTTTATAGCACAGGCACAGGCTTCTCATAAATTGTCAAGACTAGTGCAAAACTCATGTAATAGAGATGAGTCATTCTTCCATGTAAGCCTTTGTTTAACCTGTACTATGTTTAAATGAATGAGATAGAGAAGCTGCTTATGGTTGGTTTTACTATGATATGTATTTATTACTTTTTTATTATTTAATTTGGAGGGAAATATAAAAAAAATTTGTTTTCTTCAATACTGCATAGCTCTAAGAAGGTATCCTTTTACATTATAATAGAGGGGTTAGGGACAAAGTGATTTTCTGAGATACTAAGATTCTATCCTTATTATCTCTCACTCCTTATTTAAATGTATTAGTCTTTCCTTTTATTCCTTTCCCACTTGTCCCTATTTCACTGTTTGCATATGTCTATAAATTGGTGGAAGGCCGTGATATATACACATCAGACACTATTTATATATGTTTTGCTTATTTCTTGTTCTGGCTAACACTCAAATGAGTCTCAATTTTAATATTCCTTCCTCTGATCACCTTTTCTAATTTTCCTAGATCCTTTTATGCACTCTTCTGAGTTCGTAACATCCTGAACTCTCTCTATCATTAAACTTATCAGTTGTTCATACATTTGCTTCTTTGCTTTTCTCGCTGAGAGATAAGCTCTAGGAGGAAGGATCAACAACTACACTTATTGAGTAAATTATGTGCCAAGCAAAGTTCTAAAACATGAAGTTAAAATTTTTAGAAACTGCCTGGAACATAAGTTATACAATAGAAATTGACTATTGTTATTGTTAGTTTAAAAATTATAATATCAATACCATATTCCAATATTCTTGAAACCAAAGTGATGCTTTCCTTGTGTTTTGATGTCATGCTTTTTCTAGTGTAGTGTCTTACATACAGCAGGCACTAAATATATTGTTGTTGAATGAATTTATTGATTACAAAGGGTAAATTCAAATTATAAATTATAGGAAGAGAAGGAAATTGCATTGGGACTAAGTTGTCCCATATATGCTAGTAACCAGACATTAAAATGTTAATTATTGCAACTATAATTCCTATTACATTAATGACATGTATATTATTTCAGCTAGCTCCTGAACTGGCTTTGTGAGACACCTACAGATCAAATTCAGAGCCAGTGGCAAAGAAGTCTTGCCCATTAAGCAGACTACTTAACCATCTTCTGCATTGATCAGTACTACTTAAAAGTCACTATGTCGTGTGATGGGTTTGGTATGAACAACTTAGAAGCCTGTTGCGCAGAAGAAATTCTTTATGCAATCTTTATCATATGCTGCTTATTGAAGACTCCATTATATCTTGAATCATCCTGAGAACTGGTCAGAGCTGAGATGAATCATTCTGAGAAAACACTGTGCAGCTTAAGGCCAAGGGACTTATTCTATTGGGAACCTAGTAATTAGGAGCTCAACCAACAGAAGACTCTTATGCACTACAAAGAGCTGATCACATTTGGATGATCATTAACATGAAAATTTACACAAAAATGATACTGAGACTTAAAAGATAAACATATCTATAATGTATTAAGAGAAACAACATCATCCAATGTAATATATTGATCTAGTTATTGCTATTACCACCTTGTACATTTGAAGTGTTTGTTAATACTTTTATATATGCATCCCTGATTTATGAAAGACTTAGTGACTATGATAGAGAGGATAAGGTAGCAAACATTATTCAACAACCTTAGGCTTAAAAATAAAACACTTTTTTGATAGAAAAAAAATAACATGGCAATCATAACTAATAGATTCTAAAATAAAAAATTTTAAAGATCCAGCTACTTTCTTTATTGCTAGCAAAAAATTCTTCCTTTCATCTTCTTCTTTTTATTGTGAGTAGAATTCCATCTTATTAGAATTGGAAGTTTGTAATTTCAAATTATTTTACGAAAATGTTATTTTCATGAGGTTTTATGTTAGTTTCATGCGGAGAGGTGGAGATTGAAGGGGGGCACATTCAGATTTTTCTTGACTAGAGCTTAAAATCACTTTATGTAATGACACAGTATGCCCAGGAATATATACTCATATATACCTAATAAATATTTCAAAAGCAATACTTTGTCTTGCTTAAAGGTACTGTGATGTACTTTATTTCATATGAAAGATAAAATAATAACAGATTGATTAAAATTTACTGAATGACACACTAATTAATTATGAAGGAAATCAAAAATTTGCCACCCTGAAGTTGTCTTTTGGAATATCAATTTAAGCTCTTTATTAATAAACAAATATTAAGAAAAAAAGCTTTGACCTTTCTCCCCTTCTTTTTTTTTTAATATATTTTATTGAATTTTTACAGAGAGGAAGAGAGAGGGATAGAGAGTTAGAAACATCAATGAGAGAGAATCATCAATCAGCTGCCTCTTGCACACCTCCTACTGGGGATGTGCCCACAAGCAAGGTACATGCCCCTGACTGGAATCAAACCTGGGACCTTTCAGTCTGAAGGCTGATGCTCTATCCACTGAGTCAAACCGGTCTCGGGCCCCCCACTTCCTTCTTTTTAAAGTACATTTTTACTGATTTCAGAAAGGAAAAGAGAAAAATATAAATGATGAAAGAGAATCACTGATAGGCTGCCTCCTGCATGCTCCACACTGGAAATCAAGCCCATGACCCTGTAGGAATGTGCCCTGACTGGGAATCAAACCATGACCTCCGGGTTCGTAGGTTGATGCTCAACCATTGATCCATGAGGGATGGGTGACCTCCCCCACTTTTCTGCCCAAGAGATTCAGGAAGAGAATCTTAGGATGTTCACCTTGGCCTAACTTGAATTAAGTGTGGAAGACAAGAGTGCCTCAGGAAGGTGTTTGTTAGCTAGACACCCACTGTGTCTCACCGTGTCTGAGTTGCTTGGCAAGGATTTTCCTGCCTTGTATGTTCTGCTCTTCCTCAACTTCTTGTAAATCTCTCTACTGAGTCTTCTCAAAGCAGTAAGGGTTCAGAATCTGGAGAAGGGCTGTGCATAAATGGAGACTAGATAAGAATTATAAATTTGGAAGACATTTTGGGGGAACCAGGAGGAAACTTAGCTCTAGTGACTAAGTTCCCCAGAGGCTTTTTATTAACACATTTTTTCCCTTTAGCAAAGCAGATATATACATCAAAGGTAAGGTTTGGTAAACAGGAAAAGATTATCAGGTTAGGGGAAATGCCTACAGCTGTTCAGCAGCAGGTAATAATATATAGAACATCAGCCCTGCTGAAGCCCCAAGCTCCATCAACCTTCTGATGAACTTCTTGCATAATTATGGCCTACTGGAATTTGCCTCCAGCATCTCTCATTCTCACTTCTGAAATCTAATATCTCAGTCCTCTCACCCTTCACCTTTGTCTAAAAATGTCTTATATATGCAATGTTGCCTCATTGTCTTTGGAATTTTCATGCTTATGTAAATGTGCGTTTATTAAAAGTTTGATTTTTTTTCTCCTGTTAATCTATCTCTGTCAATTTGGTTATTAGCCCTGCCTAGAAGAACTTAGAAGATAGGAGAAAAAAGTATTGTTATATTTTTTAACCCCTTCAGACACAACATGCAATTTAGAAAACAACAACAACTACAGAAGCAACAAAAACCAAACAGATCAATGATGCTTCAGAGCAGTGGTAACGTGAGGAGCTCAGAGGTGTGGGGGACCCAGAGAGTCTGTAAGGTTGGAGGGGAGAGATGATGTGTGTTCCTGGAGCAGATGGATTCTAGGTTCTCAATCCCAATTTTGCTGTTTTGTGTTGTGTGTACAAGTCTCCCATATAAAATTTCATTTAAAGAAACCTACTATTGGTTTTTCAAACTTTGGCAATTACCTCTGCACATTGTAATTTCCTTATAGGTCAAATCTTGTTATAGCAAAATCATTCTTTCTAAAATCTCTAAAAATAAAATAATATTATTATTTGATGTGCTGTTTATATCAAGTGATACTCCAGGAACAAAGTTGCAAAACAACTCTAAAGTGTTTATTTAGGTCCTTAGGATTTTCTTCTAATGCATTTTTCCTTACATCCTTTAAATCTGGCATTAGCATTTTCAAATTTATATCATAAGATTGTGTTAATTTTTTAAATATAATTTGCATGAAATTTAACCCTTTGCTTAGAATTCTATGCTTAATTTTGAGTGGTTACTGTTTTTGTTTCTGATAAGTGGATCTATTTTTTTCTTTAAATAGTTTATTTATTGCTTTACTCTTTATGATCTTTCAGATAAACATTTCATTTCAGTGACAGGGAAAATTCAAATATTTTTTAGACTTTATCTGTCTGTCAGGGATGGCAACACATTTTTTTCCAAGAGAAATATGTAATATTTCAAGCACAAAGATGATATTCACAGCTTTAAGCTAATTAGAAAAATTTTAGATTATTATTAGAATTTCCGAAAATCACATCTGTTTGGGACAGGAACAATAAAGCCAATTGATAAAGAAAAATCAAGATTGGGCCGGGCAGATGTGGCTCAGCCATTGAGCATCGACCCAAGAACCAGGAGGTCATGGTTTGATTCTGGCTCAGTTCTGGATCCCCAGCACAGAGCATGCAGGAGGCAGCCGATCAATGATATTTCTCTCCCATTGATGTATCTATCTCTCCCTTCCTCTCACTCTAAAAATCAATAAAAATACAAAAAAAAAAAAGAATCGAGATTGGAATGGAGATGGGTGAGGGAAAGATAAGTAAAAGCAGAACACGACAACTTGTATTTATTGAATATTCACTATGTGTGAAACATTAAGCTAAGTGCATTACACATCTTCCTTCTTTTAATCCTCACAACAATCCACTGAATTGATGTAAACATCACCTATTAACTGATGAGGATTTGAGTGTTAAATAACACATCCAAGTTCAAGCAGTGATGGAACTGGAATTTGAAATTGGGTTTGTTTCAATTCAAATCCCTAGTCTTTCCTGATGTCCCTTTTGCTTCCTAAAGACCATCCTGTTTCTGCATGGTCCCTGTAATTCAGCGTTTTTCAACCGCTGTTCCGCAGCACACTAGTGTGCTGCGAGATGTTGCCTGGTGTGCCATAGGTGCAGACAAGACAAGAATTTTATAATTTTTCACTATTTTGTTTACTTAATATTTCATAATAAAGTAATTATAAAATACTTTCTTTGTGTTTATTTGATTCCTATTCAAGAGAATTACTTTATATATAGTCAATATAGGCACAGAGTTAAATTTTTTAACATTTTCTAATGGTGGTGTGCCTCGTGATTTTTTTCATGAAACAAGTGTGCCTTTGCCCAAAAAAGGTTGAAAAACACTGCTTCCTAAAGACCATCCTGTTTCTGCATGGTCCCTGTAATTACGCTCCTCATTGCTGCCCAAGCACAGGGACCAGAGCCACATTCCTCCTGCTCTCCTCTCTTCAATTGTCTTGTGGCCAATCATTCTCTTTGTGATTACTCCTTCCATTTGGGGGCCCATCTCACCCTTAGGGCACAGCACTCTGCCCTCATTGTTTCTTACCTTCACTTGACCCCAGTTTGACTTACACTTTTGACTACACAGCCTCAGGATACCTTAGACCACATGTGTCAAACACAAGGCCCACGGGCCAAATCCCTCCCGCCAGGCCTTGCAATATGGCCTGCACTGCGCTGTCATCACTACACTCCACTGCATTTCCATCACAATGACAGTTTATGACTGTTCAGTAAACCATTCGCCCGCGATTTAGGCTGGATTTTAGATTTTGGCCCCTTCTCTGATTGAGTTCGGTACCCCTACCTTAGACTAAGCCTCTGTGTTTAAAGTGGTATCCGAGCCCCAGTTTGAGGATGTCTCTTGCAAGAAAGTCACATCCCCTTGGTTTAGGCTGGACTTCAAGTTAAATTAATACATATGCAGAGACTTCGCTTGACAGTAATTCTGGCTTTGGTGAGAAAACATTTAGGTCCTGGATTGGAGGGTATGGAGAAGGGGAAATTTCCTCCTCTGCCTCCCCCTCTTCCTATTTCTTATACATCTCTGTCGGGGTGGGGGGTGGGAGGGTAGAGGGGTCCGGAGAGGATTTCTCCTTGGTTTTAAGTCTGAGAAAAATAAAACAATTAAGAAATTTTTCAAGTGAAGTACAGATCCTCTGCAAGGAAGGTTTGCTGCCCCTGAGATCCTATGGAACAATCTAGAGAATTCTGGTTCTGGTGTATAGAATTTCCCCAAAGATCCTCTTCTTATAGCTCAGGGAAAGACATGGGGAGGACCGCATCTCCCTTAGGCACACTGAGGAAATTTCCACTGGCCTTTTCAGTGTGCCCTGGGGAAAATTTCTAAGTTTCTGTTCTTTTCTGGATGGTGAACCAAGTCCCATGTCTTTCATTTTTTTTTTTTTTTTTCTTATCATTTACCACCTGGCTCAATACCTGGAACATAATCAGTGCTTTATTAGTGTTCGTTAGGTGAATGGATAGATTGGGCATTAAATAGGATGATGTGTGAAAGTGTTGAACAAGGTGCAGGGTTAAAAGTATGGGCTTGGAGCCAGATTGCCTGGCTTCAAGTTCTGACTATCCCATCTACTGACAGTGTGACTTTGAACAGGTTAGTTAACGTTTCTGTGTTCTGTTCCCCACCTCCCCCCCACACTTATAAAATGAAAATAAAAGTACTGCTATCTCTTAAGAATATTGTGGGTTAGATAAGCAGGGAGTATTTAGAACTATGTCTGGCTCATGATAAGAGTTCAGTAAACTTTAGCCAAATGAAATTTAGTAACTTGGAAACTATAAACCATACAAGGTTTTTATTGTTTTTAAAATGACCAAGATCAGATAAAAGGCAAATGCAACACAATAAACCCATGGCATTCAAGTGTCTAATATTTTAAGTTTGACTATTTATCATTAGTCCTAAAGGTTGTAACTTAGAGTAATTTGTAATTTTATTTATGTATCAATTTAAATTACCAATAATGTTAGACTTGTTTGCAAGACAAATCTTTTCTCTTGAGACTGTGCCTCAAAATATTGTCCTCAGCACCTGACATTTTTTGAAATTACATGTTAATTATTTATTTTTATATTAAGCACTATAAGGACCAGGACAATGTTTGTCCTATTTCCATAGCCTAATAATAATTTTAAAAAGCTGAAAATTATGATACATTTACAATGTGCTAAGAGCCTGTACTAATAATTAAAATTGATTAATATCTCATTCAATACAACAACCATTTGAAGCCAACATAAGGATACAACTAAGTTATTAAATATGATTAAACACAATTTAGAATAGAGGGCTCTTGAAAGCACACATTTGATTGATTTAAAGTTATGATAATCACCATAAACAATAATAACATTGTAGGCAACCTGAAAGATTTAGTAATCTATAATTCTGTAGTTATCTATAAAACTGTAGTTCAATTAATATTTGCTGCTAATACTCCTAACATTATTTATTAGTTTAAATATTAGTCATAGACAATATGACTTTATTATTGGTATCTACACTAATAAAAGAGAAACATGCTAATTGACTGTACCTTTGCCACACCCATCATCCAATCAGGACTGAATATGCAAATTAACCCAACAAAGATGGCGACAATACAGATGTTCTGCACCACCCCAGCCACTCAGAGCCTCTGGGCAGCATGGGAAGGTGGAAAGGTGGCTCAGGCCAGTGTGAAGGTGGTGTCGACAGCCAGGGGAAGGAAGGCCTATTCTTGCATGAATCTTGAATGCATTGGGCCTCTAGTTAGAAACAATTATTTATATTTACAGAACTACTTTTTTTCACCTTTTATGCTACCTTTTACCATCTGTTCACCTGGTTAAACTGTGTAAATTTGACTAGTTTGAGTGAGAATAATCTTGCTCTATCAAGATAAAAACAATATCATTTAAAACAGGATGGATAATGATTTCTCTTATGAGCTTAATTTTGTCCCTCCAGAATTCCTATGTTGAAATTCTAACCCTATAATCAGAATGTGATTGAATTAAGAGACAGCATCTTTAAACATGTGTTTAAATTAAAATAGACTATTAGGGTTAATTTAATCTAACAGGAGTAGATGTCAGGTATTGCATGTATATAAGCCAAGAACACATGAATAAATGGCAGGAAGGTAAGCCGTGATAAAGGCCCCAGAAGAAACCGAATTTTCTAACACCCTGATCTTCGACACCCCAGACTCTAGAACTATGATAAAATAAATTTGTTGCTTAAGCTATCCAATTTGTTATATTTTGTAATGTCAGCTCTAGCAAACTAATACAGATTCTATTCTTACAAACTCTTATGACAAAGGTGTGACTATTATAATTTTTTCAATTTATTACTTTATATACAAGAAAGAAAAAGAAAAAGAAAAAAAAAAGAAAAACACTAAGGCACAAGGTACCAGGATTTGAACCTAGTAGTAAAGAATCAGACTTGTCTTTGACCACCAAGCCTTTTTGCTCCCTTAATTGAATATTACATACAACAGTATTAAAGCCATATTTATATTACACATATTTCTTTCACTGTATAATTGAGTTTATTGTTAGTGAAAACAATCTTAAAAGTTATGACTGGAGAGAAGGACAAAAGAAGAAAAAAGTGACAGGTTAGGCCAGAACTTGGTTCAGCAACCTCTGTGCTTGAGTTCAGACTAACAAGGAATTCAGAGCGAAGACTCAAACTATAAGAGAAAGTTTATCTAGAAAGTCACAGAGGTAGAAGAAGTGAGCCTAGAAGAAATGGGCACAGGAAACAAGTTACAAAGGCCAAGGAAGGGGCAAGGAAAACCTGCCTGGGGGAGGGGGTGGGAAAAGGTTCCACAGAGAGAGGTCCAATGGTTAAAGACTTTTATCTGGAGACCGTAGGGATGAATCCCAATGGAACATTCATCAGCTTTCCAGATGTGCCCCCTTGTGGTCTCCAGTGTCCAGTCAGCACCAGGGGTTATTAATCAATGCAGCTGGTCCAGCTGGCCATGGCATCACTTTGTCTGATTTTGCTGCTTCTCTGGGCCTGGAGCTAACACAGAGAAGAAGCTTAAATGTCATCATCTAGGGGTTAGTGCTTAAGGGAGCAATCATGCATGGACTTACAGTTTGCCCATTGCTAGCCACCTGAGGTCTCTGCTCTGGTGACCCTCTGCAACTGTCCTATCTAAGGACCTACTATATTTGACTGAGCAGATAAAAACCATGACAGCACATTGACACAAACTTGCACTGCTTAGAATAAAAACTTAAGTTCTCTTAGATAACCTAGAAGATCTCAGGGTTCTGTGATGAGGCAACAGAATAATCAGAGGCACACAAAAGTTCAGAAAAATATAGAAGAAAGGTAAAATCCTACCTAATAAAAGAGTAATATGCAAATTGACCATCACACCAAGACATAATATGGCCACCCCCATGTGAACACAAGATGGCCACAACAAGATGGCCTGCAGGGGAGGGCAATTGTGGGAAGTTAAGGGTGATGAGGCCAGCAGAGGAGGGCAGTTGAGGGTGACCAGGCCGACAGAGGAGGGCAGTGGGGGAGACCAGGCCAGCAAGGGAGGGCAATTGGGGGGACCAGGCCTGCAGGGGAGGGCAGTTATGGGAAATCAGGCAAGCAGGGAGGCAGTTAGGGGTGACCAGGTCAGCAGGGAGAACAGTTTAGGGGGACCAGAACTGCAGGGGTGGGAGTTGGGGGGTGGGACAGGCCTTCAGGAGAGGACAGTTGGGGGCACCAGGCCTGCAGGGGAGGGCAGTTGTGGGTGATCAGGCTAGCAGGGAGGATAGTTAAGGGTGATCGGGTCTGCAGGGGAGGACAGTTTGGGGTGACCAGGCTGGCAGGGGAGCAATTAGGTGTTGATCAGGCTGGCAGGGGAGTGGTTAGAGGGTGATCAGGCTGGCAGGCAGAAGTGGTTAGGGGCAATCAGGCAGGCAGGCAGGTGAGAGGTTAGAAGCCAGCAGTTGGACATCTCTTGAGGGATCCCAGAATGGAGAGGGTGCAGGCTGGGCTGAGGGACACCCTCCCACTGTGCATGAATTTCATGTACCAGGCCTCTAGTTTTATATAAATGAACACCTTTTAAATAGCAGAAAATTACAATAAATACTGTTTAAAACATAGGGGAAAAATTGAGGATAGAATGGAGAAAAAGAAAGTAAAAAAATAGATATAAACAAAATTAAAATAACTACTATAGTAGAAAGTCTTTATTTAAATATTACATTAATGATGAAAAGTAAGGAGACTGGTATTTGGGGTTAACCTTTCTACTGAGAAAACTTAGAAAAACTAGAGCAAAATAAAACAAAAGAAAGCACTAATCCAAGGCATCAGACAGCCAGCAAAGCAGTTAGCAATCAGGTTTATTCATCTGGCAGGGAGAGTGTGAGGCCAGCTGTTAGGCTGCTGTTCCTTTTTGGGGAATTCCCAGGGGAGACAGGAGTAGATGAGGAATGAGAAGCTCAGCAGAACTACTGACAGACTTCCAATGGAGACTGAGATATTGTGATTTATAAATAAATATATTCGTCATTCAGACCTTCCATCTGGCTGTTCCTAGAGTATATATATAGTATATACTAGAGGCCTGGCCGGCACCCATTCACAGTCCTAGAGCCCTCAGGGGATATCTGACTGACAACGGTCCACAGGGAGCGGGCCTAAGCCATCAGTCGAATATCCTTAGTACCACGGAGACAGGAGAAGCTCCCGCCACCAACTGCTGCGCTTGCCAGCCGTGAGCCCAGTTTGTAAGTCAAGGTTGTTAATCTGTGCTTCTAACCAACTGACTATAAATCAGAGGTTCCGAGGTCCCCTCCTTGAGTTTGATTAATTTCCTAAAAGTCAGATCACAGAGAAACATTTTACTTACTAGGTTACTGGCTTATAATTAAAGGATATTATTATTAACCTGTTAACCGAGAGGGACCTATAAATATGTCAAATGTAAACAATATCGGGAACGGGTAGGATGTATGAATACATCCTTGAAATATATGTTGCACCCTGAGAGGGATGGTATATATTTTTTGTAATCTTTATAATTGTTTGTAAAATTTATAATTTTTTAATTCGATGTTTCCATTTTTTTGTTTGTAACTTTGTATTTGTTTGTAACTTTGTATTTTCCTTTGTGCTTTATATATAAATAAATGAAAAAATATATATTTCATTTATTTTAATTAAGTATAAATAAAAATAATAATAATATAAAATTACGTCCACTGGGTGTGACTTACTGACATGTCCTAGTGAAAGAGTATGTGCCCATTGTACGTTGCGTAATTAAAAAGGAAACTCCCCGGTTAACAGGTTAAAAGATATTATGTGCCCTATATAATAAAGGGCTAATATGCAAATTGACTGAACAGTGGAATGACTGGTCACTATGACGCACACTGACCATCAGTGGGCAGATGTTCAATGCAGAGGCTTCCCCCTGGTGGTCAGTGCACTCCCACAGGGGGAGCACCACTCAGCCAGAAGCCAGGCTCACAACTGGCAAGCGCAGCAGCGATGGTGGAAATGGGCCAAAGTTGTCAGTCGGACATCCCCTGAAGGCTCTAGGACTGTGAGAGGAAGCAAGCTGGGCTGAGGGACCTCTAGGTACTTAATAAACAACTTAAAATAAATATTCAAAAAGAGCATTTTCAGGGTAGAAAAACTGATTCCCTCTAATGGCCTTTAAAAAAATCTAACATGTCATCTCATCACCTTAGCAATGCAATCTGAAATGGACAGCATTTCTCCAAAAAGACTTCCAATAAAAATCCCAGGACTAATTTTCATTGATCTGGGTTAAGTTGCATGCCTGCCTCTCAGGTAATCTTAGAATGTGGCATGAGAGAAAGTTCTGCTTGACCCTGGGATTAGACCTGAGGGAATCACACCTATATTAGGTGCAATAAAGATGAAGGAAAAGGGTACTCCAGAGCAAAACTGGGTGCTGTTTTTAGAAGGGGATTAGATGCTGAAAGGACAAAGAAATAAATTAATGTTTACTACATTTTATTATATTATATTATATATATTATCCTAACTATGCAACCACAAACCATTGGGGGACAATTCAATTTGGATCAAGTTTGAGAAATATCAGAAGGTGTGGTCACTCACAAGAGGCTCTCCAGTCTTTCACGTTAATGGAATGAACCAAAGCACCAGTTTGCAAACAGACCTGTTTGCCCAGCCTACCTAGATCATACTGAACCCAGATTAGGCTCAAGCAGGAGACCCTTAGAGATACCAGCTTTGACTCTCTTCTTTCTTACAGACTTCCCTTTATTAAAATTTTAAAAAATATTTTTTATTGATTTTTTACAGAGAGGAAGAGAGAGGGATAGAGATAGAAACATCAACCAGATGCCTCCTGCACACCCCCTACTGGGGATGTGCCAGCAACCAAGGTATATGCCCTTGAGTAAAATCAAACCTGGGACCTTTCAGTCCACAAGCCGATACTCTATCCACTGAGCCAAACCTGTTCCAGCTATTACATGTTTTTGTTTTTGTTTGTATATTTAATGCTTAAGTTCTTGCTTCTGGAAAGTCTCCCATTTGACAAAATTTATTGCCTAATATTAAACTATGGAGGAAGACATTTTTTTTTTTTTACTTCTGCCTCATTTAAACCATTTTAAATAAAAGTAATATTTTGCTTAGAGAAAAATAAAAAAAAGAGAAAGGGAATAAGTCAAGATGAAAGGAGGAAGAATTGGGATTCTTCATAGAGTGATATTAATTTAGGACTTCGAAAAATATAGTCATGAAGTTTTCTAACTATTTGTAGCTTGACAATAGAAAAGAACAAATACACTATGGTAAGTTTGTCTTAGAGAATATGAATCCACAGTAACATGGGGCTTTGCAGTTAAGTTCTTGATACTCTGTTAAAACTTAGGTGGAGAAATGCGTCATCATAATCCTGGTCTCCAAGGTCTTGGGTGCCTAATATAATCAGAATATTTCAAGTGTTTAATAACTATACTTGAGGTTTAGGTCGAGAGACAAAGGTTGTGATAATTTCAAGGGACAGTCAGTTCTGACTTAAGGCTTGTTTTGAAAACATGAATTTATTCCAACATAAAGGAACAACTTGAGCATTTTGTGTTTGCTTCTGCATGATTTCATCTGATCGGCTAGATGAATGCATAATGCTGTTGAAATAAGCAGCAGAAACTGTACCAAACGCACACACCTGCACACAACTCAAACATACACCAGATACCTTGGCTCACATTTATGCTATGGGTTACACTGACATTTGTAGATTTAACTTTCTGTACAATTTCTATAACCCTTCACCACTTGACAACTTACAAGCTACAACCCTCGGACACCAACTTTCATCAGCAAACTTCAGGTGTTTTTCAAAATAAAGTGCCACATTGACTTATAAATACATATTTACTTATTTTTGAACCATTTAAAATATATAAGACTGCGCTACTTAAAATTTTTTCATGTGTCCTTGACAAAATTTTTGAGCATTCTACCCCTTAACCCTGGCTTTTCTTATTATAAGCACTGTGGTTTTTATTGCTTGGTTTTGCAAAGTAATGATTTTTAGGAACACATGTGTCATGTTATGATACAACTGACTGCATTTAGTACCAATAAGAGCTTCAACACACTCTCAAATATTTACTAGTTATAAGTACTGTTTATTGAATGAGCACTAGATATTTTACATACATTAGCTATCTAATTTAGCTTAATCCTAAAATTGCCCTATGGGTTAAGTGTAATTATTAGCTCCATTTTTTAACAGAGGGCACTGAGATTTAGAGGAGTTAAATAATTTATTCTCTATCACAGAAATAAGAAACAATTGGGATTCAAAAACCCAGCTCTCAGAGATTGCAGCTCTTGCTTCAAACAACATTGGCCAAGTAACAGCCATAGTCAAAGAGTGGTGCTGAGCAAAGCCTACCTTGGAGTGGGCAGCCTCGGGGTCAAATCCAGGTCCCACCACTTACCAGCTGCTTATAATTGAACAAGTGACTGACACTTTATAAATTTAGTTTCCTAATCTGTAAAATGGAAGGCCATTATAATAAATCTAGAGGCCCAGTGCATTAAATTCATGCACTAAGGGAGGGAGGGAGTGTCCCTCAACACGGCCTCTGCCTTTCACAGTCTGGGACTACCTTGGGGGATGTCCACCTTCTGGCTTAGGCCCAACCCCTCATTTCTCACCTCTTGCCTGCAAGGAAGGTGGGAGAGGTTCCTGTCACCCCTACTGGGCTTGCCAGCCATGAGCCCAACTTCTGGCTGAGTGGCACTCTCCCTGTGAGAGCTCACTGATCACCAGGGGGCAGCTTCTGCATTGAGTGTCTGGCCCCTGGTGATCAGTGTGTGTCATAGTGACAAGTCATTGTGCTGGTCATGGGGTTTTATTTTATTTATTTTTTTAAATATATTTTATTGATTTTTTACAGAGAGGAAGGGAAAGGGATAGAGAGTTAGAAACATTAATGAGAGAGAAACATTGACCAGCTGCCTTCTGCACACCTCCTACTGGGGATGTGCCTGATGCCGTGAACAGAATTGAACCTGGGACCTTTTAGTCCGCAGGCTGACGCTCTATTCACTGAGCCAAACTGGTTTCGGCAGGGTTTTATTATATAGGATAGTATTCATCAACCACTTACTATTACCCTCAAAATACTATTGGAGAGAAATATTCCCTTTCTATAAGTGACAACTTTCAGGCTTAGAAACTTGATCAAGGTAGCAGACCAGTAAGGGCAGAGGTGTGATTTAAGCCTTAGTCTGTTAAATTCCAAAGCATTGTCTCCTTAACCACTATCCAACCGCAGCCCCTAATGTAACTTTCTCATGGCTGTCTCTGATTGAAAGAGATGCTGTATAGAAATTACTTAGCACTGTGCCTAGTCTATAGTATAAACGTGATGAATGAAGTCCATTGTGAATATTATTACCTCTGGAACTCATCCAAGAACATAAATCATTATAATACAAAACAATGTAAGCACCATGGAGTTCTGTTTGCTTGTTTTTTAAAAAGGGATTTCTACTAGGGAGTTTAAGGGAAAGAAAGATGACATTTGTAAATAACATGATTCTTCAAGGAAAAGGCATCAGGAAAAAAAATGTGTAGGATCTTGGCCCACAGAGCTGAAGGTAATTTGTCTGGAGTAAATAGCAGAGACCCAAACACAGATAGAAATTGTGGGTTCTGCATAGAGAACCTTGACAGGGTAGACCCACTGAGCCTTCTGGGGGAGAGCCGGCCAGCTGGAGAGGAACCTGCCCTACACATGGCATACAATGGGAGCTAGCACCAGCTTTTGGGAAGGAGGTAACACGAGTAGGGGATGAACACTGAGCAAACAGATCTGCCAAAGATTGTAGCAGAGAGTGACCGAGGGCATGGGCAGGGCTGTGCCTGAGTCACCCAGGCCGCCCTGCCAGCCTCCAGGTGAATGTGGGTTCTCCTGAAGAGCACATTCCTGAGCTTTCCTCAGGGCTCTTGCAGTTTGTAGTCCAACGAGGCCCTCTGCAGGCATCGTGATGAGTAGGCTCGGGAATTTAGGTGAGGCAGGATCTTAAGAGTAAAAGCCAGTCAAAGCACTGAGGTGGCAGACTTCAAGGCCCCTAGGAATCCTGACCAGTTCGCATGATGACTGAAACAGGTGGGTGTCCCAGGCACACTCCTTCTAGCCAAAACCATGTAAGAATATAGGGCAAGTGCTCTGTGCTTCTAGTTTTCAAAAGAAGGTAGAGAACCTAGATTTTCATAGACAAACACCTGATTTCTAGAAGTGGTCTTGATTTTAAAAAATAACAGCACCGTCACCAAAATAAATGTCTGTGGGCTGGCTCTGCCTTCTGGGCTGCACATTTTGAACACATAGCTTCCAGCCAGGAAGGGAATGTGGAGCTCATCTTTAGGGTCGAACTTCTCCACTTACCAGATAGAAATATCATGTCCAAAGAGTCTAGGGGTAAGACTGAGGGTGACTGTTTTGCTTTAAGGTGTTTGTGAAGCCAGGGGTAAGACTGAGGGTGATGTAGTGAAAAGGCAGTTGATAAGGTTTTACTGTAGATGTGAAATCCACGCACTCCTCACCCCACCATCAAACTGAGCCAGTTATGTCCCGGTTACTATAGCATCAGTGCCAGAGAACTCCTGCTCTCAGGCTGGGGTCAAGTATTCCCAAGTGACCTTATTGTACCCTGAGCGCTGAGGCTAACTCGGGATTACAGTCTACAGTGGCTCCCCAGTCTGTAGAGTCAACTGTCAGCAGGCACTTCAAGCCTATTTTGGCCACACCTAAGGCTGCTATGCATAGCTTCATAATCTGCAGCTGACAGCAGGGAGTTTTTGTGGTTGATCCATGACAAAAGTTATTATTGTATACGTTTTAAAGAAAAAGAAAACTTTTTTCATTTGCAAATAAATCACTTGGGTATATTTCTAAGCTTATTAAGCAATTAACTCCCAATACTAGTATTTCCCAAAGAATATTGCAAAATGTTATCAGATAGAGTTTAGATGAGAGACTTTGGCATCAGATCTACATGTTCAGGTCCTTCTCTACACCTCAAATATACACGGGTGTGAGATTTGTTAAAATAATGCTAATAATGCTTTTCAAACATCGTGAGCACTCAGAAAAGGTAGCTCTATTACACAATTGCTTCATCTTCATCTGTGAAGGGACTTTATATTAAGTCAGTATTTTTGTGAGGCTGTAAAGATCTATAGATACCATTCTTTCCAGAAAGTTGGGAGGCCTAATTAACATCCTCTTAAAAAATCAAAAGCATGGTGAGTTGGATACTTGCTTGACTGTGTTCCTCACCTAAATTTCAATCAAAATGATTTAAGCTCCAATAATACTGTAGACATAAAAACTACTAAGGAAGGACATAAAATGTGTAGATAAGCCCTGACTAAGCGATTCAGTCCTCCTTGTTACTGTATAATAATAACATTGCTAATCTTTATGAGACGTATCTTTGGAAGCTGTGGGTGTTGCCCACAATCCTGAACATCCATCGTGTTGATTTTGGGCAGAGGAGTGAGTGAAATATGATGACGGAATGCATTTATTCAGGTGGCTATTCTTAAGGGGTCTAGTCTCTGAATTCTTAGGCAATTAGTTGCTTGGGCCCTTTTCTCTGAGCTGTACATTCATTGATTGGATAATTAACAGACATTTAGAGCTGAATTTGGAAAATATGCTTCTGCATGTGCTACTGAATAGGGCTGTGACAAAGGTTGGAACAGAAATGTGGACTCACCCATATTAGCAGTGCCAGACTCTGACACATTAAATTTCAACACTTCCAGTACATCTTGGCAGATGCTAGTGTCCTGATGTCATGCAGCCATGATGTAAGGCACAAAGAGTGGCGTTTTGCAATAGAGAGATTCTGGGAACCCTCCCCATGAGTGTGAGCTGCAGGATATCAATATTTACACTACACCACAGAGATTGTGCTACATTTTTGTAATTCACAGAAGTTAGAGAGCTTATTCATGATCTCCTGCAGAGAGGGATTGTTTTAATGTTCAGCACCAAAACCTTAAATTGCTGGTGTTTTTTTTCAATGACGTACAGTGAATAACAATCTTCCATAAAGGACATTTCAAAATGAAAGGATTCAATTCGCATTGTTCCAGGAAACACTAAAAGATAAACTATGTTATAATTTTATTGACTTCAAACATTATAAAAATGTAATTATTAAAAAAACTAATTTGGAAAAAGAAGACACAATAATAAGCAACTTTAATTTCCTTTTTATAAATTTCTGGCTCAAGTATGAGTGAAATTATGGTGTTTGCTCCCACTCCCATTGTTATCATCCTAATTAACTAGTTAATATTAATAACAGGAAGAGAACAAAGGGAAGGCCAGACACTCACGATAAGCATGGTCATTTGGGCAACTTCACCAGGAAGCTACAGCTCCAGGATCCCCAGGGAACCCTTGGTCCATTTCCTGCAGATCACTAGCGGAAGGGATCTAACAAAGGGAAAGAGGGGTGCATGTGCAGTGAAATTGGGGTGATGCAGGGAAGGTGTTTGTCTGTCAGTCTGGTCTGGGGAACAATAAATTAGGTAGGGGATGAACCCTATGAGAAGTGCACAAAATCTAAGCTCCTGCTTAAAATCCCCAACGAGGCCTTTCTCTCTTGTGCCTTTGTTAGCGCTTATTCTCACTTGTTCCCTGCCTCCATCACTCACACTTGCCTGTTCTCTCTCCATAGGCAGTTGGCCTTAAGTCGCCACCTGGCCCATGGCCATGGGACCAGCCGATGGATCATAGCTGAGAACACAAGTAAACTACACAGATGCTGGGCTTTAAGATGGAACAGAAATTCTGGGCAGTGGCTTTAATTCTGGCCCTCCTGAAAACAAGATTGGGCTTCTTCATGGCAAGAGAGATAGAGATGAAAACTTGGAGAAGACCCCCTTAATTTTACATCATCAATAAAGCTTTCCACAAAGCCCCATCCTCTCATGGGGGCCTCAGGAAATTGTTTTCCTCATGGCACCCAAGAACTCCACTTCTACCAATAACCCCATCATGCTTCAAAATGCTAAGTCATGACTATTGAAGTCCTAGCATGTGTTCTCAAAGAATTGAAGGACGGACACAGGAAGAAGACAAAATGGGAATGAAAGACATTGATGAACACCTTGGCAAGTTTCATTTAGAAAAAAATTCCAGAACATATTCCCATTTCTTTCCTAAATGAGTCACCCACCTAATAATCCATAGATTGCTAGTTCTGCAAGGGATTCACTAGCAGACTTCTTTCAGGGCCTCATTGCACTTGGGGAAGTGGGGGGGGGGAGAGTAAAATATTTGCAGAACATCTTATATTTCTTCCCTTATTTTTTTCATTTAAGTCCTGTTTACACACATAAATATTGGTTCCATAGGAATGAAAGAGGTTCCTTCCTGCAAATTTAACTCTTAGGGTTATGGGATCATAAGATCATGTGTAGGACAGACCATAAACATGTGGCTTCTTAAGCGCCATTTTCTAGCTTTCTATGGTCTCACCAGGTGGATTTTATACTGGTAAGCATACTGTTCCACAGGTGAAAAAATTGGAATCCTATTGTGGTTTTTTTGTTTTGTTTTGTTTTGATGTATTTTTCAGTTTGGCAACCTGGACATTTTAATTTTGTCTGATGTGTAATTTTAATTATATTGTGTTTGTAATTTAGAAATATTTATAGACAGCAAATATGTATAACTTTTTAGGTTATAACCTCTCCAGACTCCAGCATTAATTCCTCTCTCATCAGGAGGCAGTCCTTAATTAAGCTTTATTGTTTCTTCCTGGACTCTCCCAGCTTTTTAACACCTTTTTGAAATGCTCAAGGAGATCATAGCTTTCTAGGTGTGGTCCCTGGAGTCACTGGGAGGAACCTTCACTTCCCCACTTCTTGGTATGAGGTAACCTTTACATACTTTGTGAGGACAATCAGAAAGTGCTGACATGCAACTCATCTGCCTTAAATTCCTTATGAAGGCAAAACAAAGCAAGTGAAATACCTTCTAATCAAAGGAAAGCAGAATGTAAAGTTTTAATAGTGAATGGAAAGTCATAACAATATAAGAGAAAGGCTTGTTACTAGGCAATCATGGTAAGAATATACATGATTGATCCTCTTTTAGCCCAGCTCAAGATCAAAATGGTTTTGCTAATCAAAATTACAATGGGAAAAAGTCAAGAGTTATAGATTGAATCTAAAAGAAAAGTTATAGACATTATTTTTAAATTATATGTTTTGCTTCATTTAAAAACAAATTTTTAAAATGCTATTATACAAAACAAACACTAAAATATACATCTCAGATGATAGACAGTGGTGTGTTTTGGATTTGAGGTACAGTTGAGAATATCCCAATTTTTCAGTTATGGAAAAAAAATTGCTTTTTCTTCCCTGGTCAAATTTTAGAGCTTGAAGGGCCCCGTAAAAAAATGAAATTAAAGCACAAGGATATCAGTGGTCCTGCCCAAGATTATTCCAATTACATGAAAAAAAAATATGCTTAAAGAGGAAGGACCCTAATTCCCAAATAGTTATTTCTAAAATAACTATTGCATTTCCTCACTCTATGTGCAAATCTGCTATCAAGTACTTAGAAGTGGTTAATAAATTTCCCACGAGGTTTTGGCTAATGAAAAAATCCTGTGCCCAATTCTTTAGTTTTTCTTTCAGGATCAGTTGTAGAATTTCATGTATTAGTAGAATTCTAGAATTTCAGTCCAAATGAATTGTCACCACGGAATTCCACTAACAACAGGAGGAAGTGCTACATATAAGCATTAGGATACCAGTGAATCCAACACAACATTTTATAATCCATGCAGAAAAAGAAATGTTTTGTCTACTCAGGGCTTGATATCCAGTAGCTCCAGTCATCAGAAACTCTTTAGCTTATTCCATATTTCACAGATAAAGGCTCCACAATGTTGTTACAAGCTGGGGATAATGTATTTTGCCTTGGACCTTCCATTTTTCTTGTTTCTGGCTTGGCCTCCAGGCACTTGTTTGGTTCACTGATGGTGCCACAGCACTGATCTTATCCTAATAGCTGACATCACATTCTTTCAGACACTGTGAAAGTAGCATGTTCGGGATTAGGTCCATGGAGCAGTGGTCCAAAATACTGGTAGCTAGTACATGAAGAGCCCAAGCTTGGCATTGCTTTGACTTGTTGCAAAGTTGATAATTCTTCCCACGAAAACTCACATCTGACACAGTCAGAAGAATGGCACTCAGTCTCTCTGCAGTAAGAAGAATAACCACAGAACAACAGCAACAGACCCAGAGTAGTACTATGAACTTGGCTTCTGTCACTGTAAGCTTTTTCCATTGGCTCTCTTGGTATCCTAACAATGACAAAGTCCAGTGATTTCTGTTGAAATGTATTCCCTCATTTCATCATGATCCCAACTTCCATCACGTTCAAGTCTAGTCAGCGGGGAAGTTTTGTTGTTTCATTTGAAGATGTCAATTTGGGGTCCACTGATTTTTAAAAATGCCTCATGAGATTTTCTTACAAAGGACTCACAGTGGTCTTCCTCTGGAACAGATCTTATAAGGTGATTTCAATTTTAGACACCTAAAACAGAGTATTGATTTCCATAAGAATTTAAATGCTGTTTGTATACCTTATTGTAGATTATATAAATGTGCTGGGGTAGCAGTTGTTGCTGGTCCCTTTTACCCATTGGGAGATCCATGCCCAGCTGCTATGGGTGTTAACAGACCCAGAACAGTATCCTTCTCTATAGGATTCCCTGGGCCCATGGAGAACTTTGCCTGAATTCCTGGAAGACTCCTGGTCTGTGCCCACTACAATGCCAGGAGCATCCTGACACCCTTGCTGAGGACACAGGGTACTAAAACCAAGATCCCTCACCTTCTTGGGATAGGTCTATAATGCCATTCACTTTTGAGATCACCCTGGAGAGTCAGGCTGAGACTCAACTTTAGCTAATAACACATCTTTGCCTACCTTCCTCCTCTGCTCTAGCTTTCCTTACTTCCTCATAGGTCCTACTTTAGGGCATCCCTTGACTAATCACTTGCACAGGAATCCCCATTTTGTGTTCTGCTTCCAGGGAACTTGACCTCAGACAACGGTCCTATTAACATTAAAATATCTACTTCCTTTTCTCCCACTTTTTGGTTCCTTAGGCAATTGAAATATAATATCAATTGATACAACATATTTTATATGAATTGTTCTATAATTGATATAACATTATATTCTCTCTAAGATGCAATTGTTGAGCAACCAAAATTTTTTCTTATTTTGATAATCAGTCTTGATCACTTTTAAAATGAAAACTTAGTTAATAGAGTATGCCAGGGAAATGTATTTATACTTTTTTCTTTAATTTAGCTCACATCCTTTCTTGAGTTTCCCTAGCTACATGGATTTAAGGGGGGAAAAATTACTAGTGTGGATACACCTGAAATAAGAATTAATATACAAGTAACTTATATTTAGTGGATCTAGCTTATCTTCTTAAACTTCTAGCAGTAGGTAATATCTTCTGACTATACCTTCAATTGATTGTTTGGAAGTAAATGGCCCATGTTTGCCACACTTTTTATTTATTTAATATTCATTTCTTGATTTCTTCATTCAACAAATATATACAGAGTGTCTATTGCACCAGGCACAGTATTTGGCACTGAATATATAATTTTGAACAAGACACACTTTTCACTACCCTTGTGGAGCTTACTGGCCTCTTCATTTGTAACTTTGATGTAGGCAGACAGAGGACGGTGGGAAATTAAAGCTATCCTATTGCAACTGCAGGTAAATTTTTACTGCTAATCTGAGTTTATGAGAAAACATATCAAAACGAATATGTAGGAACTTGCCAGATTTGCAGCCATATTTTCACTAAAAAACTTAACCTGGTACATTGTAGGGGCTCAATAAATATTGTTCAAATGAACGAGTACCCAGTGACTTCATATTTTGTGTTTTTTTTCCATACCTCTTTCTTATGTAGCAGTAAAAAATAGCAAGAAAGCCACTTAATAATACTCCGACACCAATCCAAATTGCAATGTATTTTTCATAAGAATTTACAGCATATGAAGTTAAGGTCAAATGCTCACACCTTTCTCCAGTATAACCAGTAAAACACCTTTACAAAAAGAAAAGAATGAATAATTTTAAGATTCACAATGACAGAAATACAAAGAAAAGATCAGTTTCAAAGAATGAAGATGCAATACCAAATGAAAGCCAATCTATTACAAGTATTGAAAAAGCTACGTATTTTACAATAATCATTTCATTAAGACCTCATATCAATGAACCTTTCCTCATTGGTGAAGTGAAGATAGTTCGTGTGCTTTATGCCTTGATCTAGAAAATTTACTCTTCTATAGGAAGTGCTGAGCAAATCAATGATCATCAAAATAGAATTTTAGTTGCTCTAGAACTCTCTATTTTCCAAGTGTTTTTACCATATCCTATTTCATTTCATCCTAATCACATTTGCATGATGTTAAAATGCTGATATGGATTCGGTAGTTTTGAGGTGGAGCATAGGTTTCATCATTCTTAATAAGCTCCTAGGTTCACAGATGCTGCTAATCTGGGAACCATATTTTTGAGAAATGAGGATTAGGTAGTTTAGAGAAAGACTCCTTAGATATTCAACTACAAAGAGGACTGGTGAGTCACGATCAGATCATGTACCCTTTTAGCTCCATAAAATAGAGGTGTGTGGAAATGTACTGTGTGAAATACCAGAGGCATAAATTCCCCTACTCCTGCCTCTAGGACTTGGGCAGTTCTTTGCAAATTACCTGCAGATGGCTTTCTTCAACTCACGGTGGAAGGCACACACACCATTGATGCAGTAACTATCGTGGTATTCCAGGCAAGGATGTGAGAACTTCAAGACTATGGGTCCTTCTGTGCCATCATATAAGAAAAAGGAGAAATAACATTAACAGATGAAGTAGGTCACATTTTTATAGTAGTTTTATAACATGTTAAAGAGACCTTTAATTTTGATATTCTATGGGTGCTCTGTCCACTGAACTATTGGTTGGTTCCCTTGGCAGGTTAACAAAGCTTAGTTAATATCACTTAGGCATACAATTAATTAATTAGGGGATGGAGGTAAATTTCATTCTTTAGAAGCAACATAGTACAGGATAGGTACAAGTTTGCCAAAAGGTGGCAGCATCAACTCTGCTTTTAGAGACTTTCTAGAGCAAGGCTTCCGAAATGTATGCCTGAATGCTAATAGGTATAAAAGATCTCACACAATTTTTTTACTCTCTCCTTTAAACCTAAGAAGGCAGCGCTTAGAAAGATTTGGGTTTATAATTGTGAGACAATGAACTTGATTACTCTTTTCCCAGAGAAGCATGAGATGAGAACTCCCTCTTACTCGGACTGCCATGTGTGGCTAATTGAAAAGAGAATATTTTCTCCAACTGATTTCAGAAGAGGGATGGTTATGACCTAAACAAGAAGCCAGAAACAACTTATGGCCTGGGCTTAACATAGTTAAGACAATACTTTCAAATATCATTTAGAAATTTTATTCACTTAAGAGACATTACAAAATAGTGGGGAAAGCCTTGGAGTTGGAACTTAAAAACCTGGGTTTTGATTTCTAATGCTTATACTGTGCAAGTGACCATGCTTGATAGAACTTTTGTGGCCAAGTGTCCAGAATCTTCTTTATGGGAAGCCCCCTGGGGGAAGTTGTGATGTGGCAAAATGTATTTCCTTCAGGATGCTTACTCTTCATTCCCTGATGTACTCAGGACATACGCCTGTATAATCCCTGGGGTTTCTGAAGTGGAAAGCACAGTGATAAAACTGTATAACCAAGTCCTTTTTGCTATACTTTCATTGCTGATTCTTAGATTTTTTCTCAAGTAGATTTAGTGGTTTTTTATTTTGTCATTGTTATGAATAAATATGTCATGGATATCTCCTCATCCTTAGTTATGTTGCACAGTATTTATCTTGTTTTGTAAGCAGATTAAGACACTCCTATTTATTTGTTCAGATCTAAAAAGGCAAACATTTTTTTTATAATGAAAATACTAAATTTTTAAGTACTAAGACACCAACAAGATCCCATGTTGTAGAACTTCCTTTTGGTTGAGAACACATAATATTATCTTATAATGCACATTCATGTGAAGTCATTAATCTATTTTCTCATTTTAATAATTCTGAAGCAGTGAGAATTTTGCATTATAAACTGAGCTAGGTTCTTCCTACTTCAAGACTAGAGTCTGAATCAAGATTTCCTAGAAAATGTGAGACCTGAAAGAAGACATTTCCAAAGAAAGAGAATACTATAGAGATTCTTCTTTCCTATAAATATCTGGATTCAAGATAAATAAAAAGCAAGGAAAAACTAAAGTTCTCCATCAAGAAGGCAAGGGAAAATGATAGAGATATATTCAATCACTATGTTTTTCATTGTTATTACCTGTAACTTGGAGAATTTTACTTGCACTTCTCTATTAAAAAAGAAAAAAAGTGGTCTGGGCATAAAGTTATGGACTCAGTCATAGAGAGAAGCCATATTTTAATTTTTTGCAATATTATTTTCTACTAAACAGATTTCTTTCCCTTTTTGTTCAAAAGCTCAGAAGATAGGAAGACATAAAAGTCATTCCAAACCCTATACTTATTTTGGTTTTCAGATTAATATATATTTAAAAGTTCAAATAGGCCTGGATCAAATTGGCTCAGTGGATGGATCCTTGGCCTGCAGACTGAAGGGTCCCAGGTTCGATTCCAGTCAAGGGCATGTACCTTGGTTGAGAACACATCCCCAGTGTGGGAGGGAGGTGCAGGAGGCAACTGATCAATATTTCTCTCTTATCGATGTTTCTAACTCTTTATCCCTCTCCTTCCTCTCTGTAAAAAATCAATAAAATATATATTTTTTAAAAGTTCAAATGGGTGGGAGCTGGGTGGAGAGAGTTACTGGTAATGGGGGTAGTAGGGAGGGGAAAGGGAATCATTTGTAATGCTTTCAACAATAAAGATAAACTTTTAAAAACTCAAATGGGCAAAAATATTTCAAATACATTTTTAAATTTAAAATTATTGGTGAAATGATTTTTTTAAATATATTTTATTGATTTTTTTATTGAGAGGAAGGGAGAGGGAGAGAGACTTAGAAACATCAATGATAGAGAAACATTGATCAGCTGCCTCCTGCACCCCCTCCCCCACTGGGGAGGTGCCCACAACCAAGGTACATGCCCTTGACCAGAATCGAACCTGGGACTCTTGAGTCCGCAGGCTGATGCTCTATCCACTTAGCCAAACCAGTTAGAGCAGTGAAATGAATTCTTAATTATTACTACCTCATATTCAGAAACAAAATATTTGGCTTAATCTTTTTTATTTGCCTGGCTCTGAAAGCATGATATAGCATTTCCTCTGTCCTATGTCACATCACTGATCCCAACGTCAGGAGGCAGTATGTGATTTGTGTGAAAATCATAACCATGCAGTACACAGGTCTCGGCAGGTTACAAGCTTTCCAAGTTCATGTCTAAGAGTTCAAACAGGTTTGAAAATGCACTGATGCTCAACAGCAGTGGAAAGCTATTCAAATAATAATAATAATAATAATAATAATAATAATAGGAAATAAAAAGTAGGAAGAGGAGTTAGAAAATATGGCCTATGTTAAAACAACAACAAAAGCCTCTCAAAAGAAACAAGGGAAAAATATTTCCAAAGATGAGGGGACATGAATTAAGATTTCATTTTGTAGCCATAATTTCCTTGGCTGCAAAGTTCATAGTCACAGATTAAAATATAATGCCAACATGGTGACAAATTGCCCCTGTACAAATGTGAGTTACAGGGAACCAAGCATGAATCAAGCAGAAAATGTGGCATGTTTAAATTAGCCTTCAGAAAAAGTAACTGGAGACATTTCTTTAATTTCCTCACTTCTTCCTTTTAAAAAACTAATTCTTTGCAGACCCATTTACCTGTCACTTCGATTTAACATCATCATGCTGAGTTGATTATCTCATCATAATATACATATATTAAACATTTTCTAATGTTGCTCATATTACAATCCAAATTCTCTCAAAAATTAAGAAGTCCCTTGAAATACAAAAATGCAAAGAAAATACCTTTTGTTTTGTTAACTGTCCAATTACTTGGCTGGGTTTCGATTGCGAGTGTCAAGTTCAAGGCCACCTCTTCACTTAATGCTGCCATTGCTGTATGAAGAGGGAAAAGGTATCTTTAGGAGGTGAGCCCCCTTCTGTATGTAAGCAACAGACTGAAAGTTATTCTATTTATTTCCTTTATGTTTTCTTTTGAATCCATTTACATTTGAGATCCATAACCTAAGTAGGACAACTTCTTGACAGTTTCTCATCCATATTCCGTCCATTGACTATATTATAATTATATGAAATAGGGACACATTAATATTTAAGAGAAAGTGAATATATTTATATACTGATTTAATCACGAGGATGCTGTCATATAGTAGTTAAAATGTATTAACCTCCTTTCAGTTTTATAAAGCAAATATGTATTAGGAGAGGAACATACAATACATAAGAAATTAAATTAATTCAGATTCCTTGTTCTAATCTTTGTCATAAAGAACAACTATGAAAAGCCAACTTCTCACTAATTCAGAGCAAGCAAATCCATTTCACATTTTACACTGACACAAAGTAAACAAAAGAAGAAGAAATCACCTACCATTGAATAAGAGATAGACTGACACTGAAACCCTGAAAGCCATTTCCTGTCCTCGCTGACAGTATCTGCTCTTCTCCGCCTGACTGGTGGAAGGCTTTTATGGAGCACTCTGAGTCTTTCTTGCCTTTATATTTGATGAAGCGTCATCTGGCAGTTACCAATCAAAAAAATATGTACTTCTGGCAGCGACTTCAAGCCTCAAGGCGCTCACACACTGGGTGAGAATATCTGTGTTATCTCCCAACCATCGAGTTTTCCTTTGAAACACTTATTTCCTGTTACCTGTGGGCATAATCGGGAAAGTAAAAGTGCTTAAAGTAAAAAAAAAAAAAAAAAAAAAAAAAAAGAATCTGACGTCAGGGAAGGCCCTGGTGGTGTAAAGAGGATTGTACCTGCTCCAACGCTGCTAGCAACCTCTACCAGATTCCAATAAAGGGAGTTTTGATATTTGCAAAGTAGGAAACAACATAACCTGTTAATAAAAGAAATATTCCTGCCAGTTGCTCTACCTTTCAGTACAGACTGGGCTTCATTGCAAGAAATTTTGTCACTTAGTGGCAGGGGAGAACAATTTCATTTGTGTAAAATCAGAGGTTTCATATTCCATTTTAATTTTTGATATTTTATTTTTATAAGTTCTGCACAAATGATTACATTTAATTGTATAACATTTACCATTATGTCATTCTACCATTTAATATTTTTCTGGATAAATGAAATGGGCTACTAAGTTCTGGGAACTACATTGCTTAAATTTGTGCCCCAAATCAGTAGACTAGAGAGAGAACCAGGAAAACACAATAATAATAATAATAATAATAATAACAACAACATAATACATTTTCCATTTAAATAAAATTAAAATATTTGGGTCGGTACGTCTAATGAATAGAAATTTTAAAACTTAACACAACATTCAAAATTTTCTCACTGATAATCCAGTGCCATTTAAAAAGCCAAAACATGTAATTAATATTAATACATATTGTGATTACAAAGATTTTCTCATACATTTTTACTTGCCCCCAATTTTTGTGAACAATTTATAAATAGATTCTGCAGAGCTGTTGTGACTTTCTCTCAGGAATTTCAGTTGCTCATATTTTTTATACCTTAAAAAGCTGTTTAAGTCAAGATAGGTTATCATTTGTATCATGTCCACCCAGCACATTCAACTTACCAGAAAGGATCCCTATTGCAATTCAAACATGAATTTGGCTTTAAAAAGCACACAAGAATGAGCTTGTTGAACTCATTATAACTTGGGCAATCACTTACCACAGGTATCATCATTTAAAGTTAAAAGAATATATAGTCCTTGGCTCACTTTAAATGTGCCTACATTTTGTTTCCTAGTTCTGTGGGGTTTTGTTAAACTATTTATTAAGATAATTTCTGGGTATTATTTCTCCTAGGCCAATATTATTTGAATTTTAAGTCAAACAATCATCTTGTGAACCACTGGTGAGAATTTAAGAAGGAATCGTTTACAAAAGTTTCAGTAAACTGTCACGACCCACTGAAGTTTTTAGAGGAAGAAGCTAAGACGAATGTCAGATACCTTTATTTTGAAGACTGGGGCATAGAAGTACAACCAACCATCTTTGTAGTGACTATTAACTGGTGCTTCCAAAGTGCTTTGCATTTTACAAAAGCTTTTTACGCACATTTCAATTCTTTGTTCAGTAACCCTGGCCCTAACAATTCCAGCATCCATCATATAGATACTGTCTTAAGTGAATAAAGAAATTAACAACAGGTCTTGTTTTTACTCTCATATTACAATAAGAAATGAAGGCTCAAAAGAATTAAGGGACTTGTCAAAGGCCATGCCCCCGAGTTAAGACTTGGATCTGTGCTCTGATTCCAGACATAGGCACTTTCCATTTTTCCAG
This sequence comes from Pipistrellus kuhlii, assembly GCF_014108245.1. Lineage (NCBI taxonomy): Eukaryota > Metazoa > Chordata > Mammalia > Chiroptera > Vespertilionidae > Pipistrellus > Pipistrellus kuhlii. The sequence goes on from NW_023425404.1 coordinate 156,129,284, forward strand.
CTGTGCCCTCTGGTAGGAATAGGTATACTGCTCTCAGAGGAATTCTCTTAATTATCTTCTAAAATCAAGCTTCAAACAAACTACCTTTATCATTGGAATATAAATATTAACTGTGGCTTTCACACACATTTGGGCTTAGGGAAATGGATCAGTGTCTCTCCAGATGCTTCCCTCTCATCTGCCACTTCAGCTTAAGGTTTATATCAGAAAATAGCTCTGAGCCATCCCACATGCTTCTTTTCCTCTGGATCCTGATTGATCCCACATACATTCTCTGGAGGAAAGACTCCAATCTTCACTTCTTCAATCCTCTCTTCAGAAAGTCGCTTCTCCAATCCTGAAAAATGGGTGAGACAGGTGTGGTAAGGTGGCTTCATTGTTATCTATTCATTATTGGTATACATTAAAGCAGGTTGGGGGGAGAAGGAGAAGGCTGAGAGCTGCAACACTCCACTATCATTTTCCCCTCCTACCTACCACTTTTTGCCTTTTTTTAATTTATTCATCTTGCTCCTCTAGTCATAAACATCCTTGCAAGTATCTTCACTCCCCTTCCCTCCCCTTTCCTTCCCTTTCTTTTAATTCCATTCCCTTCCTTTCCATTCTCCTTCCTTTTCTTTTATTTCCTTTCCTTTTTTTTCTTGCTCCTTTACTAACTCAACCAAAATTTGATGCTAGATATTGGCAGGAAATGGTATTCTTATGGATTCAGTTGTCATTCACTAATTTATTCATTCATTAAAAAAAATGAATGCCTGCCACATTCATGGCACTGGGCTGGGTGTTATGATGGATATAGGACAAATAGACAAATTCTGTGTGGATTCTGACCTCAAGGAACTACAGGGAGACAAGGAAAATATGCACATGGGTGTCGTAAGGGTAGGAACTGATAACTGCCATGAATGTCTACATAAACTTTAAGAGCTCAGAGGTGGGACTTAAACTCCCCCAGGAGTTTCCACGGATGTTTCGATTAAAGTAAACCGTAAGTAATAAGTAGGATTTGGATATATACTGATACAAGAAAGGATTCTTGGTGTGGAGAGAAGAAGGCAGAATGGTGTAGTGAAAAGAGAGTGGGTTCCGGATCATATCATCCCAACAGACTTGTTTCAGATTCTAATGCTGCCTTCATCATCCTCTTGGCTTTGGCTGAGATTTTAACAACCCAAAAAGTAAATTTTCTCATCTATCAAATGGTGACTGTCAGTAACAAAAAGAAAATAAAGCATTTAGCATATGATAGGTTCTCTATTAAGGATAACTGTTACTACTGAACAAATACAGAAAGACAGGGTGTGCATAGTGGTCGATTCTTGCCTCCATATTTTTGTATTGTTGTTCAATCCAAAATAATTCTGTGGGGTCATTTTTACAGATATGTTTAGGAGAAGGCAATTTACTTTTCCAAAGCTTCTGTACAAAGTCATCATATGTCTGTTATGGACCCCAAATATTTAAAAGTAAAGTCACGATATCAACAAACCAACTTTATCCCTTTTATGTGTTGACAAAAGCTGCCTCCTTAGCCACATTTTAATCAGGCTCCTGTGGGTCCTCTCCTTGGCTAGATCTTGACTTGGCATGCTTGGCCCAGTTTTCAAAAAGAATCTTGCCAAGTCAGTATATGGACCAAGTTTCTCATCTCCCAATTCTTAATAAGTCATTGGCCTGTCTTTTAGCAAGAATGGTGGTAAGCTAGTTTAGCAAGAGTCCCCCAACCCTTGGCACTAATCAAGTTCCTCTTAATAATTTTCCATCCACTGATCCACTCATTCTGCTCATTAGCTATAAATCCCTAGCTGTCTTTGCTGTATTTCGAGTTGAGTTCAATCTCTATTGCTATAGTCTTGATCCTATTACTACAGTCTTAAATATTTCTTACCACTTTTAACAAAGATCAAACTCATTTTTCTTTTACAGTATTTTAATTAGTTTCTGGAAAGGCTCACTCTTGAATTTTAGCCTAGCCATAGGTGCAAAACCCTTTAAAAAAAATAAATACCCCCTCCTGCATTTGGGGCTCAAAATGACAGATTTCACCTTTTCAGTGCACATGTATTTTTGGTCATTTTGTTTGTTTTGAGAATTTGCAGCCCTTAAAAATTAAAAAAGGTCCATTTCTGAAATGTTTGTGTGAGAGCTTTAGATTTAAACTTCTGTCAGGGTTATCAGACAAAGATGATCTAGGCTGATTGTAGAATGAGCCATAGAACCTTTACTTTCCTGCTTGAAAAACTTGTACATTTCTCAGCATGCTGCAAAGTCATAGATAACAAATATATGACAAAGAAACTTACAGATATCATAAGGGAAAAAAACAGGTATTCTTATTCAAATTGCTTTTATTATACAGTTAAAATACCATTAATCATAAACATCTAGTTTATTCTCACATAAATAATAAGAATACACATCATTAAAAACATGCATTGGGTAAGAATCATTATTGGTACATAAATATACTGGGATTTGAGTATGAAAACAATACAATTATCAATATGTGGCTAGAGCAGTCTCAAGATACCTTCAACTGAGAGTCACATGTATTTCCTAATTTAAATTGTGTTAGAAGCACAGCGTCTACTTTGAGAACCAAATGCTGTAAGAGAAGAGGGAAAGAAAACAGATTTTTAGTCATATTCTAATGTTTAACTTTGGCACATTGTGTGTTTTCCCAATTGATTTCTGCATTTGTGAAAAATCATAATTTGTTCTTTAATGAAGGCCTCACTCATAATATGTCATTTTTTCTTGATCTTTGTGAGAAAAGACCACATTAGTTTTGTTTTGTGCATTTGTTTGCTTTTTGGATTTTCTATTGTTCCTCAAAGAAGGCTCTGTCTACATATTTTTCTAGAACAACAAAGAAGTTACATTAAACCTAGTACTTGTTATTACATTTTTACTATAACAAGTAGTCATTTATAATTTAATATAATCAGTACCTTCCCAAGCAGCACTGAATTTTTTGTTTTCCTTGTATATTTCTCTTTCCTTGATTGAACATTATTTATTATTAGGATGCCTCATAGGATGCATTTAGGAGCTATATAAGATCAATATTTTATTTTTTATGTTTATCTTTCTTTTAGCAAGTTAGTTCTTTTCTAGCATATGATATAAGACTAAAATATTTAAAAATTAACCATGCTTGTGGCAAAACCTGACTTACATTTTACATGGGTGTCCATTTGGCTGACAAAACATTTGTTGAAAACATATGGCATGTGATATTTAATTGTGTCAAAATATATTATTTATTATGAGCCCTTTATTGTTTTAATATTATGAACAAATGCTACTCATAAAATAAATGTTACCAATGTTTCCATTGGAATTGTTTTGTTTGTTTTTCCCCCTAAAACTCAAAACCTGTTAGCAGAAAATGCATAAAGTTGTGTGAATCTTCTGATCCACAATGATTCCATCCATGAAAAAATAAATATAATGTAGAAATAAATAGCTTTGTAGTAAAATATAAAGGATTTTCCCCGTCAAGTAAATAAATAGAATGATTTCAGCTTGCTTCGTTCTTTCATGTGACCTAGTAAATGACTTTTTTAGCTGCCAGGAGTGTGTTCTTCAGAAGCATGGCCACCGTCATGGGTCCCACGCCTCCTGGAACTGGAGTGATGAAGCCAGCCTTCTTCTTTACAGCTAATGGAGGAAACAGAAAGTACTCTTTACTTTTACATTTCCCTGGGGAGTTTATGCTTTTAAACATACTGATCTGTTAAAAGATAAACCAAGGCACGAAAAAAAGTTTAAGTTTATTTGAGCATTTATCAATTGTAATTGGGCAGCGCCAACCAGAAGTGGTTAGGAGAGCTCCACTGACAGAACTCAGGAGAGGCATTTTGTCTAAAAAATTGTGCTTAATTTTTCAATTACAGTAGACATGCAATATTATATTAGTTTCAGGTATACAAAACAGTAATTAGACATTCATATAACTTATGAAGTGATCTGGCAGAGACCTTTATAGAGAAAAAGGGAAGCAAAGTCAGCAGGTTATTGAAGGACAGAGCTTTGAGTCCAGCTGGATGTTTGTGACTAGCGGTCTTTAGGTTGTACTTCATAACGTTAGTTCTTTGAAAGGCTTAGATTTGTGTTTGCTTCCACAGGCTGCCATGGCATTAGAGCTACCTCAGTCTACTGGCCTCCTTATTTAATTAACTTAACAGAATACAGATTTTTCTGCTTTACACATGTAACTAAAACAAAACAACTTCAAATTATCTTTATAATAAAGTAGGCTATAACACACACACACACACACACACGCACACACACACACACACACACACGCACACTTGGACAAACATTCCTGTGTATGATATCTAGCGTGGAATGACTACTTCTTTAATGCATAACCTGATATTATTAAACACATGCTATTTAGATGTATAGCCTTTTACAAGTTGGCTCATATATGCTTCTACATGAATTAAAGTCAGCAATATTTTCTAGATCTATTAAATATTATTTTTATAAAATTTATATTGCATTCTGGAAATATGGCTTATAAAATTTATATTTACCTTTTTTGAAGTATAGTGTCAGATGGCAATAATTCTTTAAAATCATATGAAAAGGAAAGGAATAATATTACTTGAAGAAAAGTCCAAATATGTTTAAAGACATCACACACACAAAAAAAAAATCCAACTAGTGTGTATTATAAATCTTACGATATGTAATGAAGTAAAGATAAGAATATTGTGATTTAGAAGGTAATATTTTAATTTTTCAAAACAACTCTCTTCCTGAAGCTTTCCCTTGCCATACTTCCATCCAACCATATGCTGTAAAAGCCCTAGACTAGGTCCAGAGCCATTCTGTAAATAACCTCACTATTCCTTCTATGTGGAGTAGTCTTCTACCATATCCAACTAAGAAACTCTTTATTAGTCTTTAAAAGCCAATAAAATGTCACCTGGCTATAATTTTTCTCAAAAACTCACCCCTCCAACATGGACCTCCACTCTCTATGTTTCCAGGAACTTTATAGCTACCCCCATCATGGAATTTACATTGTACTGTCGTTCTCTTCACTAGACACCAGCACTTAGAAGGCAGAATCAAGTCTTTGTGGTGGTGAAGGTTGTCATTTTCAATCTTTGAATTTCATCCACATGTTAGGTATCAATTACATTTTGATAAAGTGAACTAAATAGCCCTTGAAATTTAAAATCTAAAATCAATTTGCAGGAATATGTCAATGCTGTTGGTTGGAATCAAGCAATATCAGAACAATTTAGTTCAAGCTAATTTCCTGGAAAACTCAAACTACTTATTTTTCCTGAGGCTGACAAACTGCATTTTTCATTTTCTAATAAACTGACTTGATGACATGAGTAATCCTACCCTAGACCCTTTCTATATGATTGAAGAAGCAATGCCTTCAAATATTTTAGCAGTTCTTTAGCAGAAATGTACTATATAGATTACTACTACTATTTACACTGAAAGTGTATAAAATAATTGATTTGTAAAATACTAACTTTGAAATATTAATAGATGAAAATAAAATACTGAATAACATGATAAATTAATAATCAAATACAAATTAAATCAATAGAAAACAAAATTATTTGTTTCACAATCAAAAGATGGGTAAAAGCCAGGTTGGCATAGTTGAGCATCAATCTATGAACTAAGAGGTCACAGTTTGATTTCTAGTCAGGGCATATGCCCGAGTTGTGGACTCAATCCCCAGTATGGGACTTGCAGGAGGCAGCCGATCAATGATTCTCTCTCATTATCGATGTTTCTATCTCTCTTCCTCTCTGAAATCAATAATAAGAAAAGATAGATACAATTGATTATCTCAGGGAATCTATTGTGGGTATGTAATCATTTTTACATAATTCAATTTTCAACTTTGAAAAGTAAAGTGGCTTGAAATTATGAAAATATTGAAAAAATAAATAACCATAGCTACTATCAATTGAGCACCCACTTGCCAATAACTTCCTATATATTATTTTAATAATATTTAATTATTATTTGATTTTAATAGATGAGGAAAATGTGGTTCACTGAAGTCACTGGCTTATAACTCTTCTGTAGAGACATTGTTCAAAGCCAGGTTTGAAAAATTCTATGATTGCATAATTCCAACCCTTCCCAGTATAACTATATTACCATGACCTGAACAAATAGAAAAGTCCCAAGAAAGACCCATGTGCCAAAAATAAACTGCTTTCTCAAAGGGTTAGGAGGACATTCTGAAAATAGAAACCAAGAGGGAAAAGTTCTAATCTAGTAATTTTCCTACATTTTACTATAGGTGCTCATAGTTTATCATCTTTGGCTTATATCTAACTCTTCAAGCTACACATCTAGCTTAGCGGTCTACGTCACTTTCTTCCTGGATGTCAGGTCAGATAAACCACTTGTTTGCTTAGGTGTCATGACCCTTCTTTACCAAATTACATTTTCCACAACATGGTTATTATGGCATTCTTGTGATCAAAAAGTGATCTTGGTGGGGAAGAAAGAGGGAATGGAAATGAGCTGTTTCTTGAAATAATACCTGCCTAAAATGTGTAGCTTGGTTTTTACAAATTCCCACAATTTACTGGTAGAAACTAACACACAATTATCCTGTCCTACCTATCACCTCACAGAATTACACTATGTGATGGGTAATGAGTTTTCACCTAAACCAGAGTAGGGTTACCCTGGACATCCATAAGTATTTATCAACAACAGAGCCCTGTAGATTATTAACTAGGCAGAAGTTTATGATATCACTGTGACTACCCCCTGGTTATTCAAATACTTGTTTCAGATATAATTTATCTTTAAAATAAAGTGGATATGAAAATTAAGTTTGTACATAGTCCTAAAAGGCAGATAGTAATAATTTGTTAAATACATATCCTATATAATAAAAGGCTAATATGCAAATTATCCCCTTGACCAGGATTTCAACTGGGAGTTCAAGTGAAGTTTGACCAGGGGGTGGGGCTGGCCAGCCAACTGCCCAGCCCATGGCCCCTCCCCCTGGCTGGCCCAATCGGCCAGATCTGGGCGGACAGACCCCACCCATGTATGAATTTGTGCACTACACCTCTAGTATAATATATACAAGGTCTTTATTCCTTTGGATTTGATTTTCATGGGAATCTATGTCTGAGAAGGGAATACAGAGATGGGCAAAGGAGGTTTACAGTTGTTCATATGGAACATAATACAATAATTAATAAATAGTAATGCAAGAATAAACTCAGTCTTTTGCATGCTCACAGCTGTAAACTTAGTTTTGCCCACTTCTGCATAAATTGATGTGCTGCTGGCTAGTCTTACTGCATTCTTTGTCTATTTACATACATATCTATTTACTAGGATATGGAAGTAAGTGATTTCTCAGGAAAGGTAAGGGATTATCATGGGTAAATGCCAGTGGGTACAGATGCCAATGCTTAAAAAAATTCTCTAGTCTAATGATTTTGCATAACTATTTCAAGAGTTGTCTTAATTGGTGAGTTAATAAAGTATCAGAGGTGGTTTATGACTAAAATTAGTCATGTGAGAAAGAGTTAAGTTCAATACATATTTGATACTCTGAAAAGCATCTTCCCCAATTATGTGTGCAAGAGAGTAAGTTAACAAGCATTACTTCTCCAGAATAACCTTTGATTTGCCAGTCTTTCCCTGAGGGCAGACAAGGGTTTATACCTGATTATAGAAGTTGATGCTTTTAAAGATTAATCCTATAATGTGTGGGCAAAAGTGTTCTATATGCTCCATTGAAAAGAAATACAGAAGCATTTTAAGGTAGTAATTTCCTTCAGAAACTTCCTGTTTGTGTGTGTCTAGGTGTGAGGGAGTATATGTGTATTTTAAGGAAAATACCCAAAGTTCTGTTTATATGAGAATCAGGTGTTAGACCTTGATTGCTATCAGCACTTTTATAAAAGACTCATGAACAGGTATTATAAAAACCAGGGTAAAATTCAATTTCATAAAGTCAACATAATTTTAAAGTCGGTGAAACTCTTAGGCAAATAGAACAATTAGCAAATCCTATTATCTGCATGGAACTTGCTATAAGGAATGAGATTTAGATGGAAATGACGTGGCCATGATTAAAGCAGGTTCCTGAAAAAAGTTATTTTGAGGAAAGGCAATAATTATCCTGACAATTTGAATGAACTCTCTGTGAACTTTAGAACCTGCAGAGTAAGTTCTATAGATCTCACATGATCAAACTCAATTTTGAAGGCTTGGAATAGGAAGAATAGTAAAGTCACAATGCCAATGGGATGTTCATATGGAGACTGGAGATACATGTAGTCATTTTTATTATCTATTATAATAGTCTCTTGGTTTCCAATCTCTACCACATTAGCCATATAACCTGCAGCCAGATTTAGTCTTTAAAACATAGATTAGATCATTTCAGTGTGTATACATTGGATGAATCTTCACTGTCTCTTAGAATAAAATACAAAATTTTTTTTCATGATAATTAAGATCCTTAATAGCCTGGCCCTGCATCCTGTTTTGCATTATTTCCCAACCCTTGCATATTTTCCTAACTCAATTACTCTCTGTTCCCACACATGCTACAAACCAGCCCAGATAGATTCATAGCAAAGCTTCCTTGAGAACAGCCATAGTCACTGTTCCTTAGAACTTATAGTCTAGTTGGGAGATGCATATTACAAATACAATGAATTAAATAACAGTTGATCTAGGCTATGAAATGTGCTACAAACAAAATGTCCAGTGCATTGTAAATGTTAGGAAGAGTTAACTGAGCCTGAGCTTTGTATACACATGATTACCTATGTCAGATTCAGAAATCTGATGAATCCAACTTTTCCCAGTGAAATGGAGAGGTGAGGAGTAGACCGTGCTCCTGGTCAGGGAACAATGTTAGCACTGAAGGCAGGAAGAGGCTTCTTGCATGTGGAAGGTAACATGAACTCTTGGAAACATCACAAGAAGGCCAGTGTGATTGACACACAGGAGTGAAGGGGCAGAGTTGCAAGAGACGACAAGAAAAGACCATTTCATGCAGAGCCTAGCAGATAATGTTGAACATTTTTGGATATTAAGAGCAATGGGTAAAGTAGCTACATATTTATAAATATTATGAGGCAGGATAAGATCAAATGGGAAACTAAACTCCTGTTCTGTGTTTGCACCTTTCTCTAATGAAGTTAGATTATCATCTGGGGTAGAGAGAACAAGGAAAACAACATGAAGTGAAATGTGCTAAGATTGAAATAAGTTCTAGCACTTGTATGAGCACTTTAATGAGGAACAGAAATCAGATATGGGGGTCAGAGAAATAGTTGTAATGTGACAGGAAAGTTTCAAGATCTCGTGGATGCCTGAGGGAGTAAGAAAGGAGTGAATGCAATGCAGACACAGCAAATAGTAAAAGTGAAGGAGGTTTGGACATAATGAATCTTATGCAATAGAAGAGCTGAAAGAAGTTCATTATGACCAAAGAATATGGTGAAAAGAGAGTAGAAAGAGATGGAGCTGAGAGGAGGTAATGGCTGCATGACCCCGAGGTGAGGGCTCTGGAGTTACAATAGTGGTGTTACTATGTTCAAGGTAAATACATTTTTAAGAAAGTCTTTTGTGAATGAATTTGGTCATTTATATCCTATATAATAAAAGCCTAATATGCTAAGTGTCTGACCATTCGTTCAACCATTTGTTGGAAGATTTGATCAGTTACTATGATGTGCACTAACCATCAGGAGGCAGATGCTCCGACCCATAGGTTAGCTTACTACTGGGGTCCAGCAGAACTGGGCAAGATGGGCCAGACACGACCCAGAGCTCTCCTGTGGTCCCTTCCCACCACAATATGCACCAGTAGGGTCCCTGGCCTGTGCCCTCTCTTGCAATCTGAGTCCCCTCAGGAGATGTCGGAGAGCTGGTTTCAAGCCTGGCTGAGGCACTCCATTGGTGCATGAACCTGTGCACCAGGCCTCTAGTCTTATCTAATAAAAGAGTAATATGCAAATTGACCATACCTCTGCTATGTCCACCAGCCATGCCCACCAGCCACGCCCACCAGCCAATTAGAGCGAGTATGTAAATAAACCCAACCAAGATGGCTACAGCCACAGAGAGCAGGAGGGAGGCTTGGGTTTCCCTGGCGACAGAGGAAGCCAAGCTTTCTGCCTGCCCTTGCTGACCTAAGCTTCCACTAAAGGCTACAAAGTTTCAATTGTAGAAGGTAAACAAATTCCAACAGAAATGGCTGCAGCCACAGAGCAAGCAGGAGGCTTAGCTCCACTCCAGGCTACAAAGTTTCATTTGTAAAAGATACATAAATCCCAGATCCCAGGGCCTCGGCTTGGGTTACCAGGGAACATGGCCAGCCTGAAAACCACCACAGGCCCCTTGCCCAGGCCACCCCACACCCCAAGGGAACCCCTACCCTAATCTGAGACACCCTTCAGGGCAAACCAGCCAGCCCACACCTCTATCCTATCTAATAAAAGAGTAATATGCAGATTGACCATCACTCCAACACACAAGATGTTTGACCTCATGTGGTCAAAGATTCTGCCCCCATGTGGACACAAGATGGCCACCACAAGATAGCCAGCAGGGAAGGGCAGTTGGGAGGGACCAGGCCTGCAAGGGAGGGCAGTTAGGGGTGACCAGGCTGGCAGGGGAGCAGTTAGGCATTAATCAGGCTGGCAGAGGAAGGGTTAGGGGGTGATCAGGTTGGCAGGCAGAAGCAGTTAGGAGCAATCAGGAAGGCAGGCAGGCGAGTCAGCAGTCCTGGATTGAGAGGGATGTCCGACTGCCCATTTAGGCCCCATCCAGATCAAGCCTAAATAGGCAGTCAGATATCCCTAGAAGGGTCCCAGATTGGAGAGGGTGCAGGCTGGGCTGAGGGCCACTCCCCCTCCCCCACCTCTGTGCATGAATTTTGTGCACTGGGCCTCTAGTATTTAATAATAGCAAGTTTTGCAAGATGAGAAATTGAATACAAAAACGAATACTAAATAATTTTCAGAAGATAATTAAAATAAAGGAGAAATTCATTCTGCATTTTTGTAAAGTTTCAGGTTCTTGTATGTTATTAAATTTTTATTCAAGACATTATTTTTCAGCATGGAATATATATCTAATCTTTGTGTTCCCTTTTATCCACAATGTGGACAGCTATTCTTTTTCATCTTATTGACTTCAGATTTCTAAAGGGAAAAATAAAGAAAAAACTAGCTTGACATCATTTTATTATTCTTACTTGATGACAAGCACTTTTCAATGTCAGGACAAGAAAAATAGCTTAGGAGCAGAAGTTATTCATTTCAGGTGATGGCAGGGATGGTGGAAGAAACTAGGTGTTCAGTGTACATGTGTGCTTCCGAAATCCAGGGTGAAGCATGGTTACCAGGTTTAGAAATATTACTCATATAGAACACTAAAAGAAACATAAGGGACATTAAAATGCCCTTTCACAGTTTTGATAAGAAAAAGGAAGATGTGATCAGGAACCTTTGGCACTGACAACCCATGCTTCATGACAGGTGTCTGGCTTGTGTGTTCCATGTCATTATTTTCTCTGGAAACTTTATGTTCCCAAGTTCCCAGGGCCTGGGCTTAATAATCCAAACTCTCACCCAAGTGCTTTGTTAAGAAAACTCACTGATTCTCAGGCAGATAGTGCATTTCTGCATCAGCACATTATGTACCCAAAATAATGAAATTTCCAGGTGTATCTAAACAGAATTAATTTTGCTAATACAATTTGCAACTTGTATATTCTGGCAAAGTCAAGGAATATATTTGTGCTTCACACATCTATTTCTGGGTGCAGGAAAAGGAACTGATGTCTCAAGTTTCTATAGGAACATTTCATTTCTCTTTGTATTTTGCCCAGCTCTCTGACCCTTTGAAGGAAGTACTCTGTGGCCTATGTCAGATTTCCAGCAATGCTGCAACTCACTTTGAAAACCAACTCCCCTCCCCAAAAGGAAAAGGGATGATTCCTTAACTGTGGCAAGGCAATAGGAGAAAAATTTATTGTTCCTCTCATGTAAATTTCCGCCTCCTAGTATACATGTGTAATTGTCTAAATTAAATGCTTGGAGAATTTTCCCATGCTTCTAAATGCAGGCCATTTAAGGCTTGACTTCTTAAACATATCCAGTATAGTGAAGGGGAGACAAGCTTCAGGAGAATGAAGTGCATGAATAACAACCAGAAAAACCTGTCTGGCATAGGTCTAGAGAAATAGTATGACTCAGGAGGTAATATGGAAACCACTCCACTTTCTCATGTGGTTGATATAAAAATGACACTTAAGAGCATGATAAGCCAGAGGGAGTAAAGAGCTCCTGGACAAGTGAATGGATCACCACTGAACTCTTGCAAGGCAACAAAAATCAGATGCCCTAGAGGCAATTTACTATGCTTTCTCTTGCATTTATCTGATCGCCTGATTCCTGGGGTTTCTGTAAGATTTCCACATATATTAAGACATTCATTATCATGGCCCCTGTGGTGCAGTAATGGGACTGGCAGGATTAATGTCCTAATGGGGTACAAATGTATGACACTCTGATCCACACTTACATACCAACTAGAGGCCCAATGCACAGATCCATGCACCAGTGGGGTCCCTTGCCCTGGCCTGCACCCTCTCACAATCTGGGACCCTTCAGGGGATGTTGGAGAGCCAGTTTTGGCCTGATCCCCAGAGGCCAGGCTGAGAGACCCCACTAGTGCACAAATTCGTGCACTGGGCCTAGAGGTATGCATATAAGATCTTTGGTTAATCTCTTCCCACCCTCTCCCTTTCCCCTTCCCTCTGAGATTCATCAGTCTGTTACATGTTTCCATGCCTGTGCGTTGAGCATCTACCCCCTGAAGGACAATGTGTGTCATAGCTACCAGTCGAATGGTTGAATGGTTGCTTTAGCTTTTATATATATAGATTGTATTGGCCTCATTAAGTGGTGATCTGTATTTACAAATACTTCTTTCCCCTAGTTCCTATGCTATCTGTACGTGTAGGGTGGCTAAGCCATTTTTTTTTTCTTGCTTTAGTTACTTTTCTCTTTATATTAAATCAAATCAAATATATCTGGTTACCTGCTTTATAGATGTGAATACATACAAATACTGCTCATACCACACAGAAGCACTCAGTGGAGCCAAATAACAAATCAGTAATGCCATGGAAGTTCAATATTTCTTTTCATGAACTCTATGATCCACTAGTGGAACTTCCTCTTTGACTATGGATGCTGTCAGCTATCATTGCCAGTTTCTATTTTGGAAATCAGGAGTAGTGATCACTGCTATGATATTTCTAGTATTCTATCAAAATGACTAAAAATATATTCCTTTAATTATTTTCTTAAAAAAAAACCAAAATCGTTATTTACCCCTATCATTCTCTTCAATCCCTTCCCTTCAAGCCAATGAATATTTCTACTCTAAGTAGAAAATCTGTAAGTTACATAGTCTGTTTAGATATCCTCAAAATCCCCTGGCACAGCCTTGATCTCAATAGTTATCATAACCCAAGATACTACAACATGAAATTTCCCTTTCATTGATCTTTATATTTTAATATGAGGCCATGAGAAATTTCAAAAAAATCTCATCATTAAGTGAAAGAATAAAAGGACCTGCAGGGGCATCAGGCACTTCTCTTGTTCTTGTGGATGCTGTTTTTTGTGCTTCAATTTTAACTCTTCACTGTAAGAGTATATCAATCGATGTTAAACACATTATACTGTGCTGGCAGGGGTGTCAGCTGCTTGGGTGTTTTCCCATGCACCAAAATATTGCTGGTTTGATTCCAGCTCAAGGTACATACCCAGGTTGCAGGCTCAATCCCCAGTATGGGGCATGCAAGAGGCAGTCGGATGATGTCACACTCTCACATTGATGTTTCTCTCTCTTCCTCTCCCTCTCTTTCTAAAAATCAATAAACTATTCTTTAAAAAAAAAAAAAAAAAAAAAAAAAAAAAAAAAAAAGACCTAAACTTCATAATGAGCATTTTTTCCTTAATGAGCAACAATGGAGATGGTTTGCTCACTGATGACAGGGATCTCATAGTGACTATCAGTGGCTCTACCTGTTTCGTGAAATGACCTATATGGGTACTATGACCACAGTGTTAGTAACAGTGTCTCTAACAGAGGCATTTGCAAATTTTCATCAACAAAATGATTGGACAAGATCATTTCTGGGTTAAAGTGTTAGGTCTTCTCTTATACCAAAGCTGGACTTTTGGGCTACATTGTAATCATCTACCATAAATAGTTGATATTTTGAATTGAACTGATCAACTGTATTATTATGGACTGAATTTTTGTGTCCCTCCAAAATTCATATGTTGCAATCCTAATCTCTAATATGATGGTATTAGGAGGTGGGGCCTTGTGTGGTGATTAGGACATAAGGGTGGAGCCTTCATGAAAGGGATTAATTCTTTTTTTTTTTTTTTTAAGACCCTAGAGAGCTCTCTCACTCTTTGTGCCATGTGAGGATAGAATGAGAAGTTAGCTTTCATAACCCAGATGTTGGTCCTAACCACCAAGTATGGTAGCCAACATCACCACCTATAAGAAATAAAAATTTGTTGTTTATGCTGCTTAGTCTATGGTAGTTTATTATAATATATTGGTCCAAGCTAACTATGACACATATCTATCTATATCTATCTATATATATAAAAGCCTAAGTGACCAGCTGACTGGCCGACCAGCCAGTATTTATGATGTGCAATGACCACCAGGGAACAGATGCTCAACGCATAGGCATGAAAACATGGAACAGACTGATGAATCTGAGGGAAGGGTAAGGGAGAAGGATGAGATGAGGCCCAGTGCATGGATTTATGCACTGGTGGGGTCCCTCGCCTGACCTGAGGGGATTGGGTTGAAACCGTCTCTCTGACATCCTCCAAGGGGGTCTCAGATTACAAGAGGGTGCCGGTCAGGCCAAGGGACCCTACTGGTGCATGAATCCATGCACCAGGCCTCTAGTCATCAAATAAAATGATTAACACTGAAAACTAAGTTGGTAGGGAGTAATTTTAATTTGTTTTTTTGTTTTTTTTTACAATATCACAGATTGACAGTTCTGTAAAAGTGATATAGTTAAAAAACAGTCTATGTCCTTAGATTTTGGTAATAGGCTCTTAGTTTTCCACCTTGTACAACACACACTTGGGAGTAAATAGTACTGAAACGACTCCAAAATAAGCTGTGTTTTAACATGTAATCTAGAGAATATAAGTTCTGTGAGGCAAGGACTATGCCTGGTAACTTGAAGGTGTGTTAGGTGAGAAATATGTGTTGAGTAAATCAACAAATGACTCAATGTATGTATCATTATTAGATCTGGGTTGCTATAGATTAATACTTTGTTTGATGTTACCTTGAGTAGGAGTTTTGTTGCTATTAAGGTGACTTTAAAGAATTATCTCTGTAAGAGCAATACCTGACATTTATAAGTGCAGAGGATGATCATACAAATGACCAATGACCTAAGATGACTGGGACCTGATGTGGGGTGGAGATACAAAAGAAATGCAGGGCAAGAAGCTTGCCTTACAGAGGCATAAAGTATAGTAGGGAAGAACTAAGTAAAAGTTCAAGGTAGTAAAGGATTAAGAGCAAAATGAGTAAGTTCGATGAGATCTTCTTAGGGGTTGGGAGAAGATGGGGATAAGTAAGAGTCCTTTACAGTTCATTCATGTGACCTTTGGATAAAGAACAGACTTGATGTAATTACACAGAAGAGAGCTGAGGCCAGAAAAGTAAAGGAGAGCAGGGTGGTAACTGAAATGTGAAGTTATATATTTCTAGATTAGTACTATAGTGGGAATGGAGAGAAAAGGTGAGTAGTGTGTACAAATACACACAATTTTCTGCCAGCCATATGCTCAGCAAGTTGCATACATCAGCTCATGTGAAGTGATTATTTCAATTAATCTTCAAAACAACTTTTTTTTTTTTTTTTTGGCAGCAGCACTTTATTTTTTTTTTTAATTTTTTTATTTATTAAATTATTATCTGTGTGCATATTTTAACATTGCCCCCCCCCATACCCTCCCTCCCCAGAGTTTTGTGTCCATTAGTTGTACTTATATGCATGTATACAAGTCCTTCGGTTGATCTCTTATCTCCCCCAGATCTCCCTACTCTCCCTGGTGTAATTTTACAGTCTGCTTGTTGCTTTACTGTCTTTATATCTATCTTTTGATTTGTCAGTTTATAATGTTTTTTAATGTCCATAAATGAGTGAGGCCATGTGGTATTTCTCTTTTATTGACTGGCTTATTTCACTCAGCATAATGTTCTCTAGTTCTATCCAGGTTGCTGCAAATGATGAGAATTCCTTCTTTTTTATGGCAGCATAGTATTCCATTGTGTAGATGTACCATGGTTTTTTAATCCAATCATCTGCTGACGGGCACCTAGGCTGTTTCCAGATTCTAGCTATTGTAGATTGTGCTGCTATGAACATAGGGGTGCATATATCCTTTCTGATTGGTGTTTTTAGTTTCTTGAGATATATTCCTAGGAGTGGGATTACTGGGTCAAATGGGAGTTCCATTTTCAGTTTTTTGAGGAAACTCCACACTGTTCTCCACAATGGTTGCACCAGTCTGCAAACAACTTTTTAAGATAGGTATTATTGTCTCAGTTTTCAGATGATAAAATCAAATCTCCAGAGAGGTGAAGTGATTTGCCTAATTGTTTTAAGCAACAGAGCTAAGATTCAAACCTCAGTCAGCCTGACTCCATAATCTTTTATGAAAGGTTGTTCATAATAAAAAAGCATGGAGTGAAAGGTAACTCTTAGGCTTCAAATGTGGAGCACTATGCATATACAAGACATCTAGAAGCAACTGTAAGAGAAAATATAGATGGAAACTGCTTTAAGAGAACTCCAGGTGTTTTAGTTCTATTTCTAGTACTTTCCCAGAAAAAATAGTACTAGGCTTCTACATAATATTAGATCTTCTTCTGTCTTCATGTTTCTACTATTGGGTTTCAAATTTGAGGAATAATTCTGACCAAATGGAGTCCCAAATTATAGGGTCCCTTTTGCTATAGGAGAGGCTTCCTGTGCAGTGGAGATCCTTTAGAAGGCAAGGCTCCAGCTATTCTGACCACAGGTGTTACAATATCAAACCTTACTCATTTAACATGAAATGCTGGGCCTAATATTGAATATGAAAGACTTTTGTAATTTTTTCTTCCTTGTCTTTGATCTAATGCTCCCTCTACCTGAAAAGAGTCCCTTTTCCCTCTGCCAACTGTTTAAGTAATTACACAAACTTAGGTGAAATTCATTGATCCTTTCAGACTCATCTCAAAAAAATTCTAGAATTGCCACTTTCCCTCTTGTGTATTTGAAAACTCTTAGAGTCATAATTGATTCTTCTCTTTCTTGTATACCTAATCATTTACCCAATCATTCTAACTCTCCTTTTAAATTATAATGCCATCTAACCATGTCTTAACGTCTTCATCCATTGCCAAACTCACCTTGGATAATTTCTTACATGTATAATTACAATAGCCTCCTAATAAGTACCCTATCTATACCCTTACTTCTCTAACATCTATTTGCTATTCAGTAGCCAGGATGACCTGCTAAAACACAAGTCCACTGTTATTTTTTCCCCAAAAAATTCTCCAACAGCTTTCCATCACACTTAGAAAATCCAAATTCCATTCCATGGTCCATAGGCCCCACTTGATATGGCACCCCTGCTGCTACCTCTTGAGCTCCATCAGGCATGCTGCTTCTCGAGGTCTTCACACTTGCTGCTCCAGATGCCTGGCATGTTCCTCTCCCACATATCCACACCTCACTCTCCCTCACTTTGTTCAGATCAACAGCTTTCCCTGACTACCCTTTCTAAACAACTTCACTCCACAATGTTTTAACCCCCCTTATTTTGTTCAATTTTTGTAACACTAAACACTGCCTAAAGTATTATATTAATATGTATATATTTATTATTTATTTTTCTCCTCCAATTAGAAGGTAAGCTACCTCTGGGTAAGGGCTTGCCTATTTAGTTCACTATTGTATTCCAAGTGCCTATAACAATGTCTGACACATAGCATCTTTCCACCCCTTCCAGTATCCCAGTACCTAGCCCTGCTCTGGCCTCCAGGGATTCCTGGGAGGGCCATGGGCAACCCCTCCTCTTCCCACTGTTGTCTTCAATTCTATATGCAAAGGGGTGTGGTGAGAGGTCAGAGAAGCCCCTGGGCATCCACAGGGTTGGGAATTATGGTTCAGGAAGAAATTGATAATAGGAGTGGGCTCAGCTATGTGTCCCCTCCAAGGCTTGGGGTGTCTCATTTCTGGTACAGTTTCAGAAACAGCAAGTTGTAGGACACAGAATACACAGACAGACTAGCTCAGGGTCTGGGCCCTCTCTTTCCCCCTCATTTTCTCAGGAAAGCTGGGCTGAGGTCCCTCTTTCCCTCCCTCTCTAGGACCACCTATTTTCATCTACACATCCCTCCCCAAGTGCAAGCACAGACTCCATTGTGAAAACTGATTTTCCCAGTTATTCAGTTGAGCTGGTGCTGGTCCTGCATCCCTCTATCCTCTGTGGCCTAAAGGGTGAGGTGAGCCAACTTCAGGAGGGCACTATCCATGAGAAGGTGCCTTGTAGTAGTGGCACACAGAACCTCACAGGAGGACCCAAAGGGTACCAAGGGCATTGAGGAGCAGAGAACCAGGAGAGACAGACTCTGCCCCTATCCCTGCCCCCACTGTTTCCCAGCATGAAGCTAAAGCCCTGTGCAGTGTGGGGTTTTTTTTTTCTTTCATTTTTATACTTTTAAAATATATTTTATTGACTTTTTAAAGAGAGGAAGGGAGAGGGATAGAGAGTTAGGAACATTGATGAGAGAGAAACATCAATCAGCTGCCTCCTGCACACCCCCTACTGGGGATGTGCCCACAACCATGGTACATGCCCCTGACCACAATCGAACCTGGGACCCTTCAGTCCGCAGGCCTATCCATTGAGCCAAACTGGTTAGGGAAGTGAGGGTTGTTGTTTTTTTTTTATTAAGACAGAACATTGTGTAAGTTTAAGGTGTACAACCCATTGATTTAATACATTTACATATCACAATTATATGATGGCCCATAATTATCATTTATTTTTTGTGATGAGAATAATTGAGATTGAGTCTTTAAGCAAATTTGAAGTTTATAATATAGTATTGTTGACTACAATCACTATGTTGTGTATTATATCTCCAAAACTTACCTTCTAGTTGCAGGTTCACATCATTTAAATCTTCCAAATCCACCTACCTCCAGCCCTTAGTAACCACCATTCTATTCTGTTTCTATGATTTCAGCTCTTCAAGATTCTACATATAAATGATATCATGCAATATTAATCTTTCTCTGGCTTCCCTCACTAAGCATAATGTCCTCAGGTTCCATCCATGTTGTCAAAATGGCAGGATTTCCTTCTTTCTCATGGCTGAATAATATTCCATTTTATCTATCTCTATTTCCCTATCTATCTCATATCTTCTTTATTTCATTCAACCATTGAGGAACACTTAGAATTTTTTCTATATCTTGGCTATTGAGAACAAGGCTGCAATAAACATGGTAGTGCAGATATTTTTTCTATATCCTATTTTCATTTCCTTTGGATATATATCAAGAAATAGGAAGGCTGGATCATAAACTGAAATATAGAAATATGCTGTTTTTCTGTGCAATAACAATGAAATATATGAAAATGAAATAAAGAAAACTATACCATATACAATGGTATCAAATACAATAAAATACTTAATAATAAATTTAACCAAGTAAATGAAAAATCTACACAATGAAAACTACATGACTTTAATGAAAGAAATTGAAGACACAAATAATGGAAAGATAGCTCATGGATTGGTAGAAGTAGAATTGCTAAAGTGTCCATACTGCCCAAAGCCATCTATAGACTTAATGCAATCTCTTAAAAAATTCCAATGGCATTTTCCACAGAAATTTAAAAAAAAAATCCTAAAGTTTGAATGGAACCACAAAAGATCCAAAGTAGCCAAAGCAATCCTGAACACAAAGAACAAAGCTGGATACATCACACTTCCTGATTTCAAACTACAAAGCTACAGGAATTAAAACAATATAGTACTGCATAAAAAGACACATGGGCCAATGGAGCAGAATAGAAAGCCCAGAAATAAACCCCTACAAAAAGGGTCAATTAATATTTGACAAGAGAGTCTAGAATATACAATAGGAAAAGAACAGTCTCTTCAAATGCTTTTTATTTTATTTTATTATTATTTTTTTAAATATATTTTATTGATTTTTTACAGAGAGGAAGGGAGAAGGATAGAGAGCTAGAAACATCGACCAGCTGCCTCTTGCACACCCCCTACCGGGGATGTGTCCACAACCAATGTACATGCCCTTGACCAGAATAGAACCCGGGACCCTTCAGTCCGCAGGCCGACACTCTATCCACTGAGCCAAACGGGTTTCGGCAAGAACAGTCTCTTCAATAAATGGTGCTGGGAAAAGTGGATAACCACATGCAAAAAAATGAAACTGGACTCTATCTCACACCACTCACAAAAACTAACTCAAAATAGATTAAAGATTTAAACATAAGATACCATAAAACTCCTAGAAGAAAACATAGGAAAAAAGCTCACTGACATTGGTCTTGGCAATGATTTCTTGAATATGTCACCAAAAGTATAAGTAACAAAAACAAAATTCAACAAGTGGGATTACATTAAACTAAACAGCGCCTACACAGCAAAAATAAACAATAAAATTAAAAGGCAACTGATAAAATAGGGGGGAATATTTGCAAAACATATGGGATAAGGGGTTAATATCTGAAATAAATAAAGATCTCACACAAGTCAATAATGAAATACCAAACAATCCAATTAAAAAATGGGCCTAGAAGCCAAATATATTTTTCCAAAGAAGGCATCCAAATGGCCAATGGGAACATAAAAAGATGCTCAACATAATCAATCATCAGGAAAATGCAATTCAAAACCACAATGCAATATTACCTCATACCTGTTAGAATGCTCATTATCAAAAAGACAAGGGGTAAAAGATGGCCAGGATGTAAATAAAAGGGAACTTTTGTGCACTGTCTGAGGTATTACAAATTGGTATAGCCACTATGAAAAACAGTATAGAGGTACCACAAAAAATTAAGTATACAACTATCATTTAATCCAGCAATCACCACTCTGGGTATATCCATGGGCTGTATTCTAATAGCAGGTGACTTGCCCCACCCAGGGAGGCATATGCACAAGAACTTTAGTATTGAACCAGGAGATATGCAAAGTCTTGGGAGCCCTGTGCAACCCTGGGCCCTAGAATAGAAACCAAGGCTTTTTTGTAGACTTGTCCCCGGTTCCTGAAAATATGAGCCAGGCCTCCTTCCCTTGGGCTGCCTTGGTGTACCACTGCCCCAACTACTGGGGGCTTTGTGGACAATGGCAGTAGCAATAGCCCAATCTCCCAAGGCCAGGGGCCCTGGATTCGAAGCAGACTCCCATCCTGTGGCCCACCTATCAACTAGTATGGTCCAATTTAGCTGCAGTTGGCCTGCCTTCTGTTTCTATCCCATCTGTCTGGCATCTCAGCCTCACCCCTGAGATGTATATCTAGAGTCTTTTAAAAGGCCAGTGGAGACATTGTCAATATCTCCTGATCAGCTATTTCAAATTTCCCCTTCAGTATCATCACTGTTCATTTTTCCTGGCAATTCCCTCTTTCTGTGATCTGTGTTTGTAAAATGTTCATGAGGTCTCTATCACTAGGGGATAGGAGTCAACAGAACTGAGCACTTGATTATCTGAACTGAATATGCCAGAGCCAATCACCAACAGACTTAGAAACTTGTGACATGATTGGTCACAACCCACATTTGATATTTACATAATACTTTCTGGACTAAGGACCTAGCAGTGAAATTTGCACTTCATGCAATTAGTTAGCATACCACTAAAATTCAGACCTCTTTGCTGGGGAACTGGTGTTATGTATAAATTATGGTAACTGAAATATCTGAACATCAGAACCAAGCAAACTGAGGACTGCTATCTACCAAAGCATTGTCCAGGCACATTTGAAACTTGATATTTACATATCCTGGGGGTGAAATAAAAAATGACTTCATGTATTAACCAAGTAAAGTATAAAACAGTGGAGACATAGCCGCGGTGGGGAATGTCCCTGGGCTGAATAAGGCCTGTGAAAATTATTTGGCCTGGCCCTGACAAGGCATTAGGGATGAGTTAATTAAATGTTTGACCAAATATAGCAGGCTAATTTTTAAGTTGATAATTTTGTATGGCCCTCGAATGATTTAATAAATATCCCAATGGCACTTGGCAGGAAAAAAGTTTCCCCACTCCTGCAATAAAGGGTAGATTTTGCAAGAGTCTGGCTATGAACAAATGGTGCTACATGACTATGCCATCTCAGGCAAGATGCCCAGGGTCTGTATGGGGATAGTGACAATACTTACCATATGGGTTCATAATTAATGTAAGAGGATGAGAATAGTACTTAGCACATCAAAAGCATCTCAAACACTAGCTACTATTATTACTAAATGAAGAGCAAATACAAGATGGTGGCCCCATGTAGAAAAACCTCTCATATTTTCTTTCCCCTCAATGCTAGATTTTCTGCCACCTCTTTAAGAATATTGGCAAATTTGTGACTGAGGTGGTAGGGAATTGTTTGAGCAGTGGTGGAGAGATGGACAATTGTTTCTCTCAATGTCACCTTTAGTCCTGACCACCATACAATGCCATTACCTAGAAAGGGTTATTCTATTCTATTCTGGGCTCAAAAGGAGGAGAAAGATAAAAGAAGGAAGAAGAGAATGAAGCAGAAGAAAACTGAGAACAGGAAACTTTCATAGATGAAGAAAGATGTGTTCTAGAGAAAATAATAACTACACCAAAACAAAACCCTGACATTACAGTAAAAAACAAATAGGATATTTTTATGTTTCCTTCCAAGAACTATAGTCAATGCAATCCTTATAAAGTATCACTCTTTTGAGAGAGTGATTCAAAACTGTGGCCAAAACATCTAATAATGAAGATTACAAATAGAAATCTGGATTTTCTTAGAAATAAAATAGATAAAATGATTCCTGGTTTTATAAATCATTACATTTGCAATTATTTACATAGTTTTAATACTCCTCCAATAGGATCATTGATGAAATTATTCTTTAAAAAAAAAGTATTCCCATCAAAGTAATCTACTTGACGTTGGTTTCCTGTGTCTTTTATTAGTAAGCTGAAGATTTCAGGAGGACAATTTCCTTCAGCACTTGATTTTTATCTACATCCGTTTTGTTAATCTTGGCTATAGTTCTAGTGAAACTTTCACCAATACTCACAAGGCAGCCACACTTTCCCTGTGGCAATTAGCAGCCAAACACTACCTTATAAGTTTTGTGTAACAACCCAAGTTAAAAGTTCCTCCTTCCCAGCCAAGGGATCAGCCCTCACCTTGGGTTAAGTCCCAAAGAACAACCTGAAGAACGACATTGTCGAAACCTACCACTTGCCTGCTCCTCTGGGTGGCTGAGTCATGGCCTACATGGCGAGGCCTTCTTTACTAAGTCCAGGTCTTCCTTAGGCCTCCAGCTCCATGAACCAGCAATGTAGCAAGAGTGAGATTTTTCAATCAGATGGGGGTATTTTATGATAGAATCGGAAAAATCTGACCATACAAACACAATCGTTTGGTAGCACTAAGTTGAATGCACAATATATACAGTAGGGCTAGAAGGAGCCATTCTGTCATTTAACTGATACTAACACCGATGCCCAGAGAGGTTGCAAAGTGGGTTAGAATTCCAGGTCTAAAAGCACCTCCTCAGAGTCCCAGACAAATGCTCTTTCCTGTTCATTTCATAGCTTGTTTCTCTTTGTCATTTCCCTTTTTTATTTCATGATATACTTTGTTACACAACCACAATTGAATTTAATAGATTCTACCAAGTGGAGTAGTCTGCCACCTGAAGTGCACTAAGCGTATGCACTCATTCCCAAATGCTCATTTTAAAATATTTTCAGACTATCCTCATGAGCAAAAAAATATTTTTAGCTAAACATAAGAATGCATGGAAATGATCTGACACCAACAAACTATCATATAAGAGAAGGGTCTTATAAGATGTGGTGAACTGCTGGGTAAGTTTGTCCCACAAGCACAGTCGAGCTTATGAACTGAAAACATCCCAGTTTTACTTGCCTCAAGCTGGTTATACGTGCTGTCTATGCCATCTGGATGCATCATAAGCGTGTGGTAATTTTTACAATAAACACAGGGTAACTGTAATGTTATCAAGAAGCAGAATGACAGTGCAAAAAATAGAAAATAGGTTCAAGACTTGAAATATATTCTCATTCTTAAAAGTTGAGACATTCAAATAAATTATTGCTATCTGACATTAGTGACTGAACATGAAAAGTGAAATAAAGAAATGAGGTCATTTCCTAAAGAGATCAGCAGGTACACATCTCACACACACACACACACACACACACACACACACACACACACACACACGTTCACTTGGGGCCAGCTTGCTGGACTGGGAGCTCCATCCATGCAGGGAGCATGTGACAGCCTAGGAGGGCAGCAGTGTGCGGTTTGATAAGCTCCACCTGCACTTTGCTCTTATTCACCTTGCTGCCCTCAGAGGAAGGAGTTACACTGATAATAATATTGCCACCATCAAATAGAAACTTTTTCTTTCTACTATCAAAACAAACAAACAAAAAAATACAATCTTTCTTTACCTTTACTTATCAAGAATGATATAATTTATTACCTTCAAAGTCCACATCTCCAACTAATTTTATCTTTTCTGTTACTGGGTCGTGGACATAGTTGATACCCACATCAATTACAGCAGCACCTTCTTTAATCATATCAGATGTGATCAACTTTGGAATACCTAGAAGCAAAACAGAGTTGTAAAACACTTTAGAAAAGATTTAAAATTGGTGATGAGTACAAAAAACATTTACACATGTTGCCATGGCTTTTAAAAAATACACAATAAAAACTCTTCCTAAAACAACAACAAAAACTGTTCCTATCTTGATCATTTCTGACCAAGCAGAAGAAATGTTTTATAGATATCTTATGGCACCATCTGTTTTCTATATTTTCAATTTTATCTCAAGTACAATATCAGCAAATGGCTAATGTTCTAGTTTTGTTTTTGTTTGTTTTTTGATTAGTAGTCAACAAACCATTTCCAAACTCAGTGTCTTAAAACAGCAATTTATTATGTTTCATGGTTCTGGGGGCTGACTGAGCTCAACTGGATGGATCTTCCTGGGGGTCTTTCAGATAACTGGAGTCACCGTGGCTGAGGCTGGAGTCACCTGAGGATGTGACTGGCCGATTTCCAAGCAGGCTTATTCACATGTCTGCAGTTGATGCTCACAGTTGGCTGAGCTCAGCTGGAGCTGTCAGTTGGGGCCATAGGTATGACTACTCCATGTGGCTTAGGCTTCTCACAGCCTGGCAGGTGGTTTCCTGGAATGAGTTTTCCAAGAATCAGGAAGTAGAAGCTGCCAGTCACTTAAGGCTGAAATTTAGAAACTGGCACAGTGTCACTTCTGCTATATTCTTCTCTATAGAATCCAGTTAGATTTAAGAGGAGGGGTAGAGACTCCACTTCTTAGTGGGAGGAGAATCAGAGAATTTGTGGCCAACTTTACCATAATGCCTCTGGTGGGCATCGTGTCTGGTAGGTGACTTACTAACCTTCGCATTCTTCATCTTTTGCAGGAAAAGAGCTACCTGTTGTGTTTTCAGAGGCTTTATATTAGTATCTGAATGTGTTCATTTAAGTATTCCAAATGGCTTAAATGTAACCTCATGACATATAATTTTCAGGGTTAGTAAGAATGTAAAGGCTATAAATAGTGTCAAAGTAGATATAGTTATCTCATAGGTCCCTCAGTCACATAATGATATAACCAATGAAGCATCAATGGAGATATTTTTCTCCTGCTTTCCCATTCTGTCCCAAAGACCTCTCCTTTTTTATTTTTTCTAAAATAGAAATTTAGTATTAATCCAAGATAATAGTAAAGTCCTGTTTCTTCTTGGCATTCAATAGAAAAAGAAAATATACATTCATATGACTACAGGAAATATTTTTTAAGATGAAAATGTTGATGAAATATTTATTAAAATCTAACTACTATGCTTCTGAAATACTTATTAAAATCTGCTACTATGCTTTTGAAATATTTATTAAATTCTAGCTACTCGCCTTCCCAATTGTAACTGTTCATAATAATTTTTCAGAAAATATCAGATTAGCGATGGACAAATGCACAATTTCAAAGTAGAGCTTGATTTTAATTCCCAGGAAAATTACAAAATACAATAAAACTTAAATGTATGTTTATTTTTTACTGATATAATGTTATATACATTTATTGTGGAAAATATCTAAAAATTTTAGCATAAGAATAAAAATCCATATAATCTTGCCATGCAAAGATAATAAATACATTTTTATTGCATTTCTTTCTTGAGTTGCAAAATATGATGTCTGTAATTTTGTTTATATTGTGTTTCACTATATATCTTAACACTTTTTCATTAAAATTAAATTGTGAGCATTTTCCCATTTCATCAATTATTTAAAATTTAAAAACCACATGAAATAACTTATAATGAGGATTACCATGTTAAATTATTCAGCCTTGCATTTGTTCCAATATTTTGTTTTATAAATAATGCAGTGATTAATCATTTATGTTCAGGAAACTACAGATGATTTTTTAATTGAAGCATCAAATTGGAACCCTTATTAACAGCATGGAAAAATATGGATTGGATGAAAAAACTTTTTTTTTAATGTATATTTTATTGATTTTTTACAGAGAGAAAGGGAGAGGGATAGAGAGTTAGGAACATTGGTGATGAGAAAGAAACATCATCAACCAGCTGCCTCCTGCACACTCCCTACCGAGGATGTGCCTGCAACCAATGTACATGCCCTTGACCAGAATAGACCTGGGACCCTTCAGGCAGCAGGCCGATGCTCTATCCATTGAGCCAAACCGATTTCGTCAGATTGGATGAAAACTCTTATTGGTATAGTCATAGCTGTTTATATGACACTAGAGGCCTGTTGCAGGAAGATTCCTGCAATAGGGCTTCCTGCAGCGGTCTCCACTTCCCCACCTGCTTCCTTCCCTTCTCCATAGCCTCGCTTCGTTCCCTTCTACAGTGCTTGGCTTCCTTCTACGCTGTCTTCAGTCTTCACTCTGCACCTGGATAAGCAAATTCACCTCCATCTTGGTTGGGTTAATTTGCATATTTGCTCCTAATTGGCTAGTGGGTGTAGTGGAGGTATGGTCAATTTGCATGTTTCTCTTTTATTAGATAAGATTAGATAGGATATTCTAAACTGTTGATCAGTGCATCTATAAGGTTCATTGAGGTATTCCATGAAAAGTGTTTGTCAGTGACATTTTCAAAATGTTTATAAAGAATTCTGAAGAACACATTGGCATGGTGATAGTTATTTTCCCCTTATCTACCTTTAGGTTCATTTTCTACACTTCCCTGACCTACTCTATGCAGAGCTGAGGCTGATCCTTTCAGAGGTCTTGTGCACTTCCTACCACTCTTGGGACCCTATCACAGCCATGAGAACAGAATCCAGCTGGTCTGCTGGAAGATATAAATCCTGTGGAGGAGAGCTGAGTTGTCTCAGCTGAGACCAACCTAGACCAGTCAGCCTCCAGCCAATGCTTGAGTGCCCAGTCAAGATCAGAGGAACAAGCCAAAGTCACCATAACTGGCCCACTAAACCAGATTCATGAGAATTTTCTTTTAAATGTTATTGTTTATAGTGACTGAGTTGGTGTTTTTTTGGTGTGTGTATACTTGTTTATTTGTTTGTTTTACAAAGCAGTAACTGCATAACCTACATTCACAAATGATACAAAACTGGATAGAATAATTTATAGGTAGCCACTTTGAAATAATGAATATAAGTAGCATGAATTTGAAAGTAAATAAATATATAATTCTGAGGTGCTGTACTTGACTAAAGCTCATTAAAAACTATCAGCCTATGATGCTAAGATAAATAATGTCCAGATACAAGGAAGTAATGTTTTCCATTGTATTTTTAGCAGACTCTCTCTGGAAGAATTGGCTGTAATTGGAGAAGAAGAATTAGGAAGGATCTAGAATTTATGTTATTGTATAAGAAGCAAATGCTATTAAATGAGTTAGCTCAACTATTTATCTGCAACAATATAGAAAAGCTTGTGCCTCAATGCAAAGCAACTATATCATTAACCACAAGGCTTAGCACTATTTAATTAAGCTAGATTTATTTTTCCATAGCCAGACTTTTTTTTTTCTTTTCTTTTTTTTAATATATTTTTATTGATTTTTTTACAGAGAGGAAGAAAGAGGGAGGGATAGAGAGTTAGAAACATCACTGAGAGAGAATCATCCATCAGTTGCCTCTTGCACACCCCCTACTGAAGATATGCCAGCAACCAAGGTACATGCCCTTGACCAGAATCGAACCTGGGACCTTTCAGTCAGCAGGCCGATGCTCTATCCACTGAGTCAAACCAGTTTTGGCCATAGGATAAAAGGGAGAGATCAACCAAAGGACTTTTGTATATACAATACATATGAGCTGAACCAGTGGTCAAGAACAATAGGGGGGTGGGAGCCGGAGTGTGGAGGGGTGGGGAACTGGAATGGGGAGTTGAGGACAAATAAGTAATACCTTAATCAATAAAGAAATTTAAATAAATAAATAAATAAATAAATAAATAAATAAATTTCTCTTTTGTCTAGTCATATTGAAAAAAAAAAATGTTTCTTCTCACAATTCATTTCTGAACCCTTGTAGACTTCTGACTAAATAAAAGGTCCAACTGAAAAAAAGAAAGATATTAAAAATTCACTTAAATGGCCGAAACCGGTTTGGCTCAGTGGATAGAGCGTCGGTCTGCGGACTGAAAGGTCCCAGGTTCAATTCAGGTCAAGGGCATGTAAATTAGTTGTGGGCACATCCCCGGTAGGGGGTGTGCAGGAGGCAGCTGGTAGATCTTTCTCTCTCATCGACATTTCTAGCTCTCTATCCCTCTCACTTCCTCTCTGTGGAAAATCAATAAAATATATTTTTTTTAAAAATTCACTTACATGATTGTAATTATGATAGTCATAAAATCTATTTTTATGTTAAATATTCTAAGTCATCCATTTACATTATTATCTTGTAGAGGCAAATGATTGATATAGCTAGTTCCTAAGTATACAAGTGTAATATATTTAAATCCTTATCACTTGATAATAGTGTAAGGACATTAAAAGCTATTTAAATGTTTGGTAAAGAAAAGACATACATATCATTAGGATGTGGAGTCAGATTTTTTTTTCTTGTTGTAAAGTTGAAAATGATTTCAAGAAAATATTTCCTATGAGCTTTATGTTTTTTTATGTGTGATAATTCCATGGAAGCCTATCCTTAATTCTTATATAATTTGAAGGCTCAAGTATTATATGTGAGAACCGAAACCATCCACACCCATTAGCTTACTGTGTACATTAACATGACTTTACTATTCCACTGTCTTCACTAACATGACTTTATTACTAGTATTCCAGGAAACACTTGCCCAGAAAGATAAAAGTTGCAAGTAATTTTATATCAGGAACTTACAGAAAAAATCATTTTTATTAACATCAAACTGTCTGACTTTTCAGTAGATAATATCAAATGACTATTCTTCAAGATTGTTAGAAAATCTTGTGTCAAAACCCTCTCCTTGTTTTGTTGACCAATCCTAAACTTTTATATTATAATCCTTACCCAATCTTAATCAAGCCTCTGCATTAAAAGACTTACCTTAACGCAAACTTCAACATTTTCTGAACATCCCAATTTTGCTTCTACAACCTAAGATACTATCAAAGTAATCTGGAACCCTGAAGATAAAAATAAATCCTTGACTTGTGGAATTTGATGATTTGTTTGATAGAAATATTCCTATATTGGCTAACTTCAAGTTACCACGGTGACATGGAATTGGAAAGAAATGCTCAGGATCCAGCTTCTCAGGCTGATCAGAGATAGCTCCAGCACACCACGGCTCCTGAGGTGCTACCCATACTTCAGTAACCATAAACTCAGATTTGTCTTATCAATGGATTGTTTGGGTAATATGTGGGAGGAGCCAGCATTCGACAATATTGGGGATCCATAAAGATCTAATTAAGAATTTCTCTTGTCCATGATCCAAGACCTCACTTGGAAACCATGCATGCTCTCTGTGGCCCGTTGAGCCTCTTGCTGGTTCGGGGAGCTGTTGATCTCTCTGATTGGGAAAATGAGTCTCTCTTGAATCTGAACTGACCTATTTTCATTATAGCTCCCCAAATGCTGAATTTATTTTGTCTTCTATGAATAAGAAGCCCCTTTTAGGAATCTGTTAATTACATGTCAGTTAAAAAATGTTTATCCTTGGTGGAGATGGGTCTTATTACTTACAACACAATGTGGTTTTGTCTCTCTAATGTTTTATTCCATATCTATAAGGGAAATTTTCACAGGAAGGAGATGAAGGTAAATTGAGTAAATCTATTCTTCAAAATGACTCCTAGGACCAAAGAATTCAGTGTCTTTTGAACTTCGGAAAATCATATAGAAAATTTTTGCCTCAGGTCCTTTAGCAACATTTTATGAGAACTTTTTTCAGTCTTGTCTTGCTTTTATTTTCTGTGAAATCTCTCCAGTCCTTTTTATTTGCTGGGAACTGCAAATCAGTAGAGAAGGTTGGCAGCTGGAGATGAGCTAGAAATTAGGTGGTTTTGTGTGTGTGTGTGTGTGTGTGTGTGTGTGTGTGTGTGTGTCAGGGGGAGGGAGGAGAGGGGAAGAAAGGGGTTGAGGCACAAGGAACACAAGCAGCACTTTCAATTGACCAGTCCTAGACACCCCTTACCTCAGTAAAGACTGTGCCCTTCTGAGGTAGATTACTGCTTCTTACATTTATTTTAGACCATACTCAAATTCCTTACTTTCTAAATGGCATCATTTTACCAAAGATAATTTAGAACTGTAGTAACATTCGGAGGAATTTTTTATGTACACAAAAGTGTTCATTTGAGAGGTTTTTTTTTTTGTTTTGTTTTTTGTTTTTTTAGAACATAAAGGAATAAAATTCCAAATATTCAATAGTCTGCATTATTAAATGATTTTGAGGGCATGTCCAAAGATATTCAGATTCCCAAATTATTTCCTTAAAATATGTTTTGGCCAAGGCAAAAAAAAGGAAGAAGAAGAAGGAGGAGGAGGAGAAGAAAAGAGAAAAACTAAAAATGTTCTCTCATCTAGCTCCTTCCAAATCTCAGCACAAATCTAATAGTCTTTATCTAACTATTCCTCTTTCCCCCGAGCTATGTTTCTCCATTTCCTCTTCTGACTCCTTCCTTTTCCCTCCTAGCAGGCCAAAAACCTCCAAGTACAATTACCTCATAAAGTTAAATTCCCCTTGGAGTAGAGAAAACCTCTTAGGTTTTGAGATTTAGTCTTTGTTCTAAGCCAAAAGCCACATTGAAACTTTTTGCAAAGGTTAGAAAAAGAAATTTTGCAGAGGAATTAGGAATACTTTTGTATTTAGTAGTTTTCAAAATTATCATATCAGTTGTCCGAGTTCCTGATAAAACCTATCCACTCTATATTCTGGGATATCCAGTAACATATAAAATTTAATTGTCACACAATTATAATACTAATATTAAAAATTCTAGCTTATAAATATAATTATACACTAAAGTCCAGTATAAGTTTATGGAGTTATGGTGTGTTTTTTCTCAAGACAATCCATTTATAGATTTATTTCTGGCAGTATAAAAAAGGCCTATTATTAATGCATATTATTAATGCATATTTTCAAAAATAACTTCTTTAGGGTGAACTATTCTCAACAGGAAATTTAGTAAAAAAGATTTTTGATTCAGATAAGATTTCTCTGCTGTGGGTGAAAATTACTTTGATTGATAAGTAGCCTAACCAATGGATGATCTACAAATAATTACACTATTTCAAAAGTTATGACTTTTTTGTTAAGTGACTGTAATCTGTTATTTTTATAATTCCTTATATAAGAAATAAAAAATTAATCACCAGTGATATCTTAGCAAAATAAACTAAATAAATACAATGTTTTAAAAAACAATACCAATACCTCAAGTACACACCAAACATGATTCTACACCCTAAGAGCTAAATTTACTGATATGAAGGTACAACCATTACCCCTTCAGTGTCAGACTATATCTTTATTCTTACAATTTAGAATCCGATTTTCATATGCCTACTAGACAATGTCTGAATTGAGTTCGCATGAATTACAAAAACATTAATCCTTCCCAATGAATACTCCTATCATAGTCATCTTAAAGTCTTTATGAAACAGCTCAGTCAAGGCAACCTGATAAAAGGAAGTTCCATATTTACACATAAATTTAATTAGTAGAGTTCAAAGAGCTATACAAACATTATCTAATTAAACTTAACAACAATTCAGTGAAGCAAGAGAAGGTTGGCCCATTATCCTCATTCACAGAAGAGAGATTTGAGGTGCTGAGAGGCTAAGTGATTTCTTAGTTTCACAATGATGAGTCAGAGGTGAGACTGGGAACAAAACCAGAACTCCTGTTTGGATGTAAAAGTAACACCATGAAAATGCTTATTCAGGTGGGTTGTTCCTTTAGCTGGAAGTTGTCCGACTACATAAATTACAAGAGTAATTGCAATGGAATTTATATTAATGTGTATGTTTCTTTCTTGATTAGAAGTTTTTTCTTCAGCATTATTGCTCCGGAAGTAGTTAGATAACAGCTATATGCAACCTAGCTAAGTATAATCTACAGGAGTAGTAAGAATGCCTCAATTTCTTCCCTCAAGGGTCTTCCTGCACATCTTTTAGAAGTGCTTATAAACTAGTGAGTGAGTGGCAATAACCACAGGGTATATGCCCTTTTCTCTCTTTCCCTGGCTTCTTGGTTCCTATCTGATCCCTGTTTGGTTTATGATGTTTCTCATGAGAATAATGTCTATACCAAGGGTAATCACTAGATGCTTCCAGCTTCTAATCCTTTGGGTGCCAGAATAGTACTGGGTTCCTTTGTTCTCAGAAAGTTATGAGATCACTCTTGTATATTTCAATCAGCTTCTACCTGGAACTTTTTCTATGTAAAGTCCAGTGGACATGTGAGGGCAAGATGTATGCTGCATTTTTCTTCCTCCCATCAACTAAACCTTGCTCCCTTCAAATGGACAATTGTGCATTTGGGACATGGGTGGAGGTTGGGTGCCTATGAGGGCAATAGGCAAGAATTTATATTACCAACCACCATGCTATATCTATACTAATAAAAGAGTAACATGCTAATTGACCGTGCCTTTGTGACACCCACCAGCCAATCAGTAGTGAGTATGCAAATTAACCAAACAAAGATGTCAGGTTACTTTGCATACACAGGCACCAAGTGGTCAGGGGTGGGGTAAGACGCTTTGCTCCTAGCCTTTGAGCGGTGTGGTAAGGTGGAAAGGTGACTCCATGCAGGAGTAGAAAGGCGGCTCCGGCCAGAGTAAAGGCGGTGCTGACAGCCAGGGGAAGGAAGGCCCATTCTTGCACAAATCTTTGTGCATCAGGTCTCTGGTATAGAGTATACAACTCAAATGGAATTTATATGGTTATAATAATCTAAAGGGAAGACTAGAGAATGCCATTTATACAGCTTTGTCAAGAAGCTGCAATTAACATTGTCCAAGTCTGCTCCCCTCATATTGTTTGGGGAAGGGATTGGATAATAGACATGCCCAGTAAGGTCTGGGTGACGTGGGAAGATGCTTGCCTGTCAGTCACACCTGGGAGCAAGTCAGTGGCAAGAATAGGCATGGCCAATGCAAGGGCACGAAACTGAATATTTAAACTCCTGGACAAAGGAATGCTCTTGACTCTAGCCATCTTGGGATTCCTATTGGCCCTCTAGCCATCTTGGGATGCCTGTTGTTGCAGGGGGAACACTCTCCAGCATTTGTTCATGTGGCCCATGGCCCTGTGGACTCCATACAATAAACTGATGGACTTTAGTCTGATGCTGAATTGGACCCAGCTGCAACATGGAATGGAGACTCTGGACACTGGCCCTCCTTCTGGTTTTGCTGGTTTTTGAGACAGGACAAAGGAATATGGAATGTTGGACCCCGGGAATATAATCCCATGCAAATGAAGTCTTTTACTATATCTTTTTTCCTGTGGGAGCCTTTGAAAATGCTTATTTCAGTGGTGCCTCGAGATTCGGAATACCACGACTGAGGGGGAAATTTGGTGCACTCATTTCTCTGGTAACATTAGTATTTAAGGTGATGGCTTTGGCCATTTTAGGAATTACTCTATTTTCCTGGGTCACAGGTAGTTGGAAAAGGGAGTATTCTAAAAGACTTCTAAGATAATTGTGGTCATCTTTCTTTGAATCTACATCAAAAGTAGACAAGAAACCATTTCTAGAGGGTTAGTTGCAATGTGTAATTTGAAGCCATTTCAATGAACTTCCATATTCTATAGTATTAACACTCAATATTGGTCCACCTTACATTTTGAGTGGAGATAGTGGTATCATGTATTACTTATTTGAATTATACACATCTTCCCAATGTTGTCACATATCATTATACAGTACTTAAAAATCATATTTGTTAATATCACTATCAATCTCAGGGGGAAAACGTATTGGGAACCTGTCAAGCTTACAGTGGGGTCACTGCTTTTGCAGAATTTTAATATTGCTTGAATCAAACTATAGTCTAGTCCAGAGTACTAGTACTAGTTCACCACAACTCACTTGGATGTCTTTTGTAGCCACTACCAGTCTTTGTTTTCATATCTTACTTCCCACTGACAAAAGCAGTTCATTGGGCACTCTGACCCATTTCCTTCCAAGCCAATAAAAGGATCTCTCTCTACCACCAAGCAAAGACCTCCCACACCCCATCTTTTTGGTCTGAGGATCATACCACTTCTCAGCAGATTGGAGAGACTGTGATGATGAATATAATGAATTAATCTCACTCTCACTTGAGACCCCACCCCCACAAACAGGGAGTGGCACAACCTTGAACTATAATAATCATGTAACAACAGTTGAAACAAATAGTAACAAGAAGATTGTTCTGTCACACCTACCAACAAAATGAGTGGTGTTACTTTTAATTTTGGTTTTCTGTAGGACATTCAAAACAATATTATTAAACAATTCTGTCATAGATGAGGTCATTGTATGAGCCAAAGTTGGGAAAGAACAGGCACTTTGAGAGGATGAGAAAAGCTCTCTGTTCTCTCGGGGATTTAATGGTTGGCTCTGTTACCTTGCCTACAAGCTTTGTTTTGTGAGAATTACTAGTTCCTTATTACATGTTTGTGATACAAGAACCAAATGAAAAATTATGGCAACACGTTCATATTCATTTGGAAACACTGAAATGGCCCATGAGACTCTAAACGAGGGGTGTCGAACTCAATCAGAGAAGGGGCCAAAATCTAAAATCCAGCCTAAATCGCGGGCCGAATGGTTTACTGAACAGTCATAAACTGTCATTGTGATGGAAACGCAGCGGAGTGCAGTGATGACAGCGCGGTGCGGGCCACATTGCAAGGTCTGGCGGGACGGATTTGGCCCGCGGGCCTTGTGTTTGACACATGTGCTCTAAACAGACCTGAGATGAAAGCAAGGAAATCAAAGGAATATTAGTACATTGTTTGTGGTTAAGAAAATACTTATTAAAAGCAGTAAAATAAAACAAAACAATAAAACTACCAAAAAAGCCAAAAATTGTGTTTAAAAAGGAACAAAATTCACCAAAGTGGATTGGAAAGCTTCAGACGTTGTGGTAGAGTTCTCCTACCATAACTCGCCCATCCCATGTAGCTAACAGGTGTAAACACAGTAGGCTGACATTGGGAGTAGGAGGGTAGCTGACAGCCCTGACCTGGTGAACTTGAATGTCCCTACTGAAATGCACTGCAATAAAACCACACCAAATGGACACAAGGTGCCCAGTTAAAACTGATAAAAGGAAACTGCAAAGGTCTTTCTTGTCTATTAGTAACGAGCTCTTGAAAACCATATGTTAGTCATTCACCTCCTCTGAGATGCCTTCTGCAGTGGCCCCAAACCCAAAAGGAAACAAAGTGCCCCTCTAAATATGCACCCATAGCCCCTGAACTTTCCTTTCTCACAAGTTTTCAATTTTTTCCATTCTCTTTGCATGTTGCTATTTGACTAAAGCTCCATAAGGGCAGTAACTAAGTCAGTTTTGTGGGACACCCAGCACTGAACTCTGCCCGGTACTACTTGGTGCTCAGTAAATGTGCTGAGGAAATGAAGAGAGAGAGGGAGAGTGTAGCTTTAGACCAGCTTAAAAGGCTAGTCCTTTGTTCGGCAAACTGCAGCTCACAAGCCACATGCAGCTCTTTGGCCCCTTGAGTGTGTGGGTCTTCCACAAAATACCACAGCCTGGGCGAATCTATTTTGAAGAACTGGCATTGGAATAAATTTAAGTTTAAAAAATTTGGCTCTCAAAAGAAATTTCAATCGTTGTACTGTTGATATTTGGCTCTGTTGACTAATGAGTTTGCCGACCACTGGGCTAGTCCTAGGAAAGTGGCATGTTAGTCTAATGGGGAGAAAGACAAAAGGAAGCATCCATATGAAAACAGGAGTCATCAAGGCTTTAAACTGGAAATGTGTTAATGTGAGAAAGCAACTGAATACAGTTCAATAAGCACCTGTGAGACATCTTAAGGTAACAAATCCTCAGAATTCTAAGAAATTCAAAGTTTTCCTTGCGACATATGCCCCCCTCCGTCGTGCACTAATGAGGAGGAAAGAGCTTCTAAGAAGAGGCAGAACATTATTTGAGTAGTTTCTCTCATTTGTGCCTTATCATTTAATTGGCTTGGCTGGCACTGCAGGGCTGTTGAGAAGAAACGAGAAGGTGAAACAGCTGTAAATGTCTCTGCAAGTCTTGGGAGTGTCTTACCTGGCAGTAGTAGTAAGAACTGGCAGGAGGGGAAAGAGAAGTGAGCAGAAATTCCAGCAATGTCCAAATCATAGATTCCGGGTGGGGGGGAGGGGAATGTGGTTATACAAACAGTCATTCTGTTCCATGAAGCATAATAGGGCAAAGCATGGTCTGAAGAATTCTTATTTTGTGTGGGAGGACAGATGACACTGACAGCTCTACATGGAGAACTAGCAGACACCCAGTAGGGAGTAAGGTTGGCCATTAGGTCTGCACAGGCATGCAGTCTGAGTCACACAGAGAAGTTGGGCTTCGTGTGATCTTATACTAATGGTAAGACTGTATTTCACATTTATAAAAGTAAACACGGTAACACTCCACACCCCTTGCCCTAGGTTGGCTGTAAAAATAATACTAAATAGATGGAAACACAGAGCATGGTGTTTGGCAAACAGTAGCATTCAATGAGTGACAACTGCCTTCGGCTTCTTAGTGTTCTAATTGAAATGTCATATACAATATTGCCGGGACCGGTTTGGCTCAGTGGATAGAGCGTCAGCCTGCGGACTGAAAGGTCCTGGGTTCAATTCCGGGCAAGGGCATGTACCTGGTTGCGGGCACATCCCCAGTGGGGGGTGTGCAGGAGGCAGCTGATCGATGATTCTCTCTCATTGATGTTTCTAACTCTCTATCCTGCTCTCTTCCTCTCTGTAAAAAATCAATAAAATATGTTTTAAAAAATTACAATATGAATATTGTGTTATCTACAATTTTGTGGTATGAAGTTACTTTAAGTGACCTTTCTATGTAACAAAAATGTCTCGTTTTTAATAATTTGCTTCAAACTTTTTTTTCAAAAAAAATCTAAGTATAAATAAAGTTCCACTATTAATCACCTTTTGGTAATTTTAGCAACTCAATTTATTTTGCAAATATCCTATTATTTCTTTAGAGCAAAAAAAGCAAAGATGGCTTGCTTGGCCAGTGTTGTTCAGAGGTTGAGCAGAAGGTTGTGGTTCTATCCCTAGTCAGGGCACATGTCTGGGTTATGAGCTCAATTCCCAGTAGGGGGTGTACAAAAGGCAGCCAATCAATGATTCTCTCTCATCACTGATGTTTTTATCTCTCTCTCCCTCTCTCTTCCTCTCTCTGAAATCAATAAAAAATATATATATTTAAAAAATAGCTTAAAGGGCCATGTATAAATGAGCTAAAAATGCTCTGATTTTACCTGTGTTAGCCACTATTGTTATGTGACTGTGATCTCCAGTTGATTCCAGGAAAATGATGTCATTAGTGAGTGATTATTTTTGTCTTTTGGCAGTAGGGGGAGAGAGAAGCCTTTTCTTTATATAATTATATGTAAAGGACTAGAGGCCCAGTACATGAATAAAAATGTAATACTCTACTCAGCTAAGAAAATTCCAAGTCTTTTACTGTTAAAAGTACTTATATGGCAGAAGAGAAACAGTTCAGAGATGGAAGACTCTGATGATGCCTTGCTATACCAGCAGACAGCAGCTGCGGGTTGCTGAAGGAAGCCCAGGACCAAAACAGAGCAAAACAGAGACGGTCGGACCTGCATCACCTCCATTTGTCCACCAATCAGATCTGAAATATCATGGCTGACATGTACACATAAGGAACTGTTTGACATTGAAATTGGGACTCAAAAGAACTGTTGGCCCAGAAATGAACTCACTACAGACTGACTCATTTGCCTCTCAGCATAACCATTATGGCTTTTCTCAGTTTAGGTTCTTATAAGGGTATTTCTTGGATCATATGCTCTCATACATCTAGAGGAAATAATGAACAACATAAACTGATGAACAAAAACAGACCCAGAGAAAGAGAAGTAGTGATCAGACTCTCAAACCTCAGAGGGAAAGTAGGGGAGGGTGGGGCTAAAGGGCAGAGATCAACCAAAAGACTTGTATGTATGCATATGGGCCTAGCCAGTGGCCATGGACAACAGGCAGGTGGGGGAATATTTGGGGAAGGGTTTGGGATGGGAATGAGGGGGGTGAGACAATTATGTGATACCATAATTAATAAAATTTTTAAAAATAAATAAATAAATAAATAAATAAATAAATAAAAGTACTTATATGTACTTATATATATATTGGCAGACAGAGAATTGTAATCACAATCTGCAAGCTCTGCAAAGCTAAACACATATTTGGATTTCTACCATATGTAACCTAATCTAATTATTCTTCAGAATACAATTGGATGTAAGCATTCCTTTTTGTAGATACACCATCATTCCTTAAATGTTCCCATGTTGTTGGGTGCTTAGACTGTTTCCAACTCTTTGCTATCATAAATATATCTGTGATGGATATCCTTGAATATTATCTCTGTAAGCTCATTTCAATTCTCAAAAGGATAAATTCCTTGTTATAGTATATTGAGAACTGAGATTATGTGTGTTCACAGTATAAATCCAAATTTTTAAATC
The DNA here is from genome assembly GCF_014108245.1 of Pipistrellus kuhlii. Classification (NCBI taxonomy): domain Eukaryota; kingdom Metazoa; phylum Chordata; class Mammalia; order Chiroptera; family Vespertilionidae; genus Pipistrellus; species Pipistrellus kuhlii. The sequence goes on from NW_023425404.1 coordinate 156,168,887, forward strand.
TATGTATTTGTATTTGAAGAGATGTAGTCAAGTTATTGTCTCATCTAGTGCCCTGGGTAAACTAACACCATGTTCTGAGTTATTTCCAGACCATTCAGTATTCCTTCACAGAATTTCCACTATAAAGTCAGAAAACTTATCATAAAGTAAGGAGAAAACCCCTTCAAATAGTTTTTAATACCCCAAAAAAGTAAATTTGGGGTGATATCTTAGTAACCTAATTTATGTTACTCTTAGTAAAAACAAAGGGAATTTTCATTCTCTGTGATATGGTATGCCACGTTATTTTTAAGAATATTCTGACCAACTATCCTAGGGTGAATGTATATCATAATGTGTTGTGTGTGTGTGAGTGTGTTTGTGTTACAAAGAGTACATCTTCCTAATTATCTTTTAAAGTCAGTGTAAGTATGAATTATGGGAAAACATAAGAACATTATGGAAATGTACCTGCCTTTTCTGCAATGTAATAGCTGATCCCTGATACAGATTACCATCTTGATTTAAAGGGCACATATTAGTTGCTAAGATACTAAGAGTGAATGGCCTGCAATCTGCATATTCAGAGAAGAAATATGAGAGAGGAACCCCAGCCATAAAGCCCATATCATGCATAATACTAATTAATTCTCAGGTTTTGTAACAAAGGCAAGTCATTCTAAAATGAGCAATTATCGGCCTAACCAGTTTGGCTCAGTGGCTAGAGTGTCGGCCTGCAAACTGAAGGGTCCCAGGTTTGATTCTGATCAAAGGCAGCTGCCCAGGTTGCAGGCTCAAGCCCCAGTAGGAGGCGTGCAGGAGGCAGCCGATCAATGATTCTCTTTCATGATTGATGTTTCTGTCTCTCTCTCCCTCTCCTTTCCTCTCTGAAATCAACAAAAATATATTTAAAATAAATAATAAATAAATATAATAAAACAGGCAATTATTAACTAACCAAATCAGAAATAAATTTAGATGAAATGCATTCAGGTGGAAGTCAAAGGGACAGAGGCAGAAACCTTCCCTTGACTATTCATACCAATACGGGCAAAAAGAAAGGGCTTTCATACAAAGCTGTCTGATGAGGTATATACACTGACACCAGTGATTCCTTTCTTCTCATCTCTGTCCTTCAGAACCAAAGCCACACCTGAAGCAGGCGGCCAGGTGTGCAGTCAGATTCTCCACAGCCCATTTCAAACACTATCTCTACATGGGTTAAACAAGTGTTGATGCGTGGCATTTTGATCCCTGATTTTTTTAAAGTTTCAATTTTCCTGGATTTTAATTAGATGTGTGAATGTTACTGCAAAACCACAACTAATAGTAACTGGCTGTATATAATGGAATTATTTCACTTTCTTCCAGTCGACACATGTTTGGAAGAGACATTCAGCAATACCACACACTCGGAATACACCAGAGGAATGATGACTTCACCAAAGAAGGGCTCATGTTTCTACCCACACTAGACACTAAAGCAAAGTATTTTCTTATTCTTTCACTGAAGGCGGTCATCATGTCTCAGCTGTTTCTCTGCCTCCTCCCTACCGTACCTGTGAACTCTGCAGGTGCAAGCGCTGAGTCAAGGGTGCTGATGCAATGCCATATTAAGCCTCTGTGAAGTGGAACAGCCCAAACAAGGTATTAAGGGTGAATGGATCCTGGAAAGAACATCTACCCCACACCGCTGCTGTAGAGCCTACGACCATTGGAAAACACAGATATTTACATTACAATTCATAACAGTAACAAAATTACAGTTATGAAGTAGCAACAAAAATAATTTTATAGTTGGGGTCACCACAACATGAGGACCTGTATTAAAGGGTCATGGCATTAGAAAAGTTGAGAACCACTGACTTAAACAAAGATAAACATCTGAATTCTAAAGGAGTGTATTCATTTAGCAATGAGTTTTCTAATCCCCAGTGCAAGATTCTTCACTAGATATTTTAAAATAAATAAAACTTGGTCCTGGCTACTGGAGGTCACGATACCTTGGGAGTCACTTCAATGTGGTCCTTTCCACGTGGTCACCCTCCATACTAACCCACCATAATTCTTGCTGTTCTTTATAGACTCATCTCATATCTCACCTCTCACCTAGGTCCTCTGTATTTCCATTCTCCTCCCTTTTATTTTGCTATACTTCAGAATTAGCAATGTGATGCTTGAAAGGGGACTTTTCTACTTTAAATAAAGGCACAAAATACCATCCCCTGTTAGTGTGATGTATCCAAATTTCACATAATATTAAGGCATATTTTATAACTTGCATGGGTGTTGTTAAGCAGATATTTTGTTTTTGTTTTAATCCTCACCTGAGGATATTTTCCATTGATTTTTGAGAGAGTGAAAGAGAGAGGGAAAGACAGAGAGAAACATTGAAGTGAGAGAAACACATCAATTGGTTGCCTCATGCCTACATGCTAACCAGAGACCAGGCTGGAGAGGAGCCTATAAAAGAGGCATGTGCCTTGACCAGAATCCAATCCAGGACCCTTTGGTCTGCAGGTCAATGCTCTATCCACTGAGCCAAACTGGCTAGGGCTAAGCAGATTTTTTGTACAACTATAAGCTATAACTTGATAAGCCTCATATAAAGAAAGGCCTACTAAAAATTAATAAGCTATAAAGGTATAAATCCAATGAAGATATAGTAGAAAAAAATGCTTTAAACCTCCTCTTCAGTGTAGTCCAAATAACATTTATTGGAGTAATAATATTCAAAATACATATTTTAAAAGTACCCAGAGCCTTAGAGTAGATTTTAAATAATCTACCTACTGATATGTCAGGAAAATTAATGGCTGTAGGTAACACTCTTTATTAGATATGGATTAGCTATAATAGATCCTATTTTTTAAATGTATTTTTGTTGATTTCAGAGAGGAAGGAGGAGGAAGAGAGAGAATCATTGATTGGCTGCCTCCTGCACACCCCTTTACTGGGGAATGAGCCCATGACCGGGGCATGTGCCCTTGACAAGAATGAAACCAGGGATGCTTCAGTGTGCAGGCTAATGCTCTATCCACTCAGCCAAACCCACTAGGGCAAGCCTATCCTATTTTTAATGTACATATACTCATTTGCTAACAGAGAAATAGTGGACCTTTAATCCCTACTAGCATGTTGACCCTGAATCTCATGGCCATCACTGCCTGGACTAGAGCCTCAAGAGAGATGAACGGACAGCACAGGAGTGAAAGAACAAATAGAAAAAAATAGATGGTGTTACCAGGAAAACAGACTAGATGGCCAGAAAAAACTACAGAGATCTAAAGCATGTAAAACTTTTATTTTTAGGTCCTACTTTTTAAAGAATAATAATGAATAAGTCAGTGTTTCAAGCAAAAACTAGGCAGCCCAGGCTCAGAAATCAAATAATAAGACCATAAAGGATTGAGAAAACAATTTCTTCTTTATTTTGTAAAGCATTAAAAATAAAAAATAAAAAACAGTTATGAGAAATATATGGTTACTGAAACCAAGCTTTCTATGGTAGAAAAAAATACTGTGATATAGGCTGTGAGAATTAAGGCGGAAAAAGCAGGTTAACTGGGTTACCTGGCTAAGTCATATAATGGAAGTAAAATGCATTTGTTGATAAAAGCATTATATCGTCATGACAAATCCAACACAAACAGAACAGAAATGTAAGTATGAACAGAAAATATAGATTGTGAGAAACAATGATTAGTAAAGCTTAAATTTACACAGGTTAATTTTATGTTTGAGACTTTAAGTAACCATTTATAAGCAAATGAAGAACTTAAGACAAATATAATAATTATTAAAGAAACCTTGTGCAAATAATCTTGGTTGTTTACAGTGATGTTCACAGTTTTTCATTGCATTATTCATAATAGTAAAAAAAAAAAAAAGAACAATCTAACTGTCCCATAATCAAAAATTGATTAAATGAATTGTAGTATATCCACAGAAGAGAATAAATACTATGAAGTCAGTAGAAGCTGTGCTTCAGAAGAACACTTTTATGAGGAAATGTACACAGTGTGGAGCTGTAAAATACAAATACTGCGTGCGTTGAACAAGGTGTGTACATATAGTAAATATAAGATAGTTGAAGGGCAAACATAAAATTAACTTTGGTTGGCTTTGGCTGGGAATATGCATTCTTTCTTTTCTGATTGTCCATATTTTCCATATTTTTACAATAGGACATATTACTAACATCAGAAAAAAATCTACAGTTAAGTGTCCTCTTATACATTGATAAACCTTGTTTGTTGTGGGTCAGGGAGCCTTTGCCTACTTGGTAACTCAGGCTCGGGGGAGGGGTTGTGGGGGCTGGAATGGGGAGGGGAGTGGAAGTATAGAGAGATGACTGGGTAAAAGTCTGAGAGAACAAACCCCTTCAACTCAGTGCCTCTACCTCCCCTACCCTTTCACAAAGTCAGATTATTCCAAAAGAAAGACAAGTGAACTGTGTACATTTTGATTTTGTTCATTCTCTGCACTCTTCTCTCAACGTGTCAACACTCACTAATTTGGAAATGCCACAGACCTGGCTGTGCTATGCCTGGATCAGCTCTCACCAGTAATCTCTCTCCCCTAATGCTTTTTAAAGTTTTAACTGTACTCTCTAACGCAGAGGCGGGGAAAGGGTCAAGCATCTATACAAGCCCATTGCTCACAGCAAAGTGAGGTTCCTCAGGCCCCTGGGGTTTAGCAAGCTAGTTGAAGAGCCCAGCATTGCGACAAGGAGGAAAGATTCATGCTGAGTTTTGTGTTGGTCCATGAAAGCACTTTCATGCCCTTGGAACAGGGAGCCCTTGCCTGCTGTGCGGGGAACCGAAGCTCCAGCCAGCACTGCATGCTAAATAATCTTCTCTTTGGTGACAAAGAATTGCATGTTCTGCTCCTAGTAATTATATCAAAGACATTGTGTTTTACATCTTAAATGTGTCTCTGAGCCTAATGCCACCAAAGGGGGCGGACAGAAGTGCAAAGGAATTCAGGTCTGTAGGACCATATGTGTAACTTAGAATCCTAATGCAGAAGTCAAGAACATTGGTTAGCCCTGATGATGATGACGGCCGTGCATCTACAACAGTGCATGCACAGCGAACTACAGATCCTCAGTTCCTTTCACTCAGCCTCTAACTGTATAGCCTTAAAATATCTGCCAAAAAGCAAGAAATTCAGTTAGTATTCACAGGTCTCGGGCAAATCATCTCAAACAAGCCTTTTCAGCTTAAGAGGTTTTGCTGTTCTCATTTTGCTCACATCGTACTAATCCCTGCAAAAGAGCTGGAAAAAAGCCTATTTCATACTCTATTAGGGATGTCAATGATTGCTGGAAATAGTAGACTCCCAAAGAAAAATACTTCTAAATATTACACTCTGCAAGGCGGGCAAAAACACACAAGCCTCGTTGGGTGGCTGCTCCATGAAAATGCCCCCCGTGGGCATCTGGTTCTTAACTACAATACATATATGTGTGCCCTCTGCCTTGATATGCTCTTTACATGGGTTGGCTGGCTTAACAATCCTATTATAGAGGTTATTATAATTCTCACTGAAGAGACTGAGGCTCAGAGAGCTGGGATACTTGAACAAGGTTGCACAATTAACAATTGGGAGAGATGGGATCTAAAGGCCTATGCCTTTACACCACTCTATACCATTGACAATAACTAAAAATTTAAGATAAAGGACAAATTTAGGAAGGCAGAAGGAATTCTAGTGGACAAGCAGAAACTAAAGGGGACAAGATGGAGAATGAGAAGAAGAATATGGGAGGAACACTAGCATTAGTGAAACCACAGAGTGTGCTGGCATTTGCTCAGGAAGCACCAGGGCTGCAAAGGAATAAGTTCCATGCCCAAGTGGCATGAGCCCTAAATGGTGGCATCAACTATTTCCATGCCCCATCCCTTGAAACTTCTCAGTGTCCTGGCATCCTGAAAATTACTAATGCTGCTCAAAGTAAGAGGAAATACTGTACTGAGAACCAGGATGATGTCTGATGGGTGTGTATCTAAAACTGGAGAATATGATGGAAGAAGTGGTGAAAAGTAGTTGGATGGTCACCTTGTATTTTATGAAGAGTAAGTATGAATATTCCCAATTACTCTATTGAATTTCCCATTTACCCTGTTTTATATTACAGTGTCTATCTTTAAAAGTGTTACAGTAGATACTTGAGTTATGACTGTGAAGGTTCATTCATCATGCTGGAAGGAATGGCTTAGTGGACAAAATGCCAGCTTTCACCAACTATGACACTGTATCCAGAGGTTAATAATAATAGACAAGTAGCATTTACTCAGCAGCTCATCTTCTGAATGAAGCTAGTTCCAAAGTTTACTCAGATGGGTGGAGGGTTCTTTAGACAATGTCTGGAAAAAAACTGCCAATCCTGCCTGGAAAATGAAAATGTAGTATTTCCCCAGCATGAGCTATGAAAGAACCAAAGAACTTTTTTTCTTAAAAGATTTTTCTTTTTTAATATTTTATTGTTTAAAGTATTACATATAGTAGTACATGTATCTCCTTTTTTCCCCTATCGGCCTTCCCCCAGCTTCCCCTATCCACTGTTGCATACCCTCATCCCACCCCACAGTGCCTTGTGTCCATTAGTTGTGCTTATATGCATGCATACAAGTCCTGTGTTTGATCTCTTTCTCTCCCTCCCCAACACTCCCCAGCCTTCCCGCTGTAATTTGCCAGTCTGTTTGGTGCTTTATGGCCTCTGTACCTATCTTTTTGTTCATCAGCTTATAATGTTCTTTATTTTCCATAAATGAGTGAGATCATGTGGTATTTTTCTTTCATAGCCTGGCTTATTTCACTTAACATAATGCTCTCCAGGTCCATCCATGCTGCTGCAAATGGCAGAGTTTCTTCTTTTTTATAGTAGTGTAGTATTTCATTGTGTATATGTACCATAGATTTCTAATCCACTCATCTGCTGATGGGCATTTAGGCTGTTTCGAAATCTTAGTTATAGTGAATTGTGCTCCTATGAACATAGGGGTGCATATATCCTTTCTAATTGGTCATTTAGGATTGATGTTTCTTTGCTGATTTTTTTTGTTTAGAAAATTTGTCCAATGGTGATAGTGGGGTATCAAAGTCCCCTACCATGATTGTATTGCTGTCAATTTCTCTCTTGATATCCTCCAGGAGTTTTTTTTTTATGTATTTGGGTGCTCCTGTATTGGGTGCATATATGTTTACCAGAGTTATTTCTTGTTGGATTGCTCGCTTTAGTATTATGAAGAAGCCTTCCTTATTTATTTTTGTGTCCTTTATTTTGAGATCTAATTTGTCAGATATAAGTATTGCTACTCCAGGTTTTTGTTTTCATTTCCATTTGCCTGAAAAACCTTTTTCCATCCCTTCACCCTCAGTCTATGTGTGTCTTTTTTTTTTCTGAGGTGGGTTTCTTGTAGACAGTAGATATATGGGTCATGTTTTCTTATCCAATCCATAACCCTATGTCTTTTGATTGGGGCATTTAATCCATTTACATTTAAAGTTATTATTAATAGGTAATTGTTTGTCACCATTTTTATTCTTTATCCCTGTGCTCCTTCTTTACTTCCTATTTCTGTTTTGTGTGGGGCTTTTTTTACACCAGACCCTTTAGCATTTCTTGCATTGCTGGTTTGGTGGTAATAAACTCCCTAAGTCCTTTTTTTGTCTGTGAAGCTCTTGATTTCACCTTTGACTTTGATTGATAGCCTTGCTGGGTACAATATTCTTGGAATCAGACCCTTCTTTTTTTGCATGACTTTGTATATTTCATTCCATTCCCTTCGGGCCTGATGCGTTTCTTTTGAGAAATCAATCACTAGTATGATTGAAGATCCCCAAAGGACTTTTTAACACAATCTTAGAATTGGTGCCCTCTTCATGCCAGCAGTACCTTCTTTGTCATTAGCCTTACACAGCCAATTTAGCCTTTCCCAAAAACTAGAGTAGTCTCCTTTTAATCCTCAGTTTCTTCACCTTCTGTGGTTTCAGTTACCTGTGGTCAACCTAGATACAAAATATTGATGGAAAATTTATAAATATGTAATTCATAAGTTTTTAAGTTGTGCACTGTTCTGAGTAATGGGATAAAACCGTGTTGCCCTGCTCTGTTCAGCCTGGGATGTGAATGATCACTTTGTCCAATGTGTCCACTCTGAGTACATTCCCTTCCCTTTGTCACTTAGCAGCCATGTTAATTATCACCTGTTACAGTAATGTAATGCTTGTGCTCAAGTAAACCTTATTTTACTTCATGATGTCTCCAAGTACCAGAGTAATCATGCTGGAAATTTGAATATGCTAAATAGAAACTATAAAATACAATAAAATATTGAAAGAGAGATAGGGAAGGAATGGAGAACACACAGTCACATAAGTTTTAGTTTATTATTATTTTGTTAATATCTTACTTTAACTAACTTATAAATTAATGTTTATCGTAAGTATGTATTTATAAGAAAGACATAGGGTTCAGTACTACCTATGGTATCAGGCACTCACTGGGAGTTCTGGAATATATCCCCACAGACAAGGGGTGTCTCTTCTTCTTTATTCCACTATTTAATACCCTCAATTTTAGCTGGCTATAGTAGTCTCTTTCTTCACCCTTCTCATAATTTCTTTTTTTTTTAATTTATTTTTATTGATTTCAGAGAGAAAGGGAGAGGGAGAAATAGAAACTTCACTGATGAGGGAGAATCACTGATAGGCTGCCTCCTGCATGCACCACACTGGAGATCAAGCTTGCAACCTAGGCATGTGCCCTGGCCAGGAACTTTCTGGTTCATAGGTCGATGCTCAACCACTGAGCTACACTGGCCAGGCTAATTTCTTAATTTGACATTTATATTCAGATCAGTCTACTCCTCTACTTAATGATAGAAACTACTTTTTTATTTTTTTAAAAATTTCACTTAGATGGCTTTATTAATTGTTTTATAATAACAAATAAATTTTAAACAAATTCATCTTTATAAAATTATAGAGCATTCTTAAAAATTTATCAGCAAAGCAGGGTTTTAAAAGCCTATAGAATCTATTGCTATTCTTATTATGTTCATGCAAATAATCAGACTAAATAGAAACTTAATATAGTAAAAATATTGGTCTTAATTTGGCTCTTTGATAAAAATGAGGGTGATTTTAGAGGGGGGGATTATGTTTTTTTAGGGGAAGTAATGTTTACATAGACTTTATAATAAACAATTATGAAGATTAGACTCAAAGCTTTAATTTTCATTTATTAATTGAATTGGATCCTAAATTAATCTTAAACATTTGGCTACAATCCTCCAAACAATTCTTTCTTTCCTTCCACCAGACCATTTGTCATAATTCTTGCTGTTTTAGCTTTTATCCCAATAATAGTAAGATTTGTAACACAGTTTATCTCCATCAGGTTATAAGCCCTGTTGGTACTCGGGAAATATCACTCCTCAACACCATCACAACCTTCTTTTGTTCCCAGGCCTCACTGTCCCTGACAGAGAGCAAGGATTTTGGGCTCTGACAAAAAATGTTGCCCCTTTCAACAGGAAGCAGCTATAGAAGAGACCTTACACCCTCTTTTCTTTGAAAGAATTCAGTGCCAAGATCCTTGAGGGGGAAATGTTAAACAGAACCCCAGAGCAAGAACGATAGGTTAGGTATAGAAACTCACCAGGGCAGAAAGCCCCAGATGCCTAGCAAGGGGCAAAACTGGGAAAACAAGAATCTCACCTCCAGGGTAACCTATCCTCCCCTAGCATATCACCGGTCATGTGATTTGGACACCAGATCTTCCATATCGCTAGTCATCGGTTTATACCCCTGACCTTTTCCTCCCTAAAGATAACATCTAGGCCTCAGTTGTATTTCAGCTTCAGGCCCAGAAAAGCAGCAAAACCAGACACGTGGTGCTGTGGCTGCCTCAGGACCAGCTTTTACCTCTCAAGTCATTCAACTGGTTTCCTCAGCTTTGGGTATTTATCTGATAATTTCACCCTCTTTTATAACAATGGACATACTAGGGTGCTGGGTGATTGGTTTCTGATATGTGGAATAACTGTTTATTAGGAATAATTATTAACAGATAGAAAGAGGAGGGAAACATTAGGCCTATAGGGCAAGACAATCCTTAACAGCCATTTGTAAGTTCCCACCACAGGAGAACAAGAGACCAAGAAAAACTCATTAGACACCAGGAGTCAGACCATACAAGGAATGGAAACTGTCCTGAAGGCACCTGATCTCACACCTATATTCCATTCACATTCCAAGCCCACCAGCTCAGCCCCCAAACCCACTGATGACAAGTTTCCTGCCAGTGACTACATATAATGATGAAACTCCAGCTCCTGGGTGCTGCCATCATTGACCCAACTCAATGTTCCTTTGGCTGTGTGGTGTGCAGCCCTTCTCTTTGGATACTCCAACCCCCAGGATATTAAAAAACAATAAATTTAATTGTTCTTTAAAAAATTACCAGCTCACCGAAACCATTTTGGCTCAGTGGATAGAGCGTTGGTCTGCGGACTGAAAGGTCCCAGGTTCGATTCTGGTCAAGGGCATGTACATTGGTTGCCGGCACATCCGCAGTAGGGGGTGTGCAAGAGGCAGCTGATTGATGATTCTCTCTTATTGATGTTTCTAACTCTCTATCCCTCTCTTTTCCTCCCCGTAAAAAATCAATAAAATATATTTTTTTTAAAAAAATAAAAATAAAAAGGCTCAACTTAAAAAAAAAATTACCAGCTCAATTTGTAATAATTTAAAAAAGGTAATTGTTCCAGTTGTCATCTCAAAATCAATGCAGCATACATTTATTAAGTACCCACAATGTATCAGGTACTGTTCTGAGCAACAGTTAAAAAAAAAAAAAAAAAAAAAAATTCCTATCATCAATAAGGGCTTAATCTCCAACATTTACAGGGAACTCACACAACTTAATAAAAGGAAGATAAATAACCCAATGAAAAAGTGGACAATGGACCTAAATAAATACTTTTCAAAAGAAGACAGAAGGAAGGCCAAGAGGCGTATGAAAACATGCTCAAAGTCACTAATCTTCTGAGAGATGCAAATCAAAACAACAATGAGGTACCATCTCACACCTGTCAGAATGGCTATCATCAACAAATCAACAAAAGACAAGTGCTGGCGAGGATGCAGAGAAAAAGGAACATCATGCACTTCTGGTGGGAATGTAGACTGGTGCAGCCATTGGGGAGAACAGTATGGAGTTTCCTCAAAAAACTAAAAATTGAACTCCCATTTGACCCAGTAATCCTACTTTTAGGAATATATCCCAATATACTAGAAACGCCAATCAGATACGCACCCCTATGTTCATAGCAGCACAATTCACCATAGCTAAGATTTGGAAACAGCCTAAGTGCTCATCAGCAGATGGGTGGATTAAAAAATTGTGGTGCATCTACATAATAGAATACTATGCTGCAGTAAAAAAGGAGTTCTTACCATTTGCAACAGCATGGATGGAACTGGAGAGCATTACGCTAAGCAAAATAAGTCAGTCGGAGAAAGATAAATATCACATGATCTCACTCATTTATGGAATATAATGAACAACATATACTGATTAACAAAAATAGATCTAGAGACAGAGAAACATTGACCAGACCATTAAACCTCAAAAGGAAGGTAGGGAAGGGTGGGGGACATATCAACCAAAGGATTTGTATGCATGCATATAAGCCTAACCAGTGGACACAGACAACAGGGGGGTGAGGGCCTGAGGGGGGTTGGGGGATAATGGGGTAATAAGGACACACACCTTAATCAATAAAGACATTAAAAAAAAATTCCTGTCCCTGCAATAATAAAGAGAAGAATATAGACAACTTTAAACAACTTTAAAAAACTGTTGCACAAATTCATGCATGGGTGGGGTCCCTTAGCCTGGCTGGTGATTGGGGCCAATCGGGGCCAGCCGGGGGGGGGGGGGGGGGGGGGGGGGACTGCAGGAGGTTGGCTGTGGGAGCACACTGACCACCAGCAGGCAGGTCCTGTGTTGAGCGCCTAACTCCAGGCATTCAGTGTGCATCATATCTACTGGCTGGTTGTCCGGTTGTAAAGGTTGCTTAGGCTTTTCTATAGATAGATTGTTATGTGTTATAAGCATGGTACAGCCAAGTTCCTAGCAACAGATTATTTCTCTCTGGGAATGCAGAGAGTAGGAACCTAGTCTGACAGGATTTTTATTCCTAACAGCATAGTTTGACAGGATTTGGTTTTCTGATTTGAACTTCTAAAGTAGTTTACATTTCAAATTTTGAAGACAGAGGTTAAGTCCTATATAGTTAAACCTATAATGCTGTAACTATGAAAGTTTGAAATTGGAGAAGTGAGATTAATATGAACATAAGCTAATTTTAGTCATGCACCAGGATCATCACATACCATTTCCTCTTACACCTTTTCTCCTGTAAACCCATTCCAAGGTTTCATCACCACATTCTCTATTGCCATTTCAGACATTATCAATGTGCCTGATACATCACCCACTGCTCCTCCTCTACTCCTCCTAACTTTGAGATGGTACTGCTTCCATATATGCTGACATTCTAGTTATGACAATGATCAATACCTCTGCCATGAGGTCATTATATCCTTTTGTAATACCCACTTCTAATCGCATGTGTTTATTTCCCACACAGCATGCATAATGTAGTTATTCATTGTTAGTGAGGGGTTTTTTTATGCCTTCCTTGTAATTCCACTATAATTTACCAATACCTACGTATTTTATCCTCAAATTCTCCAGGTGGTTATTAAGGAAGTAAAAATGTAGTAATCTTTAGTTATTTTTTATAAATTTTCTATTTTCTTTCCTGAAATTTCCCATTAGACAGATGTTTATTTCCTAAGGATGATTGCAGGGCTTATACAGAGCTTATTCCAGAATTTAGCATTTGTATCTAATTAGAGGCACGAGAGCTGGAAATCAAGCAAGAAACAATACCTGTTTGCACTGCCTTCACTCAAAATTGTCTTCCAGGATTAAGACTGTGTGGCCAACTGGCTGTCTAAAGTAGCCTGCACATGGGATTGGCGCCCTCTGGTGGTAAGAGGATACCTTGCGTAGGATGGCTGAGAGAGAGAGCCTCAATACTGCCTCGTCACCTAGAGACCTGGGTACCTCCAGGCTCCTATTTGTTAACTTTATATAAAATTGGTCCCCTTTCCTTCCCCTTTCCCTATTCCTTTCTTACTTTTTAACTCCTTGTTCACAGTGCCAAGAATAATGTCAGTGTTGGCATAATGACTTTTGATATAAAGTTTGATTTAGTCGCAACAGAATGTCAGTGGTTCTTGAAAGAGGTTGGTAATTACCCATTTGTCATTTCTCATAACGCCAAAAACATGAATATGAATGCATACTGAGGGATTTTGTTCTAAATATGCACTCAATAAAGAAAATATGCATTTGTTATTATAATTGATAAATAGGAACTAAGATCAACTGTGAAATATTCTTTATATGTTGTTAACATCAAAGTCAAATCAAATTTTAAAGGTAATGTAAATTTCATTTTGTCTAAAATTAGAGATTAGCAATGATGACCACTCAAATTCTTCTCTCCTCACAAAATTCTGAGTCTTGTGTGTAATTTTAAGTGTTTCCAAAAAAAAGTCAATGTAATTTATCTTGCATGAATATATCAGTTGCTGCAGCAGTATTTCACCTAGTGTCTATTTGTGGTCTTACAAAGTGTATTGCCTCTCTAAACATCTATCTTACTTTTGTCAATTGAGCTCAAGATCTTACATTTGGTATACCAACTGAATATAATTTTTTAGAAAAACGGGAACTGTGGTTAGTAGCTTATTGTTGATTCTAAAATGGGAATCTTTCTTTTCTTTTTTAAAAAATATATTTTTATTGATTTTTTACAGAGAGGAAGAGAGAGGGATAGAGAGTTAGAAACATTGATGAGAGAGAAACATCAATCAGCTGCCTCCTACACACCCCCTACTGGGGATATGCCTATAATCAAAGTACATGCCCTTGACTGGAATCAAACCTGGGACCTTTCAGTCCGCAGGCTGATGCTCTATTCACTAAGCCAAACCAGTTTCGGCGAACATGGGAATATTTCTATTTGTACTCTATGAAGAGGCAAATTACTCTATCAAAAGTTATCATATGCATATATATATATACACACACACACACATATATATATACATATATGTATATATATATATATATATATATATATATATATATATACATATATATATATCGAGTTCCATAAAGGGCCTATAGAATAAGAAAGTGAATTAAATTTTATTAAAACTAATTTAAACTATCATTATTCTCCATTAAACTCAATTTATTATGAAACTTTTACTCTCCCTTCATAGTTTGTAAATACTCTAGCTCCTGATAAAATTAAAAGGCCTCTCATTCAAGCCTTGGATAAAGAACAGTCACAGTATCTGTGCTGTAGAAATACTATTCGGCAAGAGTAAAGGGTAAAGGTAGAAGAAAAGGTAGAATTATTTTGCATGTTCAAAAGAAAAACAAATTAGAAAAAGCTAGGCCCATTAAATGAAAGTGTAATAATGGTTCTCTGTTTCTATTCTTATCTCTCTAAAGTCAATTCTCCTTGACCTAATGTAAGTAACCTTTTAAAAATGTAGGCCAGACCATGTCAATCTCCTGATCTCAGCCATCGTAGCTTATATCAAGATTTTTACAATGGCCTACAAACTCTGACATGTACCAACCATGGCTATTCCTCAACAGCATTTCCTACCAGTCTCCCCATAATTCATTTTTAGAAGCAATCTTGTTGTCAAAAGAAATGGCCAAGTATGCATCTGTTCCTGTGCTTAATATTTCATTCCAAAGGCTATTCAGGTTTTCTATAATGAAGTAGCAAATGCTAACACAGGCAAAGTAGACCAATATGACCAACATTATGATTACTAAGAGACAGAATCCAGTTGTTGGAAGATAATCATACATATCTCAATTTTCTTAAGAAGTGGTTCTTACAGACATGCTGGCAATTAGGGCAGGAATTACTCTGCTGATTATATTCTGCCAAATAACACCCATTAAAGACTTACCAGCAGCGACTATGATAATATCTGCCAGTTGAGTATGGATCTTCAGTTGTTCTTTGGGAGTGTATCTGTGAGCTATTGTCACTGTTGCATCACCTGAAATGCAGAATTCTATTAATGATTACTTAGCTTATTCATAATTTATGAGTGCTCCTAGAAACCTAGCACTTGAAAGTTCTGCCTTGACAAGTAAATACACAGTCACTAATTGGCTTGATAATCCTACCTAATAAACGAGTAATATGCAAATTAACCATCACTCTGCTATACCAGAGCCGCTCCCATTAGCCAATCAGAGTAAGTATGCAAATAAACCCAACCAAGATGGCTACAGCCACAGAGAGCAGGAGGGAGGCTTGAGTTTCCCAGGCAATGGAGGAAACCAAGCTTTCCGCACACCCTGGCCAGCCCAGGCCTCCATTCCAGGCTATAAAGTTTTAATTATAGAAGATACATAAATTCCAAAAGAAATGGCTTCTGGCCATGGAGAGAGCAGAAGACTTGGCTCTGCTCCAGACTACAAAGTTTCAATTGTAGAAGGTAAATAAATTCCAGATACCAGAAGCCTCCACTTGGGTTGCCAGGGGGCATGGCTAGCCTGCAAACCACCACAGGCCCCTCACTCAGGCCACCCCATGCCCCAAGGGAACCCCCATCCTGATCCAAGACACCCTTCAGAGCAAATCAGCTGGCCCCCAACCATGCACCAGGCCTCTATCCTATCTAATAAAAGAGTAATATGCAGATTGACCATCATTCCAATACAAAATATGGCTGCCCCCATGTGGTCAAAGATCCTGCCCTTATGTAGACACAAGATGGCTACCACAAGATGGCCAGCAGGGGAGGACAGTTGGGAGGCACCAGACCTGCAAGGGAGGGCAGTTGAGAGGGACCAGGCCTGCAAGGGAGGGCAGATGGGGGTGATCAAACCTTCAGGAGAGGACAGTTAGGGGTGACTAGGCCGGCAGAGGAGGGAAGTTGGGGGCAAACAGGCTGGCAGAGGAGCAGTTAGACATCAATCAGGCTGGCATGGGAATAGTTAGGGGGTGATCAGGCTGGCAGGCAGAAGTGGTTAGGGTCAATCAGGAAGGCAGGCCAGCGAGCAGTTGGGAGGCAGCAATCCTGGATTGTGAAAGGAATCCCAGATTGGAGAGGGTGCAGGCTGGGCTGAGGGACATCCCCACCCCCCCTGGCCCCATGCACAAATTTCATGCACTGGGCCTCTTGTAAGATATATAATTATTTAAAACAGCAAGACAAGTGCACTAAAAATGGGGCAACATCTTATAGTAGGACAGATTGGAGATTAATTCTGCCTCATCTTGGCAGTACCATATTCACCTTGAGGAGGTGTCAAAAAAGGGTTCCTAAAAGAGGTAATATACTTTGTTAGTTCTTAAAGCATGAGTTGTAGTACACCAATCAGGGGAGGGAGGGGAAAAGGAATTCCAAGACAAAAGAATGGCAAGAAAAAAATGAACCAACTTTGAAATTTTGTGTTTAAAAAAACGAAGAAGTCTAGGCTATAGGGAAAATATTCATATGTGCTTTCACAAAGTGATGTATGAATCAGAGAGGTTAGCAGACTGGGGGATTTCAGTGCTTAACCTGAGAGCCAAGGAAGAGGAGTGAGAGAAAGGCAGTGGCGAGTGCAGTCAAGGGAAGGACTCTCGGCATGAACATTGCTGTGTGAAGCAGTATTTTCTCTCTTCCCTTTCTGCGTAATGTGCAACAAAAATGGCACAGTCTCTATTTTTAGGAAAACTAGAAGACATACCACAGGAAGAAAGGCAGCAAAAAAATGGACAGAGTAACAAGATGGTCAGCAACAACAGATCTCTGAAAATTACTGTAAAAATATACTTCCTGAAGGTGAAGAGTTCACATCAAAATGCAAATATTTGTAGCAGATAAAATAGGAAGAAAGGCTGGAGAAGTCTTCTGAAACCCAGTATAGTTCAACAGTAAGGAACACAAAGACTTATAAAGGGGAGGATTTCAACAGGAAGGAAGTAGTTGAATTCTGTGAGGGTGAAGGAGGAATCTGAAGGCTGCCCTTACCTCCTTCACAATCCCTAGAAGTATCCTGCAAATAGCAGATCCAAAAAATCCAAATCTTCAATAAGTAATTTACAAAAGCACTTGACAAAGCATTGAACGCATATTATATAAGGATCAGCCCAGGGGAATCTGGATGGTGACAGAACCATTCAGGTTCTATTAGTAGTTACATGATGATATGCATTTGTCTAAACTCATGAAACTGTATACCTAAAAGAGTGAATTTTACTATATGCAGTTTTCTTAAATAAAAATAATCATTTTAAAAGTGGGAGTCCCAAGAAAAAAAGCAAAAACAAAAATGTAAGTCCAATTAGAAAGAATATATGCACCCCTATGTTCATAGCAGTATCTTTTACAATAGCTAAGATCTGGAAACAGCCCAAATGCCCACCAGTGGATGAGTGGATAAAAATGCTGTGGTACATTTACATCATGGACTACTATGCAGCTATAAAAAGGAAGGTTATTTTACCCTTTGCAACAGCATGGAGGGACCTGGAGATTAATATGCTAAATGTAATAAGCCAGTCAGAGAAAGACAAATATCACATGTTCTCATTTCTATCTGGTACCTAATTGTAGAGGGCCACCTGGGAAGGCACAAGGGCATTTCTTTAATTATTGTCCACTGAACATAGGGGGATAGGCAGAGCCACGCCCTGGGACCATGCTTCCCCCAAAAGGCTAGACATGTTATCAGCTTGGCCTTCATTTCAGTCCAGATGTCAGGGTGCAGGCTTTGATATATAAATCCAGCAAGCACCAGGAATGCTAGGGTCTACTCAAGAATGCAAATAAGATCCTTTGATCCTAAATTTTGGTGATACTTCCTGGTATTTTGGATATAACAATAAACACACTGTGTGGGGTCAGGGTCCTCGCTGCCTCTCCATCAGAGAGAATGGCATTCTACCTGCTTCTATTTCTGCATCTTGCTCTCTTTCTTTTATTTCTTAATCCCCAATTCCTCCACTCAGGAACCGGACCTGTTACTTTTCCGTGCTAGATGCAGAAAAGAGAGAAACACCCCACACCTAATGAATAAACTCAACTCACGAAAAAATAGGTCGGAGGCATGGATGCATGGAACAGACTGAGGGATCTCAGAGAGGAGAGGCATGGGTGTATGGAAAACCAAATAACTGAACAACTGTTTCTGGTCCTGAGAGCTTAAAAAAATAAAAAAATGGAGACTAACCTTGAAAATTCTCTGAGCAGACAAAACCAGTTTAGTCATACAAGCAAAGATTATTTAACTAAGTTAATTTGACCTGGATCATTTCTTGCTTATGCCTCTGAAAATCATAAACAAAATTTGAACTATTTCCCAAAGTTCATATGAGGTAACAATTGACCAATTCCCTATCATTTAAAAAAATTCTAATACTATAACCAATCACTGTTAAGAATAACAGTCCCTGCTTTCTTGCTAATATAAGCTGTCTTAGAACAATATACTCCTTAGCCTCATTCCATATTTTGGTTTGAGGGCTCCTAGTTTGCAAACTATCTTTTTGGTGTGTAAACAATAAACTTTTACTGATTATCAGTCGGTGACTGATTATGTTATGTTTGAACTTTTGACGCCTGCTAACTACATTCTCTTAATTGACATAATGAAAACTCTTGTCATCCATATTTCTAGTCCTGGTATTCCCACTACTTTTCTTCAACAAATCCTCTGGTTTGCTGAACCTAATCCATTCTATCTCCTCAGCTTTTTCCATAGGATAACCAGTACTAACAAGTTGCAACAGTTACTCCTTAGAATAATGTGTATCTCTGACTCTGACGAATTTTCCCCCTACACTCAGTTTCAGGTCCTTATTGCTCAGATGATATCAGCCTTGGAAAGAACCTAATTTTTCTAAGCATTCCACAGACCCAGGTAAAAATTTATAAGAAGAGTCTTAAGCAACGTGTTTCTGCAGTTTTGCATAAGTTTATAGAGATCATGATAGCCTAGAAATCTTCAAATATCTATTTGTGCCTGCATCAGCAAATACAGCAAAATGGAAAACCCAGTAGGGGCTGGAATCTCATATGTGAGATTTCTTTTGTCATTTTCTCTAGATAAGGAAAAACTGAGTAATTCCCAACACATTAATTCACACGATGGTCTGGTTTAAAAGGAAAAAAATAATTGAGGAAAACTCAGTACTCATCAACAGAACAGCACTCAATGAATCTTAAAATAATACTGCACTCTCTTGACTCTGAACTCCATTTGCTGCATGCTTTCTATCCCAATTTTAGCTGCTTTTCCTGGATTAAATTGTTTAAATTTTAGATATTGTTGCAGAGCACTTAGGTCTAAGGCTTTGGTCCCTGCTTTACTAGTAAATGGGCCAGGCTTTACTGCCTTTATCTGGACAAGACCTGGCTGGTTTGACTTGCTGTTTATCAGTCCTCCCATTGTCTTCCAAACAGCTTGGGCCAATGGTTTCACTTTTAACTAGTCAAATACTGTTTCAAGCTCACTCCTTTTAAACACCTACAGTTCCTTGGAGAGAAAGAGTTTTATGGACAACTGACTGAATCCTGACCATCAGTGTCTGTAGATATTTTAAAAATCTGCCGCAGATTGGGCCAATTATTGAACTGAAATTGTGGATGCATTTATTCAATAAAGACAATATACAAATGAACAAACACATATATACTAGTGTCCTGGTGCACAGACTCCTGCATCGGCTGAGTCTCTCAGCCTGGCCTGTGGGGATCAATGGACATTTATGCCACCACAGCCCAGCCTTACCAGCTCATCGGGCTTCAGCCTGCTGTCCACATTGATCCCACACAGCACACAGTTGTGTGTGAAGCGGCAGGCAACCAGGAAAAAGCCTGAGCCTGGGCTGGGTGTTGTGCTGCTCTTGCTCATCCCAGCCCCACTGCGCCTGCTGCCACTGCCATTGATTAGGCACACAGGGGGAGTATCCACAGGAGAGGCTTGCACCACTGCAGCTACACTCACCAGCCATGAGCCCGGTGTCTGGTGCCCATCTGTCAGCTGAGCAGTTGACACCAGGGGGCAGCTCCTGCATTGAGAGTCTTCCCCCTGGTGGCCAGTGCACTGCACGTAATAGCTACCAGCAGGTCGTCTGGCCACTTAGGCTTCTATATATATAGACTAGAGACCTGATGCACAAAATTCATGCACAGGTAGGGTCCCTAGACCTGGCAGGCAATCAGGGGTGATCAGGGTCGATCGGGGCCTTCCAGCTGCCAGCGAAGGCCTTCTTTCCCCAGCTGCCAGCTGCCAGCTGGGACCTCCCTTCATTCCACACTACCCCCTCGTGATTAGAACCCATCATAATGAGCAATCAAACTGCCTGTCTCCCAGTTGAACTCCTGAGGGGACAGTTTGCATATTAGCCTTTTATATATATAGATAATAAAGTTGTACATAGTAATAAGCACAAAGAAGAAAAGAATGCAGAGTAAGTAGAGAGTAATAACATGGGTGATATGTTACTAAGTAAGTAATTAGGGACATTTGAACAGAAACTGGAAAGGAATGAGCAAAAAGTTATGTAAATGACTTCAAAAAGAGCATCCAGGTAGAAGGAAAACCAAGTGCAAACACACTGACACATGAACAAGAATGACATATTCTATAAAAGCAAAAGGCAGTAGTGGCTCTGGGGCAGAGATGGAGGGTGAGAGTGGTAGGAAATGAGGAAGAAGGTGAAGCCCAGGTTTGATCATGACTGGCTCTGGAATGGAAGGTGAAGCTCTGGGCTCATTATAATCTTCTGATCACTCATCCTCAAGCTTGACAGCATTAGAATATTCTGTGTTTAAAAAAAATACTAATGTTCAAGTATAAGTTGTAAATATTATTATTTAATTGTTCTGTGTTAGATTCAGGGAGCTATATTTTTTTAAAGCCCCCAGATGATCCCAGTGGGAAGCAAGAGCTGAGAAACACTGGTTTAGACGTTGATAAGAGGAAAATGACCCAGAAACAGAGAATGAGAAGAAATGTCTAGTGAAATAAGAGAAATTCATGCCAGAGTTAGCTTTAATCTGTGCTTAAACAATAAAAGAAATAGCTCTCTAAAATTTTGCCATTTCATTAAATTTTAAAGCATGTTATACATATTATTCAGTTCATTACATAGTTTCCTGATTATAAGGACCTTCAGGAGAAATTACTCTTTGGTCTTAATATCAGAATATTTTTTATTTATCCTGAGCATGTGTTTATTTTTAATTTTAAAGATACTTTATTGAGTAACTAGTTATTATTTTCCTGCTAAAAAGCTCTCAGGATAAAATTACTGATCCAATCATATAGCAAGCATAGTTTATATTTAATTAAATAAATTTGCCAGATATATATTCAGCACTAGTATATAAAAAGCAATGTGATTGGCACTAAGAACATACCTATGCAGATTTAATGATATGTCCAGTTTTAGCAGTAGCCATATTCTTAGCTTCATTTCAGTCACAACTTTCCTTTAAATTTTTCTTACATATTTCTCATTGGCTTTGTGTTTTAGATATTGCTACGGCCCACCTTAAATACTTTTTAGAATAAGTAGACCGTAGTAGCAAATATGTATTGAGTATTTACCATGTGGAAACACTAAGTTCTTTAAAGATATTAGCTCATTTAGTTTTCCCAAGGCCCTCATATATCCTTATCAAACAGAAAAATGCATAAACACAATGTGACCTCTGGCAATGTGACCAGAAAGCTTGTGCTTCTTCATACCAGGCTTATTCCAGGTGCCAATCTTCACCACTCCAGACTGCAACTGTGGTGTGAGCATCTTGGCAGTTATACATGAAAGTAGGAGTTTTAAAGTCTTATGTTTTTAGGATTATTGTCCTATTAATAGGAATGAAATGTATTAGTATCCAAATGAATAGATTCCCCAGGTGACCAAATGCTCATGGTACCAAGTTGCCAGGTCAGGGTTGAGGGCAGTACTCATGATTATGAAACAGATTTTAGAACAAAAAAAAATCAACTAAATTTTAAAGCAATCAGACCCCCCTAAAGCCTAGACAAAATGAATTGCCAGCTCAGCCATGCAACGGGGGCCAAGTGAGAGCATGAGTCAAAGTATTGCTCTTCCCTTTCTAGTTGTTCTGATTAAAAGATGTGAGTATGGGGTCTGTCTGTTAAAGTTTTATTTAATTATTGCATTTATTTCCTGCTTTTCAAGATTAACAGATGAAAATAAACTCAGGAATCTTACTAGAATATCTGACTCTATAAACATGCTTACAAGGTCATAGACTAAAGCTAAATACTAGTAAGCATTCCCAAGGCTCTTGCATTTGAGAAAGAAAAAATGTAGACATCTTAAAGTAACCTCTGTTACTGCCCTCTCAGTCATCCTTTCTCTGGGAGAAGGGTGGACCTCTGGGGCATAGTCGTACAAACACAGCAACACACACACACACACACACACACACACACAAACACACACACACTCTAGAGGCCCAGTGCACGAAATTCGTGCATGGGGGATCCCCTCAGCCTAGCCTGCACCCTCTCCAGTCCAGGACTCCTCGAACATCCCTCTCACAATCCAGGACCCCTGGCTCCTAACTGCTCACCTGCCTGCCTGTCTGATTCTACCTAACTGCCCCCCCCCCACCCATTGGCCTGGCCACCCCCAACTGTCCCCCTTGCAGGCATAGTAGCCCCCAACTGTCCCACCCACTGGCCTGGTCATCCCTCACTGTACCCCCTGCTGGTGTGGTTGCCCCCAACTGCCCCCCTGCAGGCCTGGTAGCCCCACACAGCCTACTGTTCAGTTGTTTGGTTGCCCCTCACTAACCCCCCAGGCAGCCTGGTTGCCCCGCACAGCCTGTTTGAGGAAAAATAACAATTTCCAGGATCCAATACTAAATATTATTATTATTCTTTCAGAGATGCCGTGCTTCCTATATTACTATAGTAAAACCTCTGGGAATGATCATAATCAAGTTTGGTTCTGTTTAATACAGCTTTTTCAAACATATTTGACCAATTCCTCTCTTTTTTTTAATTAAAACCTATTTAAGATCTTATGGTGTGTCAGTGTTCCTAATTATACAACTTAGGAATAGCTCTATTAAATATTTTATGATACCCTTGATCTACAAATAAAGTAAATTATTCATTCATTTATTGCACAAAGGCTTTTTAGACAGTTAGATACTGAAGATAAAATGGGTAAAAACACAGATCTGGTCTTCACTCTTGTGGAACTAATTGTCCAGTGAGTGTAATGAACATTAATCTAATAATGACACAAGTAAGTGAAAATTACAAACTGATAAATGTTATAAAGGGAAGTTCTTCAGTATGTCTATGATGATGTGTGGGGTGGAGTGGGAGAGATGATCAGAGAAGCCTGCTAAAGAAAGTTCCACCTGAGTAGGAGGGAACAATGACTATGTGGAATGCTGAAAGATGATGTAGGTAAGAGGTTAAATCAGAATGATAATAAGGGGAGGAGAAAATGGAAGCAAATTCTGGGAAATCCTGAAAATCTGCAGAAAAATTCACACAGGGAAACTGGAAAAGACCTCAGATAAAAGAAGAGCAACAAACTATAAGAATAATAAACAGAAGAAACTTCAGAGATATTTATTGATCAAAAATGGGGCCTACACTCCTTCTTTTTTTAGCATTTAGTAACTTTATAAAATAACACTGTTTGGCATTAACTAAAAATTTTTAAGTCACCATATAATCATTTATATTTATGGCATGAGTTATTCTTTCTGTAGAGAATACATATTTTTCTTCTAGATCTTAGATACTTTTAATAACTTCAAGTAGGAGATGTTCTATTTTTGCCTGTGAGGTAAGAAATGAAAATTAGTAACAAAAAGCAAATAATAAAAATAAACAGTAACAGAAGGTAAACAAAAAAGGGGGCTAAAATTCATATATAACTGTAATTAGAAATCGTTCATCCCTTCCTTCAACTAAGCTTTTTATTACAGAAAATGCTACTCCTTTGCAGCACTTTGCACAATTACAGTGATTAATCATTCATAGCTAATTAGTTTAATGGCTGTCTTTCTTAATAGATTATAAGCTTAAAAGAACAGGGCAATATCTGACTTAGTCACCATAATATGCCCTATGCTTAGTGACCAAGAAATCAGTCCAGCTGTAAGAATACAGCAATACATGTCAGCAGCTAGAGGAAAAACCAGTTAGTCTAAACAAAATGATAGGCTCTAGATGTTTTACTGGAAAACACTGTGACCTCTTTTAATGAATGCCGTCAGCAACCACTTCCCTTCCCTTCCCAGTGTCCTGACATCTCCTCTTCCATTACTGATGGTGATGAGGCACCCTTCACCCCTGTGAACTGATTCTTGGAAAAAAGGGAAACTTAAGTAATACTTCTACATATCGGGTCTAGTATTAATTAATGTCGTTTTAAAACATTCGTTTAAAATCTTGCTTGGCGTTGACTTGTGTTGACATAACCTTCAAACACGTGGTATCTACAGAACATGTGAAGTGCAATTAACAAGTTTTGCTTGAAAAAGTTTGTGTTTGGTTTGGTTTTTGTTGCAAAACTAGGGCTAAGAAGATGGCGGATGAAGAGCATATTCGGCACTGCATGCTTTACGAGTTCCAATTAGGAAGAAAAGCAAGTGAGGCTGCAAAAAACATCTGTAGTGCTCTTGGTCAAGATGCAGTTAGCGCCAGAAAATGCCAGAGTTGGTTTGAGAAATTTCGCGAGGGAAATTTTTCATTAGATGACAAGAGTGGTCGGGGCCCTGTGTCCAATTTTGATCAAGAAGCTCTTCAGGCTCTTTTGGTGCAAAATCCTCAAATTACCCAACAAGAGCTTGCGACAACTTTAAATTGTTCACAAAAAACAATTTCCAATCAATTGCGTGCACTTGGCAAAGTCCAAAAGTTTGGAAAATGGGTTCCTCATGAGTTGACTGACAACAACCGTAATCAAAGAGTCACAATTTGCAGTTCGCTCCTCTCTCGTCAAAACCGTTTGCCGTTTTTAGAGCAAATTGTTACCAGAGATGAAAAATGGGTGCTGTATGTTAATTTGAAAAGGCGGCCTCAATGGTTGGACAAAAATGAGGCTCCGCAGCCCACGCCAAAACCTGACTTGCATGCAAAAAAAGTGATGTTGTGTGTTTGGTGGAATTTTAAAGGAATTCTTCACTATGAACTTTTACCATCTAACCAAACCATTACAAGTGCAGTGTATAGTGCCCAATTGGAAAGGTTAGCCCAAGCTTTAAGAGAAAAAGAACCCGCGCTGATTAATCGGAAGGGCGTAATTTTTCACCACGATAACGCACGACCGCATACTGCAAGAATCACTGCTGAAAAACTGCGCCAGTTGGAATGGGAAGTTTCAACCTGCATATTCTCCTGATATTGCCCCTTCCGATTACCATTTGTTTCGTTCTTTGCAAAACTTTCTTCTTGGAAAAAAATTTAATAATGAAGAATGCCTCAAAAATTCATTGACCGAATTTTTTGCATCAAAATCACAAGAATTTTACAACAGAGGGGTTAAAATGCTTCCTGAGCGTTGGGCACAAGTAGTAGAAAACAACGGGAACTATATTGTTGATTAAATTTTGTTGTATTGTTTAAATAAATTCGATTTAAAAAGTATTAGAAAACGACATTAATTATTACTAGACCTAATAAATATTGTACCTATAATTTTAGAATATTAAGAAATTTGTGTGTGGTAAATACCTCCCTCCTCTCCTTCCTTGCTTCTATACAATATTTTTTTTTCAATAAATGACAATATTTTATTTTAAAACCCTTGTCTGTGGTCTTACTTTCTATAATACTGGTACAGTAGTTGGCATATTGGAGATACTAAATAAACTTTTATTAACTGACTAGATGTATTACAACATACCAAGCCCTGTGCTATACTTCAAAGATACAAAAAGAGAATTTCACAGATAGATAACTGATATGCAATAGGCCCAGTATTGTGTCAACAGCATAGACAATGTGCAAAACTTAGAAGATTTGCGCCACGTGTGGAAAGATGGTGAGAAGTGAGAAAAAAGTTGAGAAATGGGAATTGGCATGCAATGGGGTATGCAATAGCAAAGAGGTGTGGAAGAGACAATGTGTTTAGGAAACAATGTATAGTTCTATGGGGCTTCTGCATAAGGTACCAGAAAGAAAATGATAGAAGGAATGGCTGAAACATAGGTTGGAGCAGACCACAATAGCCTTATGAATGATGCCTTCAACAATTAGGCATACCAATTTTAGGAAAAGGACAGTTTGTGCTGATAGTATAATAAATGCCTCCAAGGTCATGGCGAGAAAGAAAATGAAAGGTAGAGAGAAAGATTTGGGCTTCACTCTACATTTTAAATAATGTTTAATGTTAGCTTCAACAGTGTAATAGTCCCCATTGTTTGATGTGAGAATACATATTTTCCAAGTACAGTGTTTTCAGATCCTATCTGGCTGAATTTCAGAGATGTTGGAAATGGGACAATACTCTTACTATGCAGCTGAGAAAAGGAGACTTGAATATGTTTGTATTTTTCTATTGCTTTCCACTATGCAAACTCAAAGCTATAATTCAGTAAAGTCTAATCAACATAGAAGCATCACAAAACAATATCCTAGTATCTCATCCTAGAATTTCTAACTTAGGATCATGGGATGGGGAGAGCAGAGACAAATGCCTGCCATCCTCCCTGCCACAGTTTGACAATGGTTCATTCCACAGAGGCAGCATTCCACTCCACTTCCAAGGCTAAGAGTCTTAGAAGTGATAGCTCTGCACGACTTCTGCATTTCTAGGTGATTCTATTTGGCTCCTCTCTTTAAAACCCTAGAGTGCTGGTCCCACCTGGCACTGAACTGACCTTACCCACACAACACACACCATGTGGCACTTGAACATCCACTCTTGTATTACTACCTGAAGACACCTCCTATAGGATGGAGACAATGCTCTTGGCTGGCAAAACTGTTTATTTCCCATCTGGAGTCAATTTTCACAAAGCAAAGGCATTCTACTAGCAAAATATCTTGTGGTTTTCCATTGACACAGGGTGCTCCGTGAATAAAAAATACCTGATATACAGAAAGTTGCAACTGAAGGGCAGCTTGAGTGCAAAAGCTGAACACCAATGCAGAAGCAGTGCTCTGAAAAAACAGTGTCCAAAGATGAACCCTGAAGATGCAGACTACCATCTCCAGAAAGAAAAACTAGAAACAAAGATGCCACATATTTCTAGTAATTCCTTTACTCACTTTCAATATGCTCATGTCATTAGATGAGGAATAAAGAACATCTTCATTTGCATAAACCTACAAATACACTGTCACAATTTCAAACATCTAGCTTTTATTAATTTAAGAAGTAAAAAAGTTGTAAAGGTATATGGAATCTCAAAGGTCCCACCTACCTCCTGGTCGTTCATGTTCTCCATCAGTGTGTAGAAGCATGGCAATGGGCATCCCTACATTCTTGGATCTTCCAGCCACAACCACATTTTTCCCAAATGTTTCAATTCCTTAAAACACAGAGTTTGATTTAAATAATCAACAGGAAGCAAATACACATTTGAACAGCCAACTGAAACATTCTTTAAAATTATCTAATTGAATTTGATTATATGGTTTATCTATAATGTGTCCACATTGATTATTTATAAATATTTATTTTATACCCCTTAAATTTGTCACTTCCTTTCTGATTATGTCCTCATGGAAAAAAATCACAAATAGTTTCAATTGCTTCTTAAATATTAAGGTTTACATGAAGAGTTAGAGGTACTGAGACTTAAATATATTAACTGCTAATTACAAAATAGGCAAAGTACAACAATGTCAAGTTTCATTGGCAATAACACTTTGAGCACAACTGGAATAAAATAAGTGAGGAGAGTATTTTCCTCAAAGCTCATGCCCTTAATGTCATAGGAAAGAAGCACTAAACTTAGGGACTTAAAGAGGTATGAAAGATAAATCTTGCAGATTTAAATCTATTTACCACTTTGGGGCATAGTTTCTCATAAGTAAAATGAAGAAGTTAGAATTAAGAATATTGTGTGTTTTTTTTCCCAAATACTAATATTATCAGAGTATAATTCTAGGATTTGCTTTCCTTTGGAAATTTTCTCTTTCATTTGAAAAACAGTAGATTAGAAAGGAGATGCTGTTAGAAATGGAAGTGACAGTGGTGGAGCTCTCACAGGTGTACAGAGATGTTTAGAGCACAATTCAAGAGTCAATGTTTGTAATAAAACCCTAGGTCATTACAGATTATTCAAGTATGTTCAGCACATTCTGTTTTTAAAGGTAAGGAAAAATACAATACATTTTAGAAAATGTATATCAAAATACATTGTTTTTAGATTAAAAGTAGGGAGGTAAACCTACTATTAAAAAATTCACTCCCCACAAGATGCAAGAGTGGTTACCTGTAAACTCAGTTTAGCTTATCCTGGATTTTTCTTTGACTTACAGAACTTTATATCTTTCTACAGACTCAGTGGGATTGAAGTGGTTCCATCAAGGCAACACACAAGTTCTCAGTTTGGTTCTTAGCACCCTCATCCTGTAGACCACAAATTACCAACCTGTTCTTTTGATTATTTCCCAAACAGCACTGGCAGTGGCAGGTATGAGAGAATGCTGATCAAGGCATAGTCTTCCAATATTGATAATATGAAATCCATCTACATCTTTTTCAGGGGCAATTCCATTGCATACTGTTCGCTCATCCACATGATCTGAAAAGTAAATACAATTGGTCTAATTTTACAGTGTTTTTTTTTTTTTCTTTCTAATTTGGAGGTATAGAAAATGAAATGTGAGGACGTACTACCAGATCACTTATAAATCATTATTCTTTTATTTTTCTTAACACCAAAATAGTAATACAAATGCTCTTGACCAATGCCTGCCTTTAATTGCTGTAAGAGAATAGACAAGTACAGGGCCATAGTGGTTGGCCTGGTGGAAGGGAAAAGTCTATAAAATAAAACAATACCAATGAGATCTGGGAACACCCAGATGATAAGTCTTTGCCTCAATAAGCTTGCATATTTAAATTTATGTTTTACTATACTTTCACAAATAGGCTTTCATTAAATATTTCTAGCATTCCAGATTAAAAGGGCTTGGTTAGTGTTAAAAATAGTTATTAGTGGGAAACCAAGATGGCGGCATAAGGTATATACCTGTACGTGCTGCCTCTCACAACCACACCAAACTACAACTAAAAGACAAAATGACTATCCCCCAGAACCACAGGAAAGCTGGCTGAGAAGAAGTTCCACAACTAGAAGGAAATAAAAAAGTGCATTGAGACTGGATAGGACGAGCAGAGGCACAGAAAAGCTGAAGTACAGAGGCACGCAAATTGGACTGGAAACTGGTGTGCCGTTTTTTTCAATCAGAAAGGAGATACAAGCTCCCTACTGCTCTGAACTCCAGTTTCTGGCGAGACTCTGGGGACCCAGACTCCTACAGGGAAAAGCTAAACTGTCTGGCATCAGATGGGAAAGTGAGGGTGGCTTTCTTCAGAGGTGTTCGCAGGAATCATTGTTTACTGCTAGGGCGTGGGATGTGGGGACAGGGACGCGTGGAGATGTAGAAAGAGCTGACTGGCAGCCATCGCTGTGTGCCACACCCAAGTGATTCCCTGAGACCCCACCCTGCCCAATTTACAAACCCACCAGAGCTGTATGTACCATGTTTCCCCGAAAATAAGATATCCTCAGAAAATAAGACCTACTTACAGGTTTCCTTCTGAGTGAAATATAAGGTATCCCCCGAAAATAAGGCCCCCCAGGCTAAACATGAGAGATTTGGTCCACTGATTCTGGAAGAAATGGAGTCACAAGAAATTCACCATGAAATTCAGGAACTGGATTGTTATGATGATGTTCCAGAAGATGATGACATGATTGTCATTGAATAAATGAGTAAATTCTTGATACTGTAGGATTCACCGTTTGTCTGGTTTGTGTTGACAACTACAGTACTACTGTACCGTATACAGGTAATAAATTTCCTTTATTTTCATTTAACAATAAATGTGTACCGTATTCTTCTTCATAAAAAAATAAGACATCCCCTGAAAATAAGACCTACCGCATCTTTGGCAGCAAAAATTAATATAAGACACTGTCTTATTTTCGGGGAAACAGGGTATATTAGAAAGAAGGATGTTTAAAAGAGTCTTTTGATTTTGATAAATTCTTGATCCAAGATGAATACACTAGAAAATAGTTGAGAATATCATCTGAAAAGAAAAAGTGTGAAAAAGAAAAGAAATAACCTCTGTAGCGCAAGAATTCCAGATTTTAAATAGACTTTGAGAAGTAAATCATCTTGTTATATAATACTAGAGGCCTGGTGCAAGAAATTTGTGCTCTCAGGGAGTCCCTCAACCCATTCTGGGACTGGGTTGCATTCTCTGCAACCCAGAGAATGACTGCCTGCATTCTCTCGCAGTTTGGGAGCCCTCAGTGGATGCCTGACTGCTGCGCAGGAGTCTCCCACCACTGCCACTGCACTTGCCAGCTGTGAGCTCAGCTCAGGGCTTCTGGCCAAGCGGTGCTTCCCCTGTGGGAATGCACTGACCACCAGGGGGCAGCTCCTGCATTAAGGTCTGCCCCCTGGTGGTCAGTACACGTCATAGCGACCAGTTGTTCTACCGTTTAGTTTATTTGCATATTAGCCTTTTATTATATAGGATAACCTTTTTGTGAAAGCAACTACTCAGAAAGATGTAACTACATAGATTTGAGAGACTAAAAAAACTCTTGAGATGATTTTAACCTGAGTCTAAGTGGAGAGACATAAGTAGCTACAGATAGATATCTGCCAATCTCACTAATGTGTCAATTATATCTCAGTGATTTACTCAGCTTCCAGTATAAACCATTAACATTTTTTTAAATCACTACTTTCTCAACATTGCCATCATGTGGTTAACTATTCCACATACAGGAGATTCACCTTTCATTTTTGTCCCCTTGCTCATAAATTCTTTGATAAAAATGTTACCTAAGAATTTCTTTTTAACTGGATGAATGGTATTGTGAGGATGACTTTGTTTCTATAATATGTGAATACTCAAATTTTGTCTAGAAAGATTTGAAATAAAATATTCTTTTCAAAATCTAGCCTTTTTCCTTTGAATAAACTTTAAATGGATAAAATGGTTGAATCATAACTTGTGGCTTGAGACACAATCTCAATTTTGATCTAAGCACAATCCAATTATAAAATATTTAAATAGCTATTTTTCATAAGGTAGACATATGCAAATCCACCACCCCAAACAAAGTTACAGCTTTAACAATCATCTACATCTGACCATATAATTCACCTTTATCCCATTTCCTTTTCTGCTCCAACCTGATGTAAAGTTTATCCTGAATCCTATGTGTAGCATTCCCATTTAAAAGTCTTCCTTTTCATATAGTTTCATTGCATTTATTTGTGGGTTTGTTTATGGGATTTTGTTTTGTTTTGTTTTTTCAGAAATTCAGCAAATTTACTATCTATGGCTCCGATAATTTATCTTTCGGGTAAGTAGATATTGATTGTGATTCTGAATTTGATTCTCTCTCCATATTTTTTAATGGTGGTTTTCCTTGCAACCTCAGTTCTTTCATAGGTCAAGAAAAACATTAATTTTTCATTTGCTCACTTTTATTCGTTGTTAACCAGAGGATTTATGTTAATCTAGCTAGGACTGGGCTTTGTTTAATTGGGTTGTTTTTATTTTCACTAAATTATTGACTTTTGAGAGCTCTTTATATATTCTGTATGTGCATGTTATCAAGGTATGCTTTGGAAGTAAACTCCTCCAGTCTGTTTCTTATCTTTTAATTTTTTTAACAGTATCTTTTGAAGAGCATAGCTTTCTATTTCAATGAAGGTCTAATTTATCAAGTTCTCCTTTCATATCCACATAAAATCCAATTGTTCCAGCACCATATGTTGAAAGCATATTATTTATCTTTCTACTTTTGTCAAAAATCAGTTGTGGAGACAGAGTGGGAGGTTGGCAGTTAGGGGGATCAGGCCAGCAGGGGAGAGAAGTTAGGAGGATCAGCCAGCAGAGGAGAAGAGTTAGGGGAATCAGTCCAGTAGAGGAGAGCAGTTAGGGGCATCAGGCAGGCAGGCAGAGTGGTTAGGGATGATCAGGCTGGCAGGCAGGTGAGCTGTTAGGAGCCAGTGGTCTCAGATTGCAAGAGGGATTTCTGACCACTTATTTAGGCCTAATCCCTGCCTAAGAGGGTATAGCTAGGCTGAGGAACATTCTAACCCTAACCCTAACCCTCCCCCATGCATGAATGTCATGCACCTGGTCCCTAGTAAGTTAATACATGTAAAGTGACTGAGACTTAATTGCTTAATGTAATAAATGTTAGCCACTACTATTTTGTATATTACCGTATTTTCCGGCGTATAAGATGACCCCCTAATTTTACAGTTAAAACATAGGTTTAGGCCTATATTCGCTGTATAAGACTACCCCCCACTTCCAAGGCAACACCAGTTCTTTTTTTAATAGACCGCCTCTCTGACTCTGGCCAATGTGAGCAGGCTTTTTCCTAGAACACAGTGTAATTTCGGGTACAGAACATGTATAATTTGCATGCATAAAAAAATCTGCTTGGATTGGCTGAGTTAAAGAGGCATTCTATTAAAAAAAATGGTGTTGCCTCGGAAGTGGGGGGTAGTCTTATACAGCGAATATAGGCCTAAATTTATGTTTTAACTGTAAAATTAGGGGGTCGTCTTATACGCCGGAAAATATGGTACTGCTAATTGAAAATTGCTCTTTCTGAGAGCATCAAGATGTTAGTTACCAGCATGTTCCCTTTGGCTCCATGCTTCTCATCCTCCAAATAAACAGGACTCAACAATTTACTAGTATTTCTATACAGATAGATCACCAGTGACATCTAGTGGTATTGCTGACAAATTCACCAAATTAGTTATATTGCCCACAAAGGGGTAAAATTTCTACAGATATAAATTTAATTTTTAGGACAGACTAAATTGAATGTTTTTATTTGGAAATTTATATAACTACTAAAGGTCCAGTGCACAAATCTGGGAGGATGGAGGGCATAGTTGGGGGGGGGACCCTCAGCCCGGCCTGCACCCTCCCTCTCACAGTCCAAGACCTGTTGGGGTATGTCCATCCAGCTCCTGGCTGAGCAGCACTCCCCCTGTGGGACTGCACTGGCCACCAGGGGGCAGCTCCTGCACTGAGCATCTGCTCCCTGGTGGTCAGTGAGCATCATAGTGACTGGTCATTCCTCTGTTTGGTCAATTTGCATATTAGGGTTTTATTATATAGGATTTCAGTGTAGTACAATGCAAATGGAAGAAATTTCATAAACTGCAAACTATAAATAGATTGCTTGGCAAATACAGTACCCAAAAAAGTTTTTAACTTTTTTTTTTTTTTTTTTTTTTTTTTTGCATGAGCAAAATAATAGGGTTTAAACCCATTGCCAATATTTTGGACAGATTTATGATTCTTGTAAACCCCTGATAATATCTAGACCTCAGTTTCCTATAATATGAAATGAAGGTGTTGTACATGTTGAATTTCTTTCCAGTTCTAAAGTAAGTAATGAATTATTATACTAATTTTAACATGATGAATCCATATTATTACCTATCAGAAGCACTTTCTTTGAGGGTCCACCCCTATCTACCCCCTTACCCTACCCAGTGCACAAACTTTGAAGACTTGATAACTTCCAAGATCCTTTCCAATTTTATTATTTTTTAAAATGCAGCCATGTTGGAATTAGACATATAAATTTTTGGTGTAATTTAATCAGCATGGAAGTTATAACATACTAAGATGTTAGCTTATATTGTTGAAGAAATTAAAATATTAACAACATATAAAGATGTGAGGCGAAGCATCATGCATCTTTATTTTCTCCAAGTCAAAACTTACAGAAGGATGCGAAACTGCACAAAACTAATGTAACCTATACTATATCAGCAGTCCTTCCTTGCTTTGCTCCTTGAAAATGCACAAAGTTTAGAGACACAACTAATTAAATAACACCAGTCCTTCAACAACACAGCTCATATGTCAGTGACCAAGGTATATTAACTGTATTATGTCAGAGCTGCTGGCTCTGGTTCGTAAATCCCTATTTAGATATACCGTGTTTCCCGAAAATAAGACATCCTCCGAAAATAAGACCTAGTGCATGAAAGATAAGACATCTCCTAAAAATAAGACCTAGCGCAACTTTGGGAGAAAAAATTAATATAAGACACTGTCTTATTTTCGGGGAGACAGGGTAGCATCAGGAGCAGTGACCAACATATTACTTCTTTCAAAGTCCATCAATGATAGGCCACTGCACATTTGTATTCAGTGCAAACATAGGCAGCAAAGCATGTTGCCTCCTTGTCTGGAAGTGTAAAGTCACATGACATTTCCCCAAAGTGAATAATCAACAGAGGGAATTAGCCTATGAAGAGGAAAAGTACAGCAGAGTCAAAATGTGATGTTGCTAGAATTGAAAGTGGGTAGAATAGATCTAAAATAGTGACAACCAAGCAAAGACAGACAAAATCTAGGCAATCATGAAGTGAATGTAAGACCTATGACCTAAAAACAAGCTCAAGTTGCTTCAATAAGGTGCTAATTGAATATAAATGATTGTACAAGAAATAGGTGGCTGGAATGTTGACACTGAACCCTTTGAGCAACTTAGCTAGGCAGTGACAGGAATTCAGAAAAGGTGGACTTATCCCATCAATGAGGAAAGTTATGACAAAAAGAATGATAACGTCCCACAGAAAGTGACACTGGCATAAAACCTCACTTTGAAGACACTCAGAAAAATGAAAGCTGATCCAAACTTAAAAAGAAATATGAAAGTTCAAGTCACCAAGACTTAGAAAAGATGCTTGTTCCATATTGTAAGTCATACGATGAGAAGACAATAAGTTCTGTTCAAACTCTTGACAAGTTTTTTGTAAAGAAATAAAATACTTTCTTCTCAATGTTTTAAACTACAGTTTATTAAATAAATATTAGTTTTACTATTTTTCATTTTCCTATACATTTACAAACCACAGTGAGTAAATTTATAATGGTTTGAGAAAACACTTTAAGAGTCATGGAACAATTGTCATTTTTGCTCTTGATTAAGATCATTTTGCCTTGTTTCAGCTTACACAGTCATTTTACAGTCTTGAAATACTGTGCAAAGCAGGGAATGCATGTATTGTCAATCTTTAAGTTGTTCTTTCACATTTTCAGTCATTGTAAGCATAAGTCACTCAGAAATTGCCACTATTACACGATAGTGTAATAGCCTGATCCCTTCTGAACAAATTATATAAATTACTTGCAGTGTCATGGCATAATGTTGAAAGATGCCCTTTATCCTAACCAAAGTAGACATATAGAAAAGCATTAAATACCTGGCAGTGGCAACTGAACTAATATGCCACTGACTCTTGGGTCCATGTTCAATTGATCGGTTATATCCAAAATCTCTTCTTGAGAAACATCCTTAGGCTTTAGAATAACCTCACTGTAGATACCTAGAAGAAAACAAGCACAGACAGTTACCTGATTTACAAAGGTGTGTGCTTTTCATTTGCGGTGTTTTACACAGTGTGTAACTCAAGCATGTCCAACACAAAGGCTAACATGGGCCAAATAAACAAGGGTTAAGTTTATGTGGGCCACAAAAAAACAAAAGCTTCAATTTTCATAGAATCGTAGGTTTATTTTGATAGAAACACACCGAATACAAAGGGCTGAAATAAATGAGTGATCGTTAACATAAAATAATAGAACATTTTAATAAAATTAATATTTCTTCTTGAACATTAATTTACCGGATACTGAGTAACTGCAAAAATTAATGAATGTAAAACAAATAAACCTATTTCTCTTGTTCTCCAAAAGCGAAATATTTCCTGTTGTGCACACCAAATAAATCTGTCAAAGACTAATGAGTGGCAATGGGCTGCTATAATATTCACTGCTAGTATTAGTGGAGAGAAATGGTGTGCCTGCGCATAAGGCACGTGAGGAAAATGAATGCAACATGATTATAGTAATCAGTCTTTAACAAACATTGTAGTTCATTATTAATAATTATGCACAACAGGATATTGTAAACATTAAGCTATGAAATTTGTATTAAAATGTTTCTTACACACCATTATTTTGACTGGGCCACAAAAATATTCATTGTGGTCCACATGCGGGCCGCACGTTTGATGCACTTTGTGTAACTGGTGTTTCTGCTCCGGTCCCACAGGAAGGAAAGGCCCTTCTACAAAAATGGTGTTCTATGCATCATCAGAAGGGACTTCTCAAACAGGGTTCACATGCATTCTTTGGCCCAGCATCCTGTGTGGCAAATTGCCCTTATTTGTGATAAGCTACTAATAATGAACTTGAATACAATAAAAACATCAATAGTACCACCACCACTGACAGGTCAAGTTTGACACAGTGAAAATGACCAGATTTATTATCTCATTAAAGCAAATGTAATAAAAATGGTCCTTTTAAGGGTAAAGTGTTCCTCTCACATCTCACCATAGCATCTGAAATCACATTGAATTGATTCAATAAGAAATTTAAAGACAAGGGGTAAGAAATAAACATAAACATTGGTAACAAAAAAAATCTATCATAATAATAAATGTTATTCAAATAACACTTATTGGACAATGATCATTCATTATTGCACTTTGAAGTAAAACCAGAAACATTCTTTAGTAACAGGCACAACTAAAGCATCCCTACCTACAGCAGAGGCGGCTCGGATCTTCTTCCTGACGTAGGTGTGGCTCGCTGGGTTATCTCCCACTAAAATGATACTGAGGTGAGGTCTTCTGTTCCCGAGGGAAATCCAGGACTCCACACTCTCTTGTATTTCTTTCTGGATTTGTTTGGCCATTTCAGTTCCTGAGATGATAATGGCATCGTGTCTATGGGGAATAAAAGATTAAATGTAGTACTGAAGACGACAGTAAGGGGTATTCAACAAAGTACGTTTAAGATACAAGAATGACTAAAACGTTCGTGGTTCTCCAAGTGAGCATCCAAATTTTGATTTTCCAAGTATATATGACACCCAGTTCTTCAGATTCATATAGTATAATTTTGTGAAATGTTCTAAATCTGCTTTTTAGTTTTAGATCTGCATTATGTCTATAGTATACATTTCTTTATAACTATAATATGGATTTTTTAAATTATCAAACCATATACTCCAGATCTGGACTATAATACTGGCTCTGTTGAAAGCTCTGCTATTTTTTAGAAGCAGATCAGCACAGTCTAAACACTAACACCCATCTTGAAAGTCTTATGTCATGTAGTACTAGTATGTGACCCCACAGTGTTGCGACCCTAAGCTAGTGTGTTCACTGTTAGTGCCCTATACAAGACCCAAAGCTATGAACTCTGTACTGCACAACTCTTTTAACTCTATTCCACAGCCTTAGGACAGCTCCATGACAACAGCTGCCAGTCCTGCCATGCTCATGCTTGTCAGTGATTACTGTGGGAACCAGGTCAGTAAAGATGGCCCAATTGTTCCCCGTACCATGGCATCATTTCTAATGTTGGGAAAAAACAGCTTCACAGAACATTACTTGCTGGCAGTTTACAGAAGTACTTAAAAAGGTAAGAAATGCTATGCTTTGATAGGTAACATAAATCTATCTCTGGAAAGGCACAAAGAAATGCATTATGGGAAGGCTTGCCAGCTCACCATGGTGTCAAACTTAAGAGTGATAAGTCATGTTACTCTTACTGTGTTTATTTCTTAAAGGTACCTGATCTATAATAATAAAAGCATAATGTGCTAATTAGACTGGACATCCTTCCCAACAACCTCTGGATGAAGCCAGAGGTGCAAGGGAAGCCTGATCCTGGGTGCCAGAGGGAAGCCAGTGCAGGCAGCCAAGGGAAGGAAGGCCTACTCGTTTTTTAAAAATATATTTTATTGATTTTTTACAGAGAAGGAGAGAGAGAGAGAGCTAGAAACGTCGATGAGAGAGAAACATCGACCAGCTGCCTCTTGCACACCCCCTACCGGGGATATGCCCACAACCAAGGTACATGCCCTTGACAAGAATTGAACCCGGGACCCTGCAGTCCACAGACCAACGCTCTACCACTGAGCCAAACCAATTTCATGCATCAGACCTCTAGTAAAGTATGATTCCTTCTTCATGCTACCATGATTATTACACAAAATGCCAATGCAGGCCAATGAATATTGTGAAGAGGAAAAGGAGGAACGGGAGGAAACAGAAGAAGAAAAGGAGGAAAGAAAAATCTTATAGTATCTTAATTCTTTCTAATATTTGTACACTTTTTATTTTCTTACAAATGTGGGCACAATGAATATCAGCCAACACACAAGTGCAAACATGCTGCCTCTTCCAAATAAGTCAGCTGCCTTCTTTAATAGGTGATGTAAATACAGGTAGACCAGATCAAGAACACTACATTTCAGTCTGGCCCTAGTAGTCCATGGTGCTCATCCAAGTTATACAATTTTGATGTAAATATTGTTCTGGGAAGAAGTGATTCCAAAATGTGGCCTGTGGGTAGATACATTTAAAGTGCCTGGGAAGCTTGCTGAACTTGCAGATGCCCAGACCCCAAGACCACATCCACAATTCAGTCCCTAGAGGGTGAAGCCTAGGAATCCTCAAGTCTAGCAAGTTCCCACAAGTGTTCTTATGCCTGACTGTGTTTGAAAGCCACTTCTTCAGTTCAACACAAAAGTAAATTTTAATAACAATCATAACCCTGGGTAAATAATTGACTGAGAGAATAAGCTAGTTAGACAATACAGTTAAAACTAGACCTTATAAGTAAACTATACTTTTAATTCTAATTTTGTTGACTTTTCACTAAAATTTTAATAGCTTCAAGACATGGAAGTTCATGGAGAATTCAGTGTGTCACATTTACTTCATTGTCCTAAATTTATAACAGCTTTATTAAAGTACTGGAGGCCTCGTGCACAAATTCCTGCATGGGTGGGGGCCAGCTGGCCTGCCCCGTTAGGGGGTGACCAGGGTGGGCCAGCTAGAAGGTGAGGTCGAAGCAATTGGCCAGCCAGCCGTCCCCTAGTTGAACTCCCAGTTGAGGGGACAATTTGCATATTAGCCTTTTAATATATAGGATAATTGACATACAATAAGCTGCACACATTTTTTTTATCTTAATAAATCTTTATTGTTCAGATTATTACAATTGTTTCTCCTTCCCCTCCCCCCCCATAGCTCCCCTCCACCTGGTCCCCACCCCAACCTTTGTCCTTACCTCCTTAAACCCCCCCCACCCCCGCTGTCCTCATCCATAGGTGTATGATTTTTGTACAGTCTCTTCCCGTACTCCCACACAGACCCCCTTTCCCCTGAGAATTATCAATCCCCTCCCATTCTATTATATTCACCAGTTTATTCTGTTCCTCGAATTTTTAATTCACTTTTACAGTGTACAACTTGATGTTTTAATATACCGTATTTTTCGGACCATAAGACGCACTTTTTTTCCCCCAGAAGTGGGGGGAAAAAGTCCCTGCGTCTTATGGTCCAAATATAGCCTACACATATACTTTTAAAAAAAAGTTTTTTTACTTGCCCGGCTCTGTGTGGTCTCTGTGTGCTTGCCCGGCTCTAAAATGGTTCTAAATGCTGCTGTTTACTTTACAGGGTTGATTACATGTGTTTATGACTGTGATGTTGGGTTTTAATGCACATAAAATATTTTAGGACACTATTTGTTTCAGAATCTTTTTTTCTTCATTTCCCTTCTCTAAAAACTGGTGTGTCTTATGGTCCGGAGCGTCTTATGGTCCGAAAAATACGGTACATATGCACCTGGGAAACCATCACCACAGCTAAGAAAATGAACATAGCCATCATCCCAAAAAATTCTTCTATAAACGTGAATGAGTCTAGAGGGAAATCTGAAGAGAAATGAACAGCCTTCATGAGAACACTTGGGGGGTTTTTTGTTTTTAAAAAAATATATTTTATTG
Source organism: Pipistrellus kuhlii (assembly GCF_014108245.1). Lineage (NCBI taxonomy): Eukaryota > Metazoa > Chordata > Mammalia > Chiroptera > Vespertilionidae > Pipistrellus > Pipistrellus kuhlii. The sequence goes on from NW_023425404.1 coordinate 156,209,060, forward strand.
ATTTATTTTTAACAGAGAAGAAGAGAGAGGGATATAGAGTTAGAAACATAAATGAGAGAGAATCATTGATCAGCTACCTCTTGCACCACCCCCTACTGGGGATGTGCCCGCAACCAAGGTACATGCCCTTGACCAGAATCAAACCCGGGCAGGCCAACTCTCTATCCACTGAGCCAAACCGGTTTCAACAAAACTTGGTTTTTAATTATTAAATTCAACTACCTTCTTTATAAGACATTAGTATTTAAATAACATAAACCAGTATCTTTTTCTAAGTCCAAAATGTAGGGTATTTTGTTTTGTTTTTAATGTTAGCTACGCTGCAAAAATTATAAAGCCATTGGCAATAAGACAAAAAGAAAGGTGAGGCTTCTATAAAGAGCTGTAGGCCAATACACAAATTTTTATAAATGCTAAAAGAAATCATAGCAGGAGGAAGAAAAAAAATCTGCCAAATTAATGATTTTAGGATAAACATGAAACAAAAACTTGGGATATCCATTTACTGAAAATTAGTTCACGTAGGATTATCTGAAGCAGGGTTTGTGGAAGTCCCTGTTGCAAATCTGCTTTGAGCAAGACTTAAATTTAAACGGCCTGTGTGGGCCCTAGCTGGTTTGGTTCATAGAGCATCAGCCTGTGGACTGAAGGGTCCCAGGTTGGATTCCAGTCAAGGGCACATGCCTGTGTTGTGAGCTTGATCCCCTTTACGGGATGTGCAGCAGGAGGCAGTCAACCAATGATTCTCTCTCATCATTGATATTTCTATCTCTCTTTCCCTCTCCCTTCCTCTCTGAAATCAATAAAGGTATATTTTTAAAAATAAATAAATAAATAAAAGATAAAAGGTCTGTGTGGAACCTCCCCTTCAAATGCTGGTCCTGCCGGGCTCCATATACTGAGACAGACTTATGTGATATTTACAACCCAAAGAGACAGACTTATTTGATATTTACAAGCACTGAGACAGACTTATGTGATATTTACAACCCAAAGACATTTTTAACTTGTAAACTCCTCGCACAGCAAGTCGAAGTAGGAAAACTCTAATCACCAAGAAAAAAAATTTTTTTTTTTAACTTTTGGGCTACTTAGGGAATTCATTTTAGAAACAGTAAGCTGCAACAAATAGAAGTTAATTTATTTCTTTGACATTAAACATATTTTCTTCCCATTAATAAGATCTAATTTCTCCCAAATAAATGGAGGGAGGGGAGGTACTCTGCAAATCTTAAAGGAAAAATCATTGAGAAAAATGCTAAATTATACTTCGAGATTTTGTAACTTTCAAATTCTGTTAAACATTATCACTTTAAGTTTCACTTATCAAAAAAAAAATCTCCACTAAAGCCATATTTACATATCCATTATTGAAGGTATCTAATTATTCACAAATATTAAAAAAAATTTCATCTTTCATTTAAGGCTCTATATAACTCAGAAAATGACATTAAAAACTTCAAACAGTAAATATTTTTCAGTGGAGAGTTTATCATACTCAAAGACAATTTTCAGTTAAGAATAACACTAAGGTTCAAATTTTAAGTCAATGGGAATGAAGTCAGATTTAGACCACATTCACTCTGAAGACCTATGTAACTAATGTGTCACACTATACATTTAAAAATGATGACTGAGGATGGGGACCAGTGGGGAGGCAGACAGTGGCGACCTCTGGAAGATGGAATCTCTTCTCTCTGCTGGCCCTAGAAGAGAAAAGAGACACCAATAAGCATCAACACACTGTCCGAATTCCTCCCCACCAGAGACCCTCCAGTCCACAGGTGTTTCTCAACCTTACAGCCATCCTCACGTTTACAGCTGGTATTCAGTGCCAACAGGAGGATATCAAAGACACCACCCTATCCTAACTTTTAGTGCTGCCTTCAAAAAATAAAAACTATCAAAAGTATTGTTTAGTTATGCACAGTTAAAATCTGCATCAAATGAGGCTGAAGGCAGCTGGGTCGAAATAACAGTTCTTATCTTTATTACGAAAAGCTTTTTAAAATTATTACACTTGATTATCCTATCCTATGTTCTAAAAAGCTAATATGCAAATTGACCAAATGGTAGAATGTCCGGTCTCTATGATGTGCACTGATCACCAGGGGGCAGGCACTCAATGCAGGAACTTCCCCTTGGTGGTCAGTGTGCTCCCACAGTGGGAGTGCTGCTCATGGCTGGTGAGGGCAGCGGCAATGGCGTGGCAGGAGCCTCTCCTTCTTCAAAAGCATTGCCAAGGATGCCCCACAGAAAGCTTGAGGGAGCGGGTCTAAGCCATCAGTCGAACTTCCCCCTCATCCCCTCAAGGGGTCCCAGACCTTGAGAGGGCACAGGCCAGGCTGAGGGACAACACCCTCCCCAGTGCGCAAATCTTGTGCACAGGGCCTCTAGTTTTCAGTTATAAAGAGGCTATTACATAAAACTTTTAAAAGATCTAAATTATCCATGTGGGGGGAGAGGCACCTGTACAAACCTAGTGGCAACAACCAAACACTTGGGTTGCAACTCTTGTATTCCCATTCAATGAATGCACGTGGGGAGGACAGGGTGAAGGGGTTGATTACATCAAGCTGCCTAAGAGAAATGAATCAACTTGTACAATCTGAAAAAAGTTAACCTCATCCTGGAAAGAAGCCCTCAAACACTAACATTTTTTAAAAATCTAAATCAGTAAATAAAATAACCACAGTCGATAATTCCTTCAATTTTGTAATGCAAATCGAATTCTCCAGAATCTCCTTCTCCTAGGTAATAAAGTGAGTCATTCCAAACAGCTGTCAAATTCTTCCAGCCACTACAAGAGCTTACACAACCAGAACTCTGAATCGGTTATTTTCTCTCATCTTCTTGTGCCAGACCTTATCATGAAAAACTGCCTTCCCAAGTACACCCTACAGGAAATCACTTTTATTTCAGCTACTCAAGACTTACATCCAAATGCATGCAATGGGGGGTTTTAAATTAAATAAGCAGCAGCTATATTTCCACGTGACTGGTCATCACTTTCTCCCAGGAATTACGCTGCACAATGGAGACGCAACAAGACTCACAAGGCACCATCTCTGGCCAGGGAAAGCGGCAGGGAAAGCGGAGCATTCATTCCTGGAAGCCCTGGATCCTAAGTCTGGAAACAGACTCTATTCTGCTCTCACTCGCTTGGGGACAAGAGGATACAATGTAACTCCTTCGATTTGCGTTTGTAAAGGACGGGAGGGTCGTGTTAAAACCGTGCTGTTCTGTATTTCCAAACCAGCCAGCAACAAGGTCCACCTAGATGCAGCGAATACAAGACTCGTCGCTTCAAAGGCGGTTTGGAAAGTGCCATCCAGAAAAGAAGACTGAGAAATCAAGATTAACGTCTGACTTTGAAAATCATTAAGGATGTTAGGGCTGGAAACGACCTAACTCCGTAGGACCAACGAAGGAATTCAGAAATGCAAACGCTCATAACCACCCACGTGGGACTGCGCCCGCTCCTTTGTTTACCAAGGACAATACCCCAAACAAACAAACAAACAAACAAAAGGAAAGGTTTGGAAGGAGCAGACCACGCGTTCTCAGGGCAACTTTCCCCAGGGACTCAAATGTCCGCACCCATCACCCCACGGCGCCAGCGGCGAAGAGGGGACAGTCTGGTGCCGAAGCCCAGAGCCAAGCACGTCCGAGTGGCCCGGCTCCGCGCCCAGCGGACAGGCCTCGTGGTCCCGGAGGCCAAGTTCGGCGCCGGGAAGGCCTCGCCCCGCAGCCCCGAGACCGGAGCCCGGAGCGCGGAGCTCCGCCCGCCACGAGCGCCCGCACCGCGCCTTCCCCCCCATCCCACCACACCCCCACCCCCCGGAGCGCGCAGACCCGGGGACACCCGGCGTCCGGCGGAGCTCGTACCTCGCGCCGCTGCTCCGAAAGGCCCGGAACGCGGGCCCGGCCGCCCCCGGCGCCCCCATTCGGCCCAGGCGACCGCGGAGCAGCGAGAAGACGCGGGCGGACAGAGCCATGACCGCGAACACCCGGCTTCCGGGCGGCATTCACCCCCCGCCGCTCCGGCCCCGCAGCTGCTGGACCGGGTCCGCCCCCTCCGGGCCCGACGGGGGAGCAGCTCCCACCGCCGCCGGGTTCCGGGGGGCGGGGCCGGGGGCCGGGGCGGGGCTGAGGGGTGGCCCCAGCGTCGGGGGTCAGGGTCAAGGGCCTGGGTCGGGCCCCAAGGCTCGATCGAGCTGGACGTGGTCTGGGGGGTTGCAGAACCCTGGAGGTGGGTGGCCGTGTGGTTTGGCGACTTGGCTTCTCTCCTACTCTGCCAGCCGCAGACCTTCCGCGGGGAGGACACAGGGAAGGCGGCTACACTGACCCGTTCCCGCAGGGCTCCCTTCTCCCCAGCTAGGCCTCCCACCCCCGCCCCGGGGAGGCCGCCAGGAATTTGATTTGAAGCGGGGAGGGTCTCGCTGGTTCTTCTGTTTCTCCCTCCCTTAATGTAAGGTGACCAGGCGTCCCGCTTTTGGCGGGAAAGTCCCGATTTTTAACAGCGTTTTTAAAAAGTCCCGATTTTTGGAAAGAATGCACCGACAAGCTAGGGCAGTGCTTTTCAACCTTTTTTGGGCAAAGGCACACTTGTTTCATGAAAAAAATCACGAGGCACACCACCATTAGAAAATGTTAAAAAATTTAACTCTGTGCCTATATTGACTATATATAAAGTAATTCTCTTGAATAGGAATCAAATAAACACAAAGAAAGTATTTTATAATTACTTTATTATGAAATATTAAGTAAACAAAATAGTGAAAAATTATAAAATTCTTGTCTTGTCTGCACCTATGGCACACCAGGCAACATCTCACTAGTGTGCTGCGGAACAGCGGTTGAAAAACGCTGAGCTAGGGAACAGCGGGAGAACAGGAAGAGAATATATGGTTTTCCGCGGCCATGTGGCTATTTAGCCAGGATATGAGTTTTATATTATTTTTGTTAATTTTATAATGTTAAACTTTAATAATAACTTTAATAATCGTTGAGAACTGATTATCGAGAACTGCTTATCAAAGTTCACATTGCTGATCAGTTGTTAGAATTGTGGAATACGCACTGTCCTTACCAGGAACTAATGCTGCGACTGAAGGCGTTTTTTCCTACGGTAAATAAAGCGTGGACATCAGAAAAATCACAATTAAGTGTGGAGACTTTGAAAGCCATTTTATGTGTGAAATATAATTTAACAAATTCTTGTAAAAAATTTCATGACCTTTTAAACAATGACAGCAATCTACTAAAAAAAATTCACTCAAATGAGAAATATGCCAAAGAATAAAATAATACTATACATAATTTTTTATTTATTATATTTATAAATTGTACGTATGTTGAAATTTAAAAATATATATATTTCAATACTATTTTTGTGTTCTATGAAAATTTTTGTTGCTCCACATAGACCAAATTTTTAATCAAGAACACCACTCCCCACCCCACCCCACCTCCAATGCTGTCTCGCTTTACCAATGTTAAAATCTGGTCACTTGACCTTAGTCCTACATGTGGGCACCTTGGAGGCTGGAGACAGAGAAACAAAAGTGTGAGTGCGTGGAGGGAAGAGGGGCATCTGACTGAACGCGGCCTTGATTTTTAGGGTTTCTGTAGCTCAACCTTATTATCATTTACACTTTAGGTAGAGAGAAAAGCAAACTGAACAATGTCTATGGTTTTCCAGTCTATGGTCAAGTTCACACAGCCTAGGAGCGTGCTCTTGTGTGTGGTGAGTTTGCACTGAGAAAGCAAAATATCAGCTCCCTTTGGAAAATCAAGACTGGCCATTTATTACACTGGAGTATGTTAAAAGATGAATTAGGGGGGAAAAGATAAACTGAGCCAATTTGTTAAAAATTTTAAGTGTTTAGATGAGCAAAAGTTGATTTGAATCAAGCAACATCCAATCTAGCAGATAAAAAGGAGCTGTAAAAAGTATAAGTGTTTTATATAGAAGGGAGGGGGAACAAGGAAATTATACAGGCAAAAAGCAGGTACTGGTTTGGCTCAGTGGATAGAGCACAGGTCTGCAGTCTGAAAGGTCCCAGGTTTGATTCTGGTCAGGGACATGTGCATTGGTTGTGGGCACATCCCTGGTTGGTAGGAATGTGCAGGAGGCAGCTGGTCAATGTTTCTAGCTCTCTATCCCTCTCCTTTCCTTTCTGTAAAAAAATCAATAAAAAATATATATTTTTTTTTAAAGAAGAAGAAGAAGAAGCAGGTTGCACCCAGCCGGTGTACTCAGTGGTTGAGTGTCCACTCATGAATCCAAGCATATTCTTGGGTTATGGACTCAATCCCCAAAAGGGGGCATGCAAGAGCAAGCCAATTGATGATTCTCTCTAATCACTGATGTTTCTCTCTCTCTCTCTTCCTCACCCTTCCTGTCTGAAATAAATTAATATATATATATATATACACACACACACACACAATATTTAAGGCAGAATGATTATTGCAATTCCTTTCCAGGGGTTGGTGGGGCAGATTACCTAACTAGTGATGACTGAGTGATTTCTGATTGACTGGTTTAAGAGTCTGATTCTGTTAGAGCTGAGATGTAAGCAAGTCTTCATTTGGTGACATGAGGCTTAGCATAAGCCACTCCATTTGGGGCATGCTGTCTTGTTTTACTAGTATAACAACAGACACAGATAAAACCAGCTGCAAAGTTAAAGGAAACAATATTTCTTCCAAGGTCAGACAGTAGGTGTGAAGTGTCATCAAAATCCCTTTGACTGCTGCTTTCTTACTTAGACTCTTCTCTAAAATCATAGACTGTCAGAAAATTTGCTGTTTAAAGTTATATCAATAAGAATGAAACATCCTACTCTTGTCTGGTTGACACAAAGAAGCAGCCTTTATATACAAGCTAGATACAGAGCTTCAGATAAGGGTTTCTGGACACTCTATCTGGTAGAGTTCAAAGCACTAGATATAAGGATGCTCAATGGTTTTTGTTGATTTTTTTTTTTTAATTTGGAGAGGCTTTTAATATTGCTAATGTGCAGACATGTGAATACCTTTACCAAAGACATCATCTCCCAGCACTATCTTAAACCCTTTTTACCTGAACCATTTCTCAGGAGCCTTTATGAACCTGATAAGTGTGAGAAATGTCAGGGTCTCTTGAGATTTCATCTGAGAGATGAGGTAATGACTCCCTCTTTACAAATGGAATGAATGCTTCCTTACTGCTTGCCTTAAAAGTGATGGATTCCTTAAACTCAGAGTTCCTCTTCTGTGGCCAGCCTTCTACACATGCAGACCTTATCTGGTCCTCCACATCGCTCTGTGATACGTGGGGCTCAAGAAACTGGAACAATGATGCTAATACTATGGCAACTACTTTTTTTTTTCCCTTTGGTCATATCATTTGACCATGTATGTGAGGGCTTATTTCTGAGCTCTCTTTCCTATTTCATTGTTCTACATCCTGTCTTATGCCAGAACCATACTCTTCTGATTACTGTGACTTTGGAATAAGTTTTGAAATCATAAAGTGTGAGATCTCCAACTTTGTACTTTTTCAAGATGGTTTTGGCTATTCAGAGTCCCTTGAAATTGTATATGAATTTTAGAATGGATTTTTCTATTTTTACAAAAAAAATGCCATTTGGACTTTGATAGGGATTTCATTAAATCTGTAGATTGCTTTAGGTCACATTAACATCTTAGCAATATTAAGTCTCCCAATCCAGGATGTCTTTCTATTTATTTGTGTCTGCTTTAATTTTCTTCAGTGATGTTTTGTAGTTTTCAGTGTATAAATCTTCCTTGGTTAGATTTCCTTCTAAGTATTTTATGCTTTTTGATGTTATTGTAAATGAAATTATTCTTTTTATATTATTTCTGGATTGGTCATTTTTGTGCAACGACTTTTTTTTTTTTATTGATTTTTTACAGAGAGGAAGAAAGAAGGATAGAGAGTTAGAAACATCGATGAGGAAGAATCATCAACCAACTGCCTCTTGCACACCCCCTACTGGGGATGTGCCCACAACCAAGGTATATGCCCTTGACCGGAATCGAACCCTGGACCTTTCAATCCACAGGCCTACAATCTATCCACTGAGCCAAACTAGCTTTGGCATTTGCAACTACTTTTGCTGTAAAGAATTTCTTTGTCTCTGTCCAGGAGTCTCATGTCTTCTGTAAATCTTCATGAAACTGTAGAAGGCTAGCTTATTATATTGTAGGTAGGATAAAATTAACTCCTCATAAAGACAAATTATAAGGAATGAAAGAGGGCATATCACTACAGACGCTAACGGCATTATTTCTATATTAAAAAATCCAGGGTCCTTAATGATCAAGGCTCCACCAAATACCGGAAGTCGGTGTAGGGTTGCTGTGGTGACAGCACTGACTGGAGCTGGTGCTGGTGCAGTGACCCAGCACTGACTGCCCAGGGGGCTGTGGATCAGGCCCAGTAAGAGGTCAGTAGAGAGAGAGGCAGGATCTGATCCCCAGCCTCCATGGCAACTGTTGATCAGCCATTGCCTCCCTTTTTCTCTCCCAACTTTACTAGCAGCACCTCTGTTTCTCTCCAGGACTCCTTGGGGGCTGATCAGCACCCTCCTCTTTGATCACGCCCAGAGATAGGCTCAGATACACTGACTGGCGTAGAAACCGACCAATCAGAACCAAGTCTGGGTGAAGTGTCAGGAGCCGATGGCTGTCTAGGAGGCGGAGCTTTTGACGCTGATTGGCATAGAAATTGACCAATCAGAACCAAATCTGGGTGAACTGTGAAGACAGAACCTAAGGTGGGGGCCAAGGAGGGTTCTTAAGGGCAATAGCTGTTTGTTGTAAGGTGTAAAAAAATAGTTCAGTTTTTTCATGACCAGTTTGGTAGTATAGTGCATATGGCTGACTATTAGTCCAGATATAGGGATTATGTGTTTTTGTCTGCCAAGAGCATCTCCTCCTGCTGAAAAAGGTCCGTCCTCCCCTACCCCCATTTAAGCAAGCCTATCCTATATAATCTATCTATACTACTAAAAAGGTAATATGATAATTAGACCAGGTTGATTGGCCATCTTCCGGACATCCAACTTCCAGACAAAACCATGGTGGTGAGGCTGAGGCAGAGGCAGTTAGGGGTGATCAGGTTGGCAGGGAAGGGCAATTGGGGGCAACCAGGCCAGCAGGAGAGGGTTGGTAGGGGTAATCGGGCAGGCAGAGGCAGTTGGGGGTGAGATCAGGCTGGCAGGAGAGGGCAGTTAGGGGTGATCAGGCAGCCAGGCAGAGACAGTAAGGGGTGATCAGGCAGGCAGACAGTTGATTGGTTAGAAGCCAGCAGTCTGAGATTGCAAGTGGAATGTCCAGCTGGCAGGCAGACATCCCCTGAAGGGTCCCAGATTGGAGTAGGTGCAGGCTGGGCTTAAGGACTTCTCCCTCCCCACAGTGCACAAATTTTGGGCACTGGGCCCCTAACACAATGTTGATAAAGTGATAATATAAAAAGCTTACATGTTAATAAGATAATAATGCAATATATTTGAAAACATAAATAAAATAGAAATTTGAAACAGAATCATCAAAAATTGATCCAAGAAGAAAATTTAAGTATTATAACTCTATATAATAATTTTTAAATGAATTAGTAATTAATAACCTCTGAAAAAGTATTTCCAGGCATAGTGGACTTCACTGGTGATTTTTCTCAAACATTTAAAAGAAGAATGATAATGATCCTATGTAAATTTCTCAGAAAATAGAAGAGAAAGGAACACTTCCCAACTCACTTTATAAGGCCACCATTGCCCTGATATCAAAATATCACAAGAAAAGACTACAGACCAATATTCCTCAACATAATAACAGAAATCTTTTAAACAATAATAAATAGTATAAAGCAATATACTATAAGGGTAATATACATTAACATGTGGGAATATAAGTGGTTCAACATTCAAAATTAATATGTAATTCTCAATAGCAACAAATTAAAGAAGAAAAAATAATGATGATCTCAATAGATGTAGAAAAAGTATTTGACAGAATTCAACATTTATGATAAAAAATAAAAAAAAAAACTTCTACAAAACTATCGATAGAAATATTCATCAAGCTGGTAAAATGACACCTATGAATACTCACAAATAAAGTCATACTTCATGGTGAAAGACCCATAAGATTAAGAACAATGGTATTTCCTCACTTTTTCTACTTTATACTGTTCATCCTGAGCTCTCTAAAGAAAGGGTACAAAAGAACTTTTGAATGATAAAATGTTCTAGATTTTTATTATGATATGATATATAATGTATACATTTTTCAAAACTCATCAAATCACACACTTAAAATGAGAACATTTTATTGTATGTAAATTATACCTCAATTAAAATAGATAAAACACAGGGGTTATGTGTTTTTGGATTCTCTTTGGATGTAATCCACATTCCTCACTCACTAAGAAGCCTCTTTTCTTTTTTAAACATTTTTATTGAGTTCAGAGAGGAAGGAAAAGGAGAGAGAAATAGAAACATCTGTCGAAACCGGTTTGGCTCAGCGGTAGAGCGTTGGTCTGCGGACTGAAAGGTCCCGGGTTCGATTCTGGTCAAGGGCATGTATTGTACATTGGTTGCAGGCATATCCCCGGTAGGGGGTGTGCAAGAGTCAGCTGGTCGATGTTTCTCTCTCATCGACGACATTTCTAGCTCTATCTCTCTCCCTTCCTCTCTGTAAAAAATCAATAAAATATATTAAAAAAAAAAAAAAAGAAACATCAATTATGAGAGAGACTTATTGATCAGCTGCCTCCTGCATACTCCACACTGGGGATCAAGCCCACAACCCAGGTCTCAACCTGGGCATGTGCCCTGACCAGGAATGGAACCATGACCTCCTGGTTCGTAGGTCAACACTCAACCATCAAGCTGAAGACTCTTTTTGAAGAGTACATGCTTACACCACTTTTATGTCTCATAATTAATTTGGCCACTAGAGGGCATCCATGTTTCATAAATCCAAAAGCTTGGTATTGACTTGAATATCATGTCATCTCTGGATATACATGCACAGAAAATAATAATACATGTGAAAACTTTCATTAAAAGATTTGTAAGAATTTAGTAATAAGTTTGATAAAACTCTTTTTGGCTATAATAGAAAATAAAAATGTTACTTGTTCTTTTCATTGGTTTATTGAAATAGTGAACCCTATATGGACTTCCATCTAAATGTTGTGAGTCATTTGAACATAATCTTGAAATATTTTTATTAATAAGAGAGGGAGAAAGAGAGAAAGAGAAGAGAGAGAGAGAGAGAGAGATATCAATTTGTTGTTCCACTTATCTATGCATTCAGTGGTTAATTCTTGTATGTGTCCTGACTGGGGATTGAACCCACAGCCTTGCTGTATCCAGATGATGCTCTAATCAACTGAACTATCCTTCCAGGGTACCTTGGAATATTTTTTAAATAAGGCCATATTTTTAGTTACAAAAGTTATACATGTTCATTATAGAAAATTTGAAAGTTGTAGAAAAGCTGAATGGAAGAAGAGAAAGAGGAAGAGGAGAAGAATTATAAAAGCCACTGTCATAAGATACAAAGTCTGCAAATAAGAATGCTGTCAATGTTTAGGTGTATTGCCCCCAGAGCTTTTAGTTACTCATTAATCTTATTTGATTGTAATTATATATAACATGGCCACTAGAGGGAACCCATGGTAGAATTTAACCACTATTTGGTATCTAAAATAAAGTACAAATTAAATATTTGTTCATAACGTGGAATATTTATAATTACATTAATTATGTTTCTTTGAAGTGCTTTAATAGTACTCACCTAAGAAAGTTATACTAAAAGCTTATTAATATCAATATTTAGTAGCCACATAAATTGGTTCATATTTCTTTGGTAGCTCTAACTCTTAGGCAGGAAAATCTAATCGAGTATCACAACTATAAAAAGGGGTGGGCAGTGGGTGGCAGAATCCTTTCTTCTATTCTAAACATAGAGGCCCGGTGCACGGGATTCATGTACTTCTGGGGGGCACATTGTCTGCAGGGATTGCCTGTTGTGGTAGTGCCACTCATCCCAGTCAGCGGAGCAGCTGCGGATGCACTCTTTGAGTGGCTGCTCCCTGTTCTGGCATCTTCTGTGGGGCTGGAGCATTTGCTGCTCAAGGGGATCTGGTTGGGGCTGGGCCCAGGGACAATAGCACTGAGAGGCAGCAGGATATGGCTCAGTCCCGCAGGCCTATAAGCCTCCAGGGTCAGCTCTGTGAGCGCAGCACCTCCAGAGGAGGTGGCAGGAAGCAAGAAGGAGGAGTCTCCGGTGAGGAGGCAAAGATACAATAGCAGCCTGGATTCCTGCCTATCAGTCCCTGGTTGGGGAGCAGCCGCTCATGCTAGGCACTGACCACCAGGGGGAGCTTCTGCATTGAGCATCTGCCCGTGGTGGACAGTGAACATCATAGCGACTGGTCAACCAGTCGTTCTGCCATGCGGTCTTTGGGCTTTTATTATATAGGATAATCTCCACTTAAATTGTTAGAGGAGCAATTGTAATCTATGCCCAAGAAAAAAAATCTCAGACAAAAAGAACAGTTTTTGCATTATTTATATATTAAACTTATGATGCAGTCCCAAGGAAAAAGAAACCTTAAATACATTTAACTTAGTTGTACGTTGCTACATGACAAAAACATATTCATGTTTAAGCGGATGGGACAATGAAATGGATAATAAAGAGTAAATAGTTTCGAGCCTTGTCTGTGGAAGTTATTTGTACTTTTATTAAAGTCCAATTGGCACAAATGTATATTTTAACTGATAGGGGGCATAAAGGGAAGAGAGTTCACATGAATGTTAATATTAAAAATAAATAGTATTTTTTTAATATTTATAGAAAAAATTATTATATTCTTGGAATAGTAATTGTGTTACATCATTACCTTTTCCTTTATTGAATCCTTAAAACAGCTTATAGGGTCTAAAGGGAATGACTCATTTTACACTCAGATTTAGAATCTGAGGCTCTGAGAGATTAAATAACTTTTCCAAAGTCACACAGCTAGTATTTGCCAAAGTTAAGGTTCACAGATAAGTCCAACTGGCTATCACAGCCATACCTTTAATCTACACTTTTTCCAGGAACTTCCGTGTATTAAAACCCTTTCAAAGCATAACTTCTTTATCCCACTTTAAGATGAATCATCTTCATGATGTCGTACTTAAAGAAACCTCAGCCTAAAGAATTAACTTAAAAGAAATATTTACTTCAGTCCCAGGAAAGAACTTCAAAGGGCACTTTCCTTTCTAATCCAAACCAAAGATGATATTCTTGGTTTAATTCTACTACTTTATCAAGTAACAATATAGGGAGTGGCTGGCCCTTTTACTTGTGATTGCTTTATTGCCTTCATTGTCTAGGGGCTATTATATTTTGGTAACTATAACATTATTTATATACACAGATTTTATTATATTGATTGATTTTATAAGACACTTTTCTGGTACTATATTTGAGTGGAAATGAAACCCTTTCTTAGCCTCTAAATCTAGAAAAGAATAAATAACATCCCCATAATATACTTTATTGAAGTTTTTAACTGATATGGTATAAAAAGGAATAAATTTGGGAATCATACCTGGAAACATATAACAGTAAATGCAGTTTTGCATTTACTTATGAATTTACAAATACAGAGATTTTATAATTTAATTTAATAATCACTTATTCAGCATATACTATGTGCCTATATTAATAAACTAGTAATGGATTAAATGATCTGTAGATATTGCTAAGAATGCATTAAACATCTATTCTGGATTTTAAAGTTCTTAATAAAATATGACTGCACACGTACTGTTGGGATGTCTAAAAAACTCAAGAAAGTATCTCAGCACTATAACAAATACAAAAAAAAAATGATCATATGAATGGCAAATGAAATTAAACCCAGTATTTAATGTTGCTAAAAATAAACATTGGAAGATATAGCTTAAGAACTGAGTCAAACAGACTGACGGCTGAATACCACAAATCAGCAGATAACCACCAAGTCACGGTAATGTTGAACCAGAGAGGCCTCACACACCCGATGGCCAAGTTACAAAGGGGGAAAAGGAAATACTAAATTGAGCATGCCTTATTCATTCCTTCCAAGTAAGGTAACTTATTTCTCCTCCTATCAGAAAGATAAAAAGGACAAGTAGAGACTAGACATGTTATTTAAGTTCACCAGTTTAAAAGAAAGATAAGTGATGGAAAAGTATTCTTCCAACAGATATTGTAAGTTATTAAACATAACAATACTGCCCTAACCTGTTTGGCTCAGTGGATAGAGCATAGGCCTGCAGACTGAAGGGTCCCAAGTTCGATTCTGGTCAGGGGCATGTACCTTGGTTGTGGGCACATTTCCAGTGGGGGGTGTGCAGGAGGCAGCTGATCGATGTTTCTCTCTCACCGATGTTTATAACTCTCTATCCCTCTCTCATCCTCTCTGTAAAAAAAAAAAATCAATGAAAAAATTCATTTTAAAAAAGTTTAAATTAAAAAAAAAAAAACACGCATAACAATACTAACAACCTACATGTATAATAGGAGCCAAAAGTCAACAGGGTGTCTAATGGTAGAAAAATATAAGGAAGGGATTAAAAAGCTAAAGCTGAGACAGGATGTCCCGAATAATCATTATTATATAACAGGTTTGGGGAAGTACTAGACAATGGAATTAGACAGGGAAAAGAAATGAGATATAGAGATTAGAGCAAAAGAAACAAAATATTAAAAGCACCCTACAGGGCCTGATGCAGCGGGGGCCAGACATGGCGGGGATCTCCCTTTTCCACTTAACGCCCGGAAAGAGAGATGAACGAACCGGTTCTAAGTGGAGGCAGCCAGGGATTGAGAAATAATAGAAATAAAGAGAGAAGACACAGCGATAGATTTAAAGCTGGGAGCTGAGTGGGCCGCCATACTGTCTGCTGGAGAGGCAGAAAGAAGACAATAACGACGACCCCTCCCAGTGCATTTATTTTATACCCCCAATGCTAGGAAGTTATCACCAACTTATCTGCATTCTTAAGTAGGCCCTAGCATGCCTGGTCCTGCCCCTCCCAACACTTGGGCTGATTTAAAGGCCAAGCTGATTACACTTTCCGCCATCTTGGGGAAACATGTCCCCAGGGCATGGCTCTGCCTACACCATGAGTTCAGCTGATGATAATTAAGGAAAATGCCCTTGTGCCTTCCCAGGTGGCCCTCTACAACACCCTAATTATATTTATATGAAACTTCTTAAATAACTAATGATACATTCCAGCAATAAAATACTATGCCCCACATTTCTCCACCTCTAGGGAAATATATAAAAATACTCACTGAAATTGAATATTCACCAAAACATATTTTTACACAAAGCACGGGAGGTACAGAACCATATGCATGGTATTTATCCATGTGTACCATAAAAAAAGAAGTGTGTGTGTGCTTGTTGTACACTACAATAGTCTATAGCATGCACACACAAATAAACACATATTCTGATTTATTAATAGACTGTTTTATTCTAAGAATGATACTCACATGCAGAAAATTAGTAATGCTCACAGGTTCTGGGAAGGAAAATGGAAGATCTGGAGTAGAAGAAAGAGGCTTGAGGGTTGTTTGTTTGTTTGTTTACTGTATAACCATTTTTACCATTTGAATTTTTATAATGTGCACATACTTTTCCTTCAATAAAAAATATAACCAGTTTACCTACTTGATGGTGTAAGTTTTTGCTTCTGAATGATTAGCAGCATGTGCTTATGCAATGATCATAACGGTAGTTAGGAGTTTGGAACCTTCTGTCAAAGGACTGTGAAACTTTGAAAGGCTCAAGGAAGACGGGGATAGTGCTTGGGCCTACTAATAGTGTCTTGTGTGTTTGGGGGCATACCAGGAGAATAAATAACAAGAAATTTTATAAATAGTCCAGTTGTGTAAGCCACTTGTTATGGACTGAAGTTTGTCCTCCAGTTCATATGTTGAAGTACTAAACCTCAGTACTTCACCATGTGACCTTATTTGGAGATACACTATTTTAAAAGGGAATTCAGTTAAAATGAGGTGCTAGGGTGGGCCTTAGTCCACTATCATCGGTGTTTTAATAGAAAAGGAGATTAGGACACAGACACACACAGAGGGAAGATCCTGTGCACATACATGGAGAAGAGGACTATTGGTAAGCCAAGGAGAAAAGTCTCCAAAGAAAACAAGGACACTTTGGCCTTAGACTTCTTCTAGCCTCCAGGGCAATGAAAAAATAAATTTCTGTTAAGCTTCTCAGTCAGTGATACTTTTTTACAGCATCCCAAGGAAACTAATACACCACCTAAACCAGGGACACTGGCTATGTAGCAGACAGCCCTTGAAGGAGAAGAATGACCAGATGAGATCTGCTCTGTAGAATAATCACTTTGCAGTAAATAAGACCGACAAGAGGGGACAGCCTGGAGTCTGAGGGACTGGTTAGGAAGTTATGCCAATGGTCTAGTGTTGTGGTCGGCAAACTGCAGCAGGTGAGCCACATGCGGCTCTTTGGCCCCTTGAGTGCAGCTCTTCCACAAAATACCATGGCCTGGGTGAGTCTATTTTGAAGAAGTGGCATTAGAAGAAGTTTAAAAAATTTGGCTCTCAAAAGAAATTTCAATCGTTATTTGGCTCTGTTGACTAATGAGTTTGCCGACCACTGGTCTAGTGAAAGCTGATAAAAGGCATAATTAAGGCAATTTCACAGGGAAGGGAGAGAAGGTGTTACATGTGAGAATTATTCAGGGGGTGGAAATCACAGGACCTAATGCCCAGTTGGATGCAAAGCAGGAGAGGGTCAGTCTATGAAACTGACTGAATAGTTTATAAAGTAAAACAAAAAATAAGAAAGAAGAAAGAAAGAAAGAAAGAAAGAGAAAGAAAGAAAGAAGAAAGAAGAAAGAAAAAAGAAAGAAGAAAGAAAGAAAGAAAGAAAGAAAGAAAGGAAGAAGAAGGAAGGAAGAGAAAGAAAGGAGAAGAAAGGGAGAAGGGAAGAAGAGAGAGAAAAAAGACACAAAAAAAGAAAGAAACAGAAAAAAGAAAAGAGACAGAGAGAAAAGTGGTCGAGAGTAAGAAATAAATAGAAGTAGTTACATGATTCAAAAGATCAAAGGTGAACACATGTATACGGGACATTCTGTTCCTAAATCCAAGTTAAGGGCCTAGAATCTGATAACCAGTAAAGGGAGGCTGGTAGAGCTGGCAAGGAGGAGCAGTCAGGATGTCTTGGCCTGGTGAGTTACCGTGTCATGGGGAAGAAATGCACCTCACCCAGAAATACACAGAGGGTCTCTTTCTGGAGGTTTTATGTCTCAACATTCTACAGAGGCTGGGTGCAGCCAGGGTGGAGCCCCTGCCAGCTGACGGGGAAGCACTGGAAGAAAATGGAGATAACAATCTTGGCATCTGGCCTGGGCTCTGCCTTTAACAGGTTTTCTTTAACCTTGGGCACCTCAGTTGCTTCCTCTTTGCTTCATTTCCTTTCACTAGCAAATTCAGGGTGAAAATGAAATGATTCTTATTGTGACACTTAATTGGATAATTAATACTCACAGAGCTCAGGAAAAGCCTCTAGGAGGAGGTGATTAATGAAGTAAAAGCTGAAGAATAAATAAAAAGTAACCAGATGAATGATCTAGGAGGTGGGGAAGAGATGAAGGATGTTCCATCATGTAAGACCCTGAGCTGAAACAGAAAACAAACGGTACTTTCAGAGAACCAAGAAGTGTTCTACTATGACTAGAGCAGTGTCTCCTAGGGACAAAGTGAGAAAACCCAAACTATAAGCTGTTAAGTAATTTTCTCAAGAATGCATAGCTAATAATGCTATTCATTATTGATTGTGTCTTCACCAGGTCTTAAGCTGTTAATCATATATAGCCTCCCAACAACAGACCATTGACAATACTCTCATAGTCCATAAACCCAGGTCTTTAAATAACACTTAATTTTTTTCTTCTCATACCTGCTTGTTAAACTCATTTCTTAAGATTTTTTTTTATCTGAATGCCATTATAAAGGATGTCTTTTATGATAGCATATATAATGTCGTTAAAACTACATGTTCCAATTTTGTATATTATTTTGTACCTATCAGCCTTCTCATTACACATTTGTAAATTATTTTGCATTTTCTACATAGACAATTATGTCATCTGCTACTAATAGCAGTTTTGTTTTCCATTTATTATAAAATTTCATGTCTTTTTCTAAATTTACTGCACTGGCTAAAATTTTCAGCGCAAGCTTGATTGGAAGTGATACCAGATACTATTGTTTTGTTCTCACCAAACCTCTTAAACATTTAATCACTAGGTATAACATTTATTGTAGATGGTTTATGGGTTTATGAGGTTGAGGAAGTCATCTGCCATCAAGAATTTCTTCCATTTCCTTTTAAATCACACATGCACGTTGAATAACACTTTTTTTTTTTTTTTAATCCTGGAATTTCCACTCTGAGTTCAAACTATGGTGAGATGGTGACGCTTGTACCTAATGAACTTCTGAGGTGAGGTGTTCTGGAGATGAAGGTAGGGCCCTGTGGTCAGGGAACAGCAGTTGAAAAGTTCAGAATTAATTTAATTAAGAACTTAAACAGGAACATGAAACTTTGTCCTTCAGATTTGGACAACATATTCTCTCCCCACCCAATAATAAATGAGCTTTTCATGAGATTCTAAAAGCAAGTCAAACAAACAGAAATAGATCAAAAAGATTCCCAGGCATATTGCTAAACAATAAATGATGAATATTCTATGATGGCAGCTTGGGAAATAACATGTAGGTTACCAAACCTACAGAACCTTGTAAATAGAATTGAATGTATTGTGTACATGTTATATACATAGTAATAAATGCTTGCTGACTGGTTTATTGCTGAAAAGGTCCTATCTTTCATTTTAACTGACATTATTCATAGTCAATGGTAGAAAATTGTGGTAGTACATACAGAACATTGAATCCTAAATATATGGCTAGTGTAATAAATACCTCAGACAAATTTGCTTAGAAATACATATATTTTGTAGCTGTTTCTAAAACCTAGTAAATAATATGAAATCACTTTGGGATTTTAAGTAATTTTTTGGGGAAAGGCAGCACTCCCATTTTTAGTAATCAAATGGTCTCCTTTCAGAGCCACTCTGAAAGATGGAAAATTAATTTGCTTTGCCCCTGAGGATTTCCCTGAGGATTTATGGGTGATAATCATCAAACAGACTAAAGACAGGTACAGTAGATACCAAGGTATCTTGAGGCAAAATTTTACTTCTTAACTACTAATCTTAAGTATATTGATATTTAGAAGAAAAAAAAAACTTTGCTGAGGACTTGTCTATGGAATTCAAAACAAGAGTACCTGTTATTATTTCCATTCAAGCTTGTATTGAAAATTTTATCCAGTGAAGGCTAGAAAATATATAAAAATATATAATGAATAGAAAAGCAAAATTGTCATTAATAGCAGATGACATAATTGTCTATGTAGAAAATGCAAAATAATTTACAGATACATAATTAAAAAGCTGATGAATACATAATAATATATAAAAAACCATAAAATGCAGTCTTAAAAATATCAGTTATAATAGCATCCAGCTACAAAAGGCTTTAGAAATAAGTTTTTTTTTTAATAAGGTACAAAAAAAATGTTTTAATATTATTTAAAGACCTTAGTTTATTAACTATATTCAGTTCACAAAATTTAAAAATTACTATTGCAAGGATGCATCAACTACTCCTACCAAAACTGATCTATAAATTCAAGGCACTTTTACTCAAAATTCTCACATTTACAAGCTGATTCTAAGGTATATAAATGAAAGAACTAAGAAGAGCTAAGACAATAATGTTAGGATATTTACCTTTTTACTTATCAAGAATTTTAATAATGCTATAGTAATTAAGAAGGAATGACACTGTAGGTCAAATGTATTGACTGATGAGGAAGAAAACAGAGTCCCAAAATCATACATATTATTAATTTATGGTAGAAATTAAAAAATTATGAAGTGTTGTAAGTGGTGCTGGGACAATTGGTTATTTATGTGTAAAAAAGTTTATTTCTACCTCATATTTTAGAGCACAAAAATCAATTCTGACTTCTAAATATAAAAGACCAAACTATTCAATTTTTAGGGGACACTATAGAAAATATTTTATTACTTTGAGAAGAGACTAGCCATCAAAAAGTTATAAAACTTTATTTTAAAAAACACCACACATGCAACATTTTGCCACATATATGTGACAAATGATTAATAGACAAAATGTTTTGAAAAAAAAGCTTTTATGAAATGGAAAAGAACAGAACATATGGGAAAAATAAATAAAATTTCACAAATAATAAAATACAAATGGCTCATAAGCAAGCAAAAACGGAAATGTGAATTAAAACCATAATAAGATAGCATTATATAGAATTTGGCAATAATCTGAAGTCTGACAATTCCAGTGTTGTCCAATAGATGGAGGAAGAGGAACTTTCATGAATTGCTTTGGGAGAAATAAATCTGTACAACCACTTGGACAATAGTATTCTTTGGTGAAGTTAAAGATGTGCAAACCCCGAGAGCCATTTATTCCCTTCCTATATTTTTGTCCTAGATTATCTCTGACATGTGTAGCAGGAGACCAGTACAGAAATGTTGAGAGCTGTATTTTTCATAATAGCAAAACTGTGATTTCAACCTAATAGTGGAGCAGATAAGGAAACATTGATGTCATAAAATGGAATAGTAGTCATGTATAAAACATCATAAGTTAAACTCACAACTGTATTGTACAGTGAGATAATGAAGTTATTTATATTTCATCTCATTTATTCATATTCAAATAAATTCATATTCAAATTTATTCATATTCAAACAACAAAACTAAAAATTTAATTGTTTATGATTTTACTCATAGGGGGCAAACCATTACTTCTTATGAACTGTCTAGCTCTTTATTTAAATTATAACTCACAATTCTAGGAAAAAGTACAAAAAGGAGATTCTATTAGTCCACCTCTTTTATGCAAGTGTTATGGGTAGAAGCGGAGTTTAGGGAGCTTTGAGGAAAAGAACTGCCTGAGGCCCCCGTGGGAGGATTAGGGTTCATGGAAAGCTTTAATGATGACGTAAGATTAAGAGGGTTCCCCTCCAAGGCCCCATCCCTATCCACCTTGCTGTGGAAGAATTCCAGTTTTGTTTTCAGCAGGGCCAAAATTAAGGCCACTTTCCAGAATTTTGGTTCCATATTAAAGTCCAGTACAGTCCAGCCTCAGACTAGCTTAGTTTGTGTTCCCAGCTGCAGTCCATTGCGTGTGAGATCCCGATGGCCATGGCCATGCTGATGCTTAAGTCCACATGGCTCTGGAGAGAGTGCCAGCCATGGAGCCAAGGAGAGCAAGAGAGCAAGACAGAAGAGGAAGGAATGAACAAGAGGAAACTCTGGGGATTTTAACTAGGAGCTTTCCCAAATTAGCCAATTAACTTTTTAGAATTTCCTATCTGATGGGGTTTACCCCCTAGCCAATCCATTGTTCCTGAGGCTAAACTGACAAGCAAGCACTTTCCTTATGTCACCCTGACTTCATTGGGTGTGCACCCACTTATCTGCTCCTTTGTCCAATCCCTTCCCCAGTGATCTGCAGGGAATGAATGGGCTGGTGGTTTCCTGAAGAGAGTGAAGCTGTAGCTTCCTGGTGAAGCTGCCCAGATGACCATGTTTACAATGGTCTTCTCTTTGCTCTCCTCCAATTATTAATATTAATAAACTAGCTAATCCCGAGAATAACAAAAGGAGAAATGAAATTTAAATCAACCAAAAACATAACCTCAAATTAACACAGTTAGAAGGTGTTGGAACTAAAAACAACTCCCCAAGCAGTCTAATTCTTCATAGCTTATGTTCTCAGTCACTCTATGAATAACTCCATCTCCTTCATCCTTTTCTGCATTCACCAAGTTAACAAAGCCTATGTTAAGTTTCTAATATTTGTGTTTTAAATTTTTATCATGAATCCACACAAGAAGACACATTTCACAATGAATGTGTGTCACTTCCTGCTTGCCTCAGGTCTTACCCCTGGGGCAAAGGAAACAAGCTTGGGAGGAGGGGGGTAAGGGAGGAGTGGGGGTAGGGAAGGCACAGGTGTGTGGCTCACTTCCCTGGCTCACTTCTGCCTCTGTGACATTCTAAATAACCTTTTTCTTGTATTTGAGCCTTGCCTCTGAATTTTTTCTTAGCCCAAAGTCAAGGACAAAGGTCTAACATCTGATTCTGATTCACCATTAACAGTCCGAGAGGTAACCAATGGGTCCTTATGGGAGAGATTACAGAAGTTTTATTATCTGTTAGGATCAGAGCAATTAACTGGACAAATAGCTGCAGATTTAGTATTTATAGTATGTGAAGAAGCTGGGACTTTGCACAAGAGGAATCCAAGGAAGTTTTATTTCCCACAGCCTAAAGGGGTTAAGAAAGGAATCAGTGCTAGCTTTTATGGAGCTTCCAGAATGGTTTGCATTTGTTCACCTCCTACAATTTACAAATTATAAATCTGAGAAAATACCATTGCATTTATGAAGTGTTGTGCCCATACTTCGTGATCCCCAAGGACCACCAGGGAGCCGAGTCCGATGCAATAAACAAAAGAGCCTGTACCATGCTAGCAATGGGCTCCTCCCACTCATGCCGGCAGCATGGCGGAAGAGAGCGAATTTCTCCCAGTCCAGGGGTTTTGAGGGCTAGGGATAACTCCGCCCTACGGGGCGGAGTTGGGAGCTCATCCTCGCCCCGCCCTGCCCTTTCATGAAGAAACTATTATTATTTTTAAAAATATATCTTATTGATTTTTTTACAGTGAGGAAGAGAGAGGAACAGAGAATTAGAAACATTGATGAGAGAGAAATATTGATCAGCTGCCTCCTGCATACCCCCCACTGGGAATGTGCCTGAAACCAAGGTATATGTCCTTGACTGACTGGAATCAAACCTGGGACCCTTCAGTCCTCAGGCTGACGCTCTATCCACTGAGCCAAACCAGTTAGGGCTATGAAGAAACTATTATAATGAATTTTTAGGGTAGGACAAGGAGACTCAGAGTAGCTGTACCCAGATGTTCAGGACAAGCTTGGTCATGCACCCACCGTTTTCCTCCTACTGAAGGCTGGCACGGGACTCAGGAAAAGGTGCTGAGTCAGAGACAAGCAAACACCTAGCTGGCCCTCCCAACTTATGCACAAACTTCCCTCCTTTTCCAGGTGACTCAGATCTTTCCTTTCCCCTATCATTAGGTGCCAGCCTTTGGGTCTATTGTGAAAGCTAGATGTGTTCCTGCCATCCTGGGGCAATGTAAATTCAATTTTACAGATTTAGAAACATCTAATCAAATTAGTATATCTGTGAATCACTGGAACAGCATTATACTTGTGACTGTTATCTTTCCATGAAGGCTAGGAAATGAAACCCTTCTCTACTAGACGATTTACCTAGAGGAAGTCCTCCACCACTCGCTTTACTCTACTTTTGCCCCTGCATTGCACAAATTATTTGAGTTCTGAGGAAGAATCTGTTAGTGGTAGGAAAATAGCACCAGGTGTTAATGCAGTTCAGCAATCACAATTCTTGAGTTGTGGCTAAGAGAAGAATTCAGAGCCAAGACTCAAGTTTCCTTAAAAAGTCACTGATGTTAAAGAAGTGCGCCACAGAAGAAATGGACTCAAGAAACAAGGTACAGCAAAAGAAGGTCCCTTCGAGCAGTGTTTTTCAACCTTTTTTGGGCAAAGGCACACTTGTTTCATGAAAAACATCACGAGGCACACCACCATTAGAAAATGTTAAAAAATTTAACTCTGTGCCTATATTGACTATATATAAAGTAATTCTCTTGAATAGGAATCAAATAAACACAAAGAAAGTATTTTATAATTACTTTATTATGAAATATTAAGTAAACAAAATAGTGAAAAATTATAAAATTCTTGTCTTGTCTGCACCTACGGCACACCAGGCAACCTCTCGCGGCACAGCGGTTGAAAAACGCTGCCTTAGAGCTTGTGTGGGGGGAGAGGGAAAAGGAGAGAGGGAGAGAGAGACAGGAAGAGAGAGAGAGAGAGACAGAGAGAGAGAGAGAGAGAGAGAGGGAGATAGATCAGTCCTGGGAAAAGACAGGGCGTGGGGAAAAGAGAAAGGCAAGGGTGTGCTCCACAGAGAGAGCCACTCTGGGCCCTGCGTCCTGAGGGCCTTTATCTGAGATCTCAGAGGAAGATCTCAATAAGATATCCATTAGCTTTCCTGGTGTGTCTCCACAGGATCATGGTCTCCACTGGTTGGTCAGTCGTGCTGGGGCATTGGTCATTGCAGCTGGTCCTGAGGTCAGCCAAGGCTTGTTTAGCCTGGTTTTGCTGTTTTTCTGGGCCTGGAGCCAGTCCAGAATTTCCCAGGCCCAGGGATTCACGCTCAGGGAATGGTCTTACAAGGGCTTATGGTATTGACAGTTGCTGGGCACCAGGGGCTCTCCTGCTGGTGACCCACTGCAGCTGGCCCGTCTTTCCTGCACTGAGCACTCAGACCTATTGACCTTCCTACTACAAATCCGCCTTTCAACTTAGCTTCCAGCTTCAGTAAGAGGGAATCGGATGTATAATTGTTTGAAAAACAATTTTACATCTTAATTTCATGGAGAGCTCTTTTAAAATATGTATAAACATTTGAAATATTTTAAACAGCCAGGAATAAGTAACAGATTGTTTACACTAAAATATAATGAATCTTTTATGTAAAACAGGGATTTTTTTTCTTCTTATTATTGATTTTTTTACAGAGAAGAAGGGAGAGGGATATAGAGTTAGAAGCATTAATGAGAGAGAGAAACTTCAATCAGCTGCCTCCTGCACACTCCCTACTGGGGTGTGCCCGAAACCAAGGTACATGCCCTTGACTGGAATTGAACCTGGGACCCTTGAGGCCGATACTTTATCCACTGAGCCAAACCAGTTAGGGCTAAAACAGGGATTCTTAAAGTGAGGGCCTGCAGGACTTTCAAAATGTATCAATTAAGCTTTCATCACCAGGAGTGAAACTAAGAGAAGTGCCAGCCAATATCAGCCGTGTAGTGGGTGTGAGCTACAGTCTATTATAAATTTACAGCACTTGGGTATTCAGGAGGAACAAGACATCACTATATTAAAACAAACCAAAGCAAGAAGTTTCTGTAAAAAAATCTTTATTTTTATCTTATTTGTAAAAACACATCCATAAATATTTAACTTCTCTATTCCAAGATAGAGAGAAACAATGCATACTTGGTATTGAACAAGGCATTATGCCTTACTAGGCAGACATAAAATGTCCAAGGGATATTTAGAACGTTAGTTCCTTCAATATCAGAAATGTTGACCACATACTGTGAAACTGTTTCAATAAATAACAACTGACATTCTTCTCAACGGTACAAAAACAGATGTACACGGAACATTTCCCTGTGACCTATTTGCTTGAAAACCCCACTATTTATCTCCAGCCTTTATCATAGTGGGTGGAAAAACCCACCCAGCCAAATAAAAATATTAGTTGAGTGGAGAACATTTAAAATGCATCATCATCCATTAAATAACAGGCAGAACCAGCTTTGATGTGACATAAACATGACCATGTAAAATAACAGTACAGCAAATACCAGACACTTCCATGCCTTTAAATATTAGATAGATCTTTGAAAAATAAATACATTCACGTGTAAATAAATAGAACTCTCGTAAGAAATAGTCAAACAAATTAAACACAGGTGGCCTCAGGCGCTCTTTGCGTCTCTTCTTTCACTCCGATTCCACTGAGGACCCCACAATAAAGCTTCCTCCTTCTCCGTAGGTCAGTTGGTGCTGGCCCTGTGATGAGAAAATGGTTGCTTATTAGACTCGGAAGCTTAGCTGGGTAACTAGGAGCTTTTTCAAATTAGCCAATTAACTTTATACAAACTGCCAGGCTTACTGGATGCTGGTTAATTAGGAATAAGGGACCTGTGGCCACACTTGTATTATTAGCTTCAAAAAGCCAGAAAATAATGTTACACTAAAAAAAAAAGTACATGCGTAACATCACTTCAGCCTGATAGCAAACCCCATGAAGTAGATATTATTATTTCCCCCATATCATTGAGACTCAAAGGGATTAAATACGTTCTCCCTGGTATAGGAATAGTAAAAAATAGCCTAGATATGCTTTTGGAGCAGAGGATCCCTGTAAAGTCCTTAGTCATCACCACTAAGATTTAAAAGCCCGTGTTGCCCCAAATCAGGCGGTTCCACTTTTCCGCCTTAAAGCAGCCTAGACGAACAGCATTGTTCCTTAATGGGCAGGAAGCATTTGAGATCATTGGCCAAATCCACCTACTCTTTTAGGAAGACACATTCACCCATCGCATTTGAAGGAGGATGGAGGGGGAGGGTGTGTGTGTGGGGGGGTGAGGAGAGCACATTCATGATGGTGGTGGCAAATCTAATTGTGAAACAATGACTTGTCCCTCCTTCAGCTAACCCTGGGCTTCCCTGATACAGTCTCAGGAGGCAGATGCCAGCATCTGTCCCAAAGGACTCTGGTCACATAACTCACTTGTTTAACAGCGTCTTCAGTATCATCTTAACCAGGGGGGTTGCGGGGTTGAGACAAACTTCCTGTCCATTCTTGAGAGAGGCTCTGCAGGCAGAAGGGAGAACCCAGGTGAGACAGGAGGGCGGGCTAGGGGCAGGGTGGGGGCATCTGGACAGTGGAGGTGACAGGGTGGTGGCAGGAGCAGAGCTTGGTGAACTTACATGACTTCTGTTTTGTCGCAGTAGGGTCCAGGGGAGGTCACCTTCACACTCTGGATGTACTTGGGGTGAATTCTATCCAAGTTCTCCAAGCACAGGCAGCGCAGTTCGCTGGCCACGGGCGCTGCTGCGGGGTCCACGGGCGCCGCTGCGGGGACAAGAGGCTCGGTTAGCGGGGACCACAGGCTCGGTTAGCGGGATGCCCCCCCATGGGCGCCCACCACCCCATCACCCCCCTTCTCCTCCTGGGGCGCCCAGGGCGGAGTCTCACCTGCAGCTTGCCGGCAGGCGGCGACCAGGAGCAGGAGCAGGAGCAGGAGCGCGGCCCGGAGGAGCCCGGGAGCGCGGGGTGCAGAGGCGGCGGTGGCTGTGCGGGCCATGGGGCTGAGCTTGGAGGATCGGAGGATCGGTGCTGCGTGCGGAGCCTGGAGTGTGAGAGCTGGTGGCGGGAGAGCTGGTGGAGCGAGATCTGTGGCTCCCCGAGGCGGACGAACCCTTTTTATCCATGCTCGAGGCGGAAAGCGGGCAACCCCAGGACCTGGGAAATTCCCGGACCTGCAGGTCGTTCCCGGTCGCGGGGGGCGGGGGGTTGGGGTTGAGGGAGGAGGATCTGGGGTGCGGTTCCGCCTGGCCTCCCCAGGGACTTGGCGGGCTTTGTGAGGTTCTCTTTCCAAATTCCCAGTGCGGGAGCCAGTGGCTTAGTAAGAGCGGATGTCACTTATTATCGGAGACAGCACCCGTTGGGAACGCTAATCTAACAGCAGCATTCTGAAAGAATGTGTGGAGGGGGAAACGGACTGAATTTTCCGGATTACGTACGCCTAAGTAACTTCTGACTGGTCGATTTTATTTTCCTTTGCATAAAGGCACTCTCTGAAGGTAGCTCAGTCTTCTCAGACGATACAGAAGATTATACATAAAATTGTCCATCTGGTATTTTACAAGCACAGTTAAATCACACTTTGTGTTATATCAGGGGTGAGGTTTTTTTTTATCTAGGACAAAGTGTCCCAGTTCTATAGTTTCCTTTCTCTGTGAAATTCTGGAACTTCCAGAGAGATCTAGTAATCCCTGTGTGTGTACCTCCTCCTGTGCTTAGAGGGCGCTGATGAATCTATGAACTAGGAGCTGGTGGTTATTTTGGAGCTGTTGGGGAGAGGGAAGGTTACCTTGGGCTCAGGGGGTCCACAGTTTTTAGTTTTGTCCAAACCCACACACACACAAAAAAAATCTAAGGGATCACAGCTAGTCTTTTCCTCCTGTTTCTATAGTAAAGACATCTGCTGATTCCAGCCATCTATTGTATAATTGCTTAAATCCATTTCAATTATCTCTGAGCACCATCCAGTATATTAGATTTGGGCATTATTCTGAGGCTTTTGAAAAGAATGGATTTCAATATAAACTTTCTCTTTCCACTTAAGATTTGTTTAAAACTTTTGTGGAAGTAGTAATGAGTAATTGCATTACAAATAATATAAACCAAAGAAAAAAGGAATGCCAACATTACAAAAGAATGTCAAGAAATAGATATAGGAAATGAGGAAATGTCTTCATGGAAATGCTCTTTATCACACTTAGTTATAACACGCATGGAAACAGCATGATGACCCTGTTTTGATGCTTCCTGTATAATGAAAGCAAATTTTAGGAAGTTGAGAGATGAGTTATAAACGTACTATGACATATGCTTAAATATTTCAACATTTTGAAATTGGTCAATACACATTTTATGGTCCATATATGTTTCTTTTGTAAAATATTCCCTGTGTTTTTTTTGGGGGGGAAAGGTGCTATATTAAGTGAAGTGTCTATATACATCACTCAGGGCCCAGGGGTCTTCAAACTAAGGCCCACGGGCCACATGCGGCCCACAGAGGAGTCTGATCCGGCCCGCCAGGTTTTTTGGGCAGTGAGCGCAGCCGAGGTGTTACAGTAGGAATTAGCAGTTCGTATAGTCCGGCCCTCCAGCTCTCTGAGGGACCGTGATCTGGCCCCCACTTTAAAAAGTTTGAGGACGCCTGCAAGTTGGTTGATCATGTTGCTTAACACTTCTATACTGTTATTGATTCTTTATTATTTTGCCTATTAAATATTTAAACAGGTTTTCTAAAATCTTTAACTACGGCCAAGGATTCATCTATAGATCCTTTTAGTTTCCCTCCATTTGCTTCATATATATTTTTTTAAATTCTTAAAATATATATTTTTTATTGATTTCAGAGAGGAAAGGAGAGGAAAATGGAGATAGAAACATCAATGATGAGAGAGAACCATCGATCTCCCACAGTGGGGATCTAGTCCTCAACCTGGGCATCGAACCCCATCCTCCTGGGTCATATGTTGACCCTCAAACACTGAACAATGCCGGCCTGTATTTTTAATAAATGGTGTTAGGTTCATAAACTTTTAGAATTATTTGTTTCTTATAATATTGCCCCCGTTTTATTTTAAATCAGCTTTCTTTATCTCTAAGTCTACTTCTTTCTTTGTGTCATAATATATTAATCAGGCTTTCATTAATATATAAATTAGCCAATATGCTAATAATTTATATCAATAATAGATTAATAATTACAAGTAATTAATACATTAGTACACCTATATTAGGTTTCTGTCAGTTTTAGCATGATAGAACACTCAATTCTTTTAATTTCAAGCTATTTGAGATCTAATATTTAAAGGGTGACTTTTTATACAGCATACTTTTTTTGTCTTGTTTTTGTAGTCTGTATTTAAAAAGTAAAAAAAAAAATCAATTTTAATTGGGATGCTTGTTCCATTTAAATTATTGTAATTTTTATTATAGTTGGATTTCTATAGTCAGTCTACTGCCTTTCTATTCCATTTGTCCTGTCTTTTTAAAAATAAACTTTAAATTTGAATAACTTCAGATTTATAAAAAATGTATAATTATCATTTATCAAAGGTAGGTGATTAACATTGGTACATTGGTACAGTTATAATACATATATTTGGTATTTAATTAATAACATTGTTATTAATTAAACTCTAGTCTCTCACTAAGATTTCACAAAGTTCCCATTGATGTCCTTTTCTTATTCTGGGATCCAATGCAGCATACCATATTGGATTTAGTCACCATGTTTCCTTTGTCTTCTCGGATCTGTGACAGATGCTCAGTATTGTCTTGTTTTTCATGACTGACAGTTTCGGAGAATACTTATTAGGGATTTTGTAGAATGTTCTTCAGTTTGGCTTTTTCATGATGATTTTCTGATGATCATACTGAGGTTATAGGTTTGGGGAAGAATATTATAGAGATGAAGTGCCCTCCTCTTCACATCATGTTGGGGAGTACTTATATTACCATAACACAATGGGTGATAATAATCTCGACCACATGGTTAAGGTGGTACCTGCCAAATTCTCCACTGTAACATTATTGTTTTTCCTTTTTCCCCCTAATCTCTTCTTTGGAAGTAAATCACACCACCTGGCCCCCACACGCGGGAGGAAGGGAATTAAGTTCCACTTTCGGAAGGAGAGACACTGGTGTACGAGGCTTCTTCAGCAAAGATTTGCCCCTTCTCTCTCGCATCACCTGTTGTTCTGCTCCTTTATTTCTTCATTTGTCACCTTTTGTAATATTGAGGTATTTCCTCATTTTCCATTGTATCTCCTTTTTAGAATTTTATATCCAAAGTTTGGCATTTCCTTTTGAGAGGTTGCCCTAAAAATGCTAATATATCTTGCCCCATTACAACTTTCCTAAACTTAATACTTTTCTCTAACAATTGAAGAAATATAAGTCTATTTATCTCCCTGTCTGCCCTTTGTTACTTTGTCATGTATTTTACTTTAGAGTGTATTTTAACTCCATAGATAATAATGGATATTAATATTATAAATAACACAGATTGTTTGAGTATTTAAGGAGGAACCCACTTTTTCATCTTTTGCGCCCAGCCTCATTAAAAAGGAAAAATTGCATATTTGTTTGAAAAACCACATACCAAAAGCATTTAATAGGAGTCTTGTTAAAATATTTATGAACATTTAGAAGTTCATAAAGTGCTAATTTTAAATAATGAATTGATCAGTGTGGAAAATAGCTGAATTTATGTAAAACTAGGCTTCTCAAAATAGGTGGGGAAGGTAATGTGTCAAATATTCCTTCATAAGTAAGAGAAATGTAGTTCCCTCCTCTAAGGAAAGGAACAGGCAGGAGGAGGCTTAACGTAAGGCATGATCTGCAATCCAACTGTACAACACCTTGGGCATCCAGCGAGGAACCAGAGGTCAAGAAGGATAAAACAAAACCCAAACATGTTATATTTTGCAAAACGTTTATTTTGACACCATTTGTAAAAATGTAACAGTAGTTTTAACTTCTCTGTTATAAGACAAAGAGAGACATTGCAGAATGACATTAAACAAGGCATTATGCCTTACAAGCAAGACATAAAATGTCCAAAGGAATCTTCAACATCAAAATGTTGACCGAGTGATAAAATAGCTTCAATAAATAACAAGTGACATTCTTTTAAACAAGTATAAAAACACATATGCACATTCTTTCCCTGACCCTAACATTGATCTATTTCATTGTCAAATTGCTTAGGTTTTCCCCTCCCATACACCCCCCTCCCCTTCCATCACAGCACCTGGCTCGTAATGATCTTTCAATAAATACTAGTTCGATGAGATGCTTAAAACCCCTCATCTTCAAATTAAATAACAATCAGAACTAGTTATGTTTGATTAAACACATTCACATGTTTCACACCTTTAAATACATTAAAATGTTAAAATACAAGCTTTGAAAATAAATACATATATAAATAAATAGATCTCTGATTTAAAAAACAACAACAATAAAAACAGTAATCTCTTTCTAGTTGTCTATGGAATCCAGCTGTTTCTGTCTTCATTTCAGTCCTATAAGAGCAGGGACCTCCTTTCAGGAACTGCCACCTTGAGCTTCTTCTCTCTCAGTTGGTGCTGCCCTTAAGGTGAGAAAAGGGTTATTGTTATGGGTGTTACAGAAAGCCCTCTTCCCTCACAGGGCCCCTGGAGCCGGAGGAACGGCTGCACGCAGACCCTGGCCAGACCCTGCACCCAGAAGACCCCACTGTGTCTTCTACCCTGCACAGCAGACAGCTTGCTCTTTTACTGAGGAAGTGGGACTGTGGACTCAACTTGATTATGTCAGACTGGGCTAAAAATGTACATGCATGACTCTACGTAATCCTCATACAGAACATTTCCCCCTGAGGCTCAAAGAGATTAAAAAACTTTCCCAGAGATTTTAGATTTGACCTTACGACGGTCTTGCTATCAAAGTCCCTGCTCTTCACTATTTAACTGCCCAGGCCCATGTTGTCTCAAACCAGAGGTTCCACTTCTCAGTGTGAAAAGCAGCCGAATTTTATATAAAACTAGGTTTCTCAAGGTGGGTGTGGAGGGTAGAGTGTCAAATATTCCTTCCCAAGGAAGAGAAACGGAAGGGAAGAAACAGGCAGAAGTAGGCTCAAAGTTAGGCTTGATCACCCTGGGCATTCAGCAGGGACCCAAGAGATCAAGAAGAATAAAACAAAATGCAAACATGTTATAGTCCTTAATGGGTAACAGGCCTTTGGCATCATTGGCTGAATCTATTTAGCCTTAGAGGACTACCCATTCACCCACTCGCATTTGAAAAGAGGATGGAGGGGGGATGGTGGGGGTGGGAGGGCACCAGAGCACATTCCTGACGGTGGTGGCAAATCTAATTGTGAAACAATGTCTTGTCCCTCCTTCAGCTAACCCTGGGCTTCCCTGATACAGTCTCAGGAGGCAGATGCCAGCATCTGTCCCAAAGGACTCTTTTAGTCACATAACTCACTTCTTTAACAGCTTGTCCAGTATCATCTTAACCAGGGGGGATGCGGGGTTGAGGCAAACTTTCTGTCCATTCTTGAGAGAGGCTCTGCAGGCAGAAGGGAGAACCCAGGTGAGACAGGAGGGTGGGCTAGGGCCAGGGTGGGGGCATCTGGACAGGAGGGGTGACAAGGATGGTGGCAGGAGCAGAGCTTGGTGAACTTACATGACTTCTGTTTTGTCGCAGTAGGGTCCAGGGGAGGTCACCTTCACACTCTGGATGTACTTGGGGTGAATTCTATCCAAGTTCTCCAGGCACAGGCAGCGCAGTTCGCTGGCCACGGGCGCCGCTGCGGAGACAACAGGCTAGGTTAGCGGGGACCACAGGCTCTATTAGCGGGATGCCCCCCCATGGGCGCCCACCACCCATCACCCCCCTTCTCCTCCTGGGGCGCCCAGGGCGGAGTCTCACCTGCAGTTTGCCGGCAGGCGGCGACCAGGAGCAGGAGCAGGAGCGCGGCCCGGAGGAGCCCGGGAGCGCGGGGTGCAGAGGCGGCGGTGGCGGTGCGGGCCATGGGGCTGAGCTCGGAGGATCGGAGGATCGGTGCTGCGTGCGGTGTCTGGAGTGTGAGAGCTGGTGGCTGGAGAGCTGGTGGAGTGAGATCTGTGGCTCCCCTAGGCGGGCGAACCCCTTTTATCCATGTTCGAGGCGGAAAGGTAGCAACCGCAGGGCCGGGGAAATTCCGGGGCTCGCACGTCGTCGTCCCCTCGGGTCCGCACGGAAGGCTCGGGCCCCGCCCCGGAGGTGCGGAACTCGCCTGACGTCCCGAGGTGACTGTGCGGACTCCTCCAGGTTCCTCTTCTGCCCCGATCCCCTAAGCGGGAGCGAGGCGCTTTCCCGCAGGAGCTGCTGCCGGAGAGGGTGACAGAGTGACCGGGGCGCCCTGTGACCCCAGTGCCCTGGGCGGGAGCCTCAGACCTTGAGACCCAGGTGGAGGCTGAGCCACTTCTGCAGGGGCGACAAGGACTTCTCTCAGGGAAACTCCAGTGGTTGGGATTGAAGAGAGGAGGGGTATGACAGCCTCTCTGATCTATCTATCCCCCTTTTCTTTTTTCTTTAATGTAAAATGTTATTTTGTTTTTATTAAAATAGGTTACCAGTGCCCACCTGGTCTATTGATTCTCAAAAGGAAGCATTTTGAAGTTTGTTTTCTTACACTGATTTTTACCTCTATACCCATGCATTGCAAATATAACCATTAAACAATATAAGTTGCACATATTTCAAGTGAATACTATTCTGAATATGGACATACATAGGCATTCTTACACCGCCAACCACCACAATCAAAAGAATGAATATATCCGTCCCTCTTGAAAGTTTCCTATTAGTCCTTTACAATCTTCTCCCACTTCTTGTCCAATTGCCTTATGTTGAGGCAATGACTGATCTTTTTATCATTTTATATCATTTTGCATCTTTTAGAGCTCTTTATAAATGATTAATGAAATTTACATTTTTGTCTGAGTTCTTTCACTCAACATAATTATATTTTCTTTATATACTTTAAAACATTTTCAATTATACTTTACATTCAATATTTTGGTATTAGCTTCAGATATACAGCATAGCAGTTAGAAAATTGTGTAATTCACAGTGTCTCCCCACTCCCTGTTTCAAGCACCTACCTGGCTCCATACATAATTATTGAGGATGATTGACTATATTCCCTATGCTGTAACCTATACCTCTGTAACTATTCTGTAATTACCAATTTGTACTTCTTAATCTCTTAACCTTTTTCTCTGAGTCCTCTAACCCCTGCCCCTCTGAAAGCTGTCAGTCTGCTCTCTACGAGTCTGTTTCTATTTTGTTTGTTAGTTTATTTTGTTCTTTAGATTCCACATATAAATAAAATCATATGGTATTTGTCAGTCTCTGACTGACTTATTTCACTTAGCATAATACCCTCTAGATCACATGTGTCAAACACAAGGCCCGAGGGCCAAATCCGTCCCACCAGGCCTTGCAATGTGGCCTGAACCACGTTGTTATCACTGCACTCCGCTGCGTTTCCATCACAATGACAGTTTATGACTGTTCAGTAAACCATTCGGCCCGCGATTTAGGCTGGATTTTAGATTTTGGCCCCTTCTCTGATTGAGTTCGACACCCCTACTCTAGATCCACTCATACTGTCATAAAAGGTAAGGTTTAATTATTTTTTATGGCCAAGTAGTATTCCTTTTTTTGTATGTGCCACACCTTTTTTACCTACTGATCCAATAATGGACACTTGGATTGCTTCCAGATCTTGACTATTGTATTTAACGCTGCAATGAACATAAGGGTGCATACATCCTTTCCAATTAGTGTTTCAGGTTTTTTTTCCAGATATATTCTCAGAAGCAATTTGCTTGGTCATAAGGCAATTCCATTTTTTTAGTTTTTGAGGAACCGCCACACTATTTTTTCCATAGTGGTTGTACCAATATGCATTCCCACCAATGGTGAATTTGGGTCTTCGGTTTTTATTCTTCTCTGAAAGAAATGTACTCCTTAAAGATACATCTGTCATCTCAGATTAAACATAAGAGTGTTTGTTTTATTCCTGGTGTCTCTGAGCTCAAATAAATCACACTTGGTGTCATGTTTTTCTTCATGGCACAGGGGAGTAAGAATGATGGGGCAGACCATTGAAGAGGTTAACTCAGAGTTTATTTGGAGATAACAATGTTGTAATCCCTCAATTTCCTTGTCTTTGAAATTCTCGGACTTTCCCAAATCTCCTAATCCAGGAGCAACATTTTTTTGTTGTACAGGAGGCTGTTTTTCATTCCTGACACTAATTGAAAAGCTATGAGGGCCTTGGTGGGCTCGGGAACTCCACTTTCCTAGTGCTCTCCATGGGCAGAAAAGACCATTGACACCAGAAAGAGACTTCTGCCTTTACTCCACTAGCAGCAAACAGATGTGTTCTTTGAAATATATAAATATTAAATTAGTATATTCCACTCCATGACATCTGAATTTGCCTGCCTCCTGTGGTTCTTTCCTGAGAAATTGTCATTAATGTATTTTAAAAAAACAAAACACTTTTTTTAAAAAGTATTTATTTCAAAGAGAGAGGAAGGAAGAGAGACATCATCAGTTTGTGGTCCCACTTATTTATGCATTCGTTGGTTAATTCTTGCAAATGCCCTGACTGTTTCTTACATGTGCCCTGAGTGGAGATTAAATCTGAAACCTTGGCACAGCATATTAGGATGACATTCTAACCAACTGAGCTACCCAGTCAGGGTGCCTATCAATGTGCTAATTTATATTTATAAGAATTACATTAAAACATTTCAAAATCTGTGTATCTGAAGCCACCTCATTGGATACAGTTGGCCCTCCTTATTGCTGGTTCCACATCCTCAGATCAACAAACCTCAGAAACACACACACACACACACACACACACACACACACACACACATATATATATATATATATATATATATATATATATATATATATTAACGTTGCTGTCTTTGTTGACATGTGCTGTATAGTTAGGTCTACCATGGCTGTGTCTGTACTGACATGTCAGGATTTTTTCTTGTTATTCCCTAAACAATACAGTATAACGTGGTAGTTACATTGTGTTAGGTATTATATGTAATCTAGATATGATATAAAGGAAATGGGATGATATACCCAGATTATATGCAAATATTATGTCATTTTAAAAGGGTACTTGAGCATGGTGGGGAGAGCCTGTCCTTGAACCAGTTCTCCACAAATATGAAGGGATGACTGTGATTCATTTTTCACCATCAATATCTCCTTTTAGATTAAATTGTAGATGGGTTAAGTTGCTTTTCCAGAGTGGATGCAGGCCTCTGGAATGGGCAACATATTCTGCCAGTGCTGTGAGGAGAGCTACATGTGCAGAACATGGCCTGCCTCAGGAGCAGAGAGTTTGGAAAAGCTGTTAAGGCTAACCCCAGCTACACATTCACATGCCATCTAGCTATCTGATTATGGACAATTTATTTAACTTTCTCTGTGCCCTTGTTTTCCTTCTGTAAAAGAGGGCCAGCAATAGCTCTCACCTTACAGGGTTGGTATGAGTAATAAATGTGCTTACATTTGTAAAACATTAACAAATATTAGTGTTATATAATATTTGTTAAGGAAACACAATAGAAGTAGTGTTTTTCAACTTTACTGTATTGGACTAAATATTATGTCCTCCAAAAATTCATATGTTGAAGCCCTACAACATGATAATATTAGGTGATGGAGCTTTGGGGAGGTAACTTGGTTTACATGAAGTCATGAGGACAGCATTATTGCATTTATAAGAAGAGACAACCAGAGAACTTTTCTCTCTCTGTCTCTCTCTCTCTCTCTGTCTCTCTCTCTCCCTCTCTCCCCTAGTGAGGACACAGCAAGAAGGCCTGCAAACTAGAAAGAAGGTTCTTACCAGATACTAAGTCTGCAGACACTTAGATCTTAGACTTCCCAACCTCCAGAACTGTGAGAAATTAATGTTTGTTGTCACCCAGCATATGGTGTTTTGCTATTGCAGCCTGAACTGATTAAGACACTTAGTTAAACAGAAGCACTCTGTGGTGAGTCTTTATGCAAAAAGAAAGAATTTCAAATAAACATCTTTTAATATATCATTGTTTTTTAATTTTCAGCATTATGCTTTTTAAAAAAAGCAATGCACCTACCCGTATTTTCTGGTGTATAAGACTACCCCCCACTTCAAAGAAAAGACTTACTTTGCCGTCAAGATCTGCAGGTAATTTTTGTGCAATTTTGGTCTTTTGCCCCCGATTTTCGGTTGACTTTTTTTGGTTTCAAAAGTAGTCTTATACGCCAGAAAATACGGTATATTCTTTGGGGATCTTAGAGTAGATTTTTGATATTAAAGGCTTGTTTAAAATTTTAGTTTCAATCATTTCCTGTATAAAGTAAAAAGAAAATTCTCACCAATCTACTTCTGGGAAAATATTTCCTACGGGCATGAACAGCTGGCTGCCCAGAAATAGAAAGTATTATCTATAATTATTCCCTGACCCAACCCAAAGTATTGATGTAAACAAGTACTCAGAAATAGTACAATTTCAATTTATCTACAGTAGCAGCCAAAAGGATGAGGTATGTCAAAAATCATTACCTACAGAATGACTTACAATGTGACTCATTGAACTTGTTGAATCAAAATCATTTGCATTCAGAAAGGAAGTGAAAAATTTTCCTCCTTTCATAACATCTCATTTCCATGATTTAATTTATGACAACCCCATATTAAGGACATTTTTTTCTCACTTAGAAAAAAATCATCAAAAGAATGCCATACATTCCTCTATCTTTTTTTTCTAAGAAACAAAATCATTTTTTATTGTTTGAAACATTACAAATAGTAGTATATATGTCTCTTCCCCCCCCCTTGACCTCCCCCTAGCCTCCCCTGCCCCCCCCCCCTATATGCCTTCATCTGCCTTCCCCCACACCCATGTCTTGCATACATTGGTTATGTTTATATGCATGCTTACAATTCCTTCTGTTGATCTCTAAGGATTTTTTTTTTAAATAAATCCTTTATTGTTCATATTATTACAAAAGTTCCTCATTTTTCCCCCTCCACCAGGTTCCCACCCCACCCTCTGCCCTTTCCCCACCCCCCCATTGTCCTCATCCATAGGTGCACAGTTTATGTTCAGTCTTTTCCCATGCCCCCTACTCCTCTTTTCCCCAAGAATCATCAGTTCACTCCCCTTCCATACCTCTGATTCTATTATATTCACCAGTTAATATTGTTCATCAGATTTTTTTTTAATTCCCTCGGTTTTTAAATTCACTTGTTGATAGTTATGTATTTTTTGTTCATAATTTTTATCTTTATTTTCTTCCCCTTCAGCAATTCATATAATTCTGGTTTGGCAGGGATGAATTCCTTTAGCTTTTTTTTTTATTTGTGAAGCTCTTTATCTGGCCTCCGATTCTGAGTGATAGCTTTGCTGGGTAGAGTATTTTTGGCCGTAGGTTCTTCTTATTCATCACCTTGAATATTTCTTGCCATTCCCATCTGGCCTGCATGGCTTCTGTTGAGAAATCAGCTGACAATCGGATGGATGCTCCTTTATATCAATAGGTAACTACCTGCTTTTCTCTTGCTGCTTTTAATATTCTCTTTTGTCTTTTGCTCTTGGAATTTTAATTATGATATGTCTTGGTGTGGTCCTCTTTGGGTTTCTTTTGCTTGGGATTCTGTGAGCTTCCTGGACTTGTATGTCTATTTCTTTCACCAGGTGGGGGAAGTTTTCTATCACTATTTCTTCCAATATGTTTTCGGTATCTAGCTCTCTCATCTTCTGGGACCCCCATAATTCTGATGTTGGTTCACTTGAAGTTGTCCCAGAGGTTTCTTACTCTATCTTCAACTTTCTGGATTCTCTTGTCTTCTTGCTTCTGTGGAGGAATGTCTTCTGGCTCTTTGTGTTCTAAATCTTTGACTTGATTCTTGGGATCTTCCATTCTGTTTTTAGGACTCTGTGTAATATTTTTTATTTCAGACAATGTATTCTTTATTTCTAGTTGATCCCTTTTCATATCCTCATAGGTCTCATTTATTTTATTGGCCTTTTCTAGGAAATTCTTGAAAAACCTTATAAGCATGGTTTTGAACTCTATATCAAGTCACTTGTTGTCCTCCATTTCTTTTGTTTGTGATCTGATTCCTTGTCTCGGCATTTTTGCAGCTTCTCTTAGTTGGTAGGGTGGCTTTATGTGCTAAGGTGTCCTATATGGTTCAGTGGATCAGCCTCCCAGTTACCTGAGGTGGACACTCTTGGTGCACCCCTTTATGGACTGTGTGTACAGCCTTTTGTAGTTAAGTCTTAGTTGTTATTGGTATCACTGGGAGGGATTGACCTCCAGGCCAATTGGCTGTGAGGATCAGCTGTGTCTATGCCGGGAGACAGCCTTATTCAAAAGCCTCTGTGCTCAGCTTGGATGGGGTGGAGTTTCAGGGTGGAGCCTACAGCCTTGGCTTCCTGTCAACCCCATCCTAGAAGGTTCCTGAGTCTCAGTGTTCCTCAGTGTCCTTTGGTATTCCCTGCAAGCACCTCTGAGAGAAAGGTGCCCTCGAGTTTCGCCCACTTCCAGACAGTCTAGTCTCTCCCCCAATGAGCCCGGAAGTGGGGTTCAGTGCAGTTGGAAGTGGGGTTCAGTGCAGTCTGGAGCTTTTGTCTACTTCCTGCTAGGGCAATCCAGCGGCACAGTCAGCAGTCTGCCCTCTGCTTGCAATGTGTGCGACTCCAGGGCTCTGCTTTTCGCTGCTCTCCTGAGTTTCTGCCTTACAGCTTAGAATCTCTCTGTATGAGCCTGGGTCCCCAGGGTCTCACCCAGAACTGGGGTTCAGTGCAGTTGGAACTGGGGCTCAGCACAGTCCAGAGCTTTTATCTCCTTCCCGCTAGGAAACACCAACCAGGCACTCGGCCGCCCCTCCTCTTCGGCTCCGTCCTCTCCCCTCGTGAGCACCGTGTTTCCATACCTTAGGCTTTTACAGCTCCTCTGATTTTCCTTCTGGTTTTCTTTCTTTCTAGTTGTAGAATTTCCAGTCAGTCAACTTTCCTGTAGTTTTGGATGATGTCCACTTTATATTTTAGTTGTATTTTTTGAAATTGTTGTGTGAGGCTGCAGTTAGGCATTTACTATGCCGCCATCTTGGTTTCTCAGTTCTCTAAGGAAATTTTAAGGCCACTAATGCTATGAAGCCTAGTAATTTTTTTTAACATGTGCTGAAGGCCACTTTTATATGCAGAAGCTATGAATTCATGCAATCACTAACCCAACAAAATTACTTCTAAAATAGAAGCTCAAGTTATTAAGTTTCATTCTACTCTATAATTTTTATTGTACCTTTCAGATTTGACTACAACAATGTATTATGCCCTCAAAACCTAGGGTCACTGTTATATGTCAAGCCAGCAAGAATGTTGCACATTGAGCCAGTGTGGCTCTGGTTGAGTTTGGGAAAGCTGTTAAGCTCTCTGACCAATGAGCCAGGAGGTCATGGTTCAGTTCCCAGTTAGAGCATATGCCTGGGTTGTGGGCTCAATCCCCAGTGTGGGGCATACAGGAGGCAGCTGATTAATGATTCTCTCTCATCATTGATGTTTCTCTCTCTCTCTCCCTCTCCATTTCTCTCTGAAAACAATAAAACTATATATATATATATATATATATATATATATATATATATATATATAAATTTATTTATTTATTTATTTATTTATTTATTTAT
The DNA here is from genome assembly GCF_014108245.1 of Pipistrellus kuhlii. Lineage (NCBI taxonomy): Eukaryota > Metazoa > Chordata > Mammalia > Chiroptera > Vespertilionidae > Pipistrellus > Pipistrellus kuhlii. The sequence continues at coordinate 156,250,038 of NW_023425404.1, forward strand.
TTATTTATTTATTTATTTATTTTTTTTAAAGGAATGAATAGGTATGTATGGCTCTGCTTTATCCTGGCTTGCCTTGAGAACTTTGTTGACCTAAGTACCAGCTCTCCCTCCCCATCTCTATCAGTGATACTTTGTTGTTCTGCTTTGGAGGGAGAAAATGAAGATGCCTTAACATGCTACCAGATCCCAAGATCATTCATCTCTCTGTCTAAGAGCACTCAGTTAATTGTCATTGCTAACTTCCTCTTCCAATCTCCACTACATCTGCTATTTCTACCTGTCTGACACCCACCCTTCCACCTTCTTCTTAAAACAGACCCCTAGTTTTCCTTTGGAAATGATCACCTCTGCTCTTATCAATCCATGGGGTTAAAGTAAGATGACTTCAATTTTGAACTCAGGAGGGGGAGTCTGTAACCCTAAGGCAGCATTGGTCCCTTCTTCCTGCCTACACGCTTGCTCCGGCCAATATGGGTTCAAAGTGAAGTCATTAAGTTAAGATTGGTGGATTCAGAGACAAGGCAAATCGTGTAGGAATGATGGGAATTGACAAGCTCTTGCTTCTTGCTGGGATTGCTAAAGTGGTCCAATAGGAACCTGGAGTCTTGCCATTGCTTAGGGAGAGCCTTCCTGGGAACTGTGTTGTCATAGAGAAAAGCACAGACCTGGCCTGTACAAACATAGGATTATTGAGGACATTGTTCAAACATAGCTTTGTCCTACCTCATCCATTAACTTTCCTTGTTATTTGGCAATGGGTTATCTTTTCTTATAAATCCAGTTTGAGGCATGTTTCCATCAGTCACTGTTAAAGAGCCCTGAAAAAACATATTTCATTTTTCATATTGCAGCTGAAATTATCTTTCTAACACAGATTGATTTCTTCACTATTTCAACCCTTCCTTCCCTTCTTTTCTCTATCTATACATTTACAAATTAGCATTTATGAATTTGGGATCTAGTTTGGTTTTAGGAATACAAAAAACTCTAAGATGTATCAACTACCACCAAACAGTCTAATGGGAAAGGCAGATGTATAAACAGAAAGTTGTAAAGTAACCTGATAAATCCCATAATGGATATACACAGGATCTGAAATAGCACAGTGATGGGATACCCGTATTTTCCGGAGTATAAGATGATCCCCTAATTTTAGTTAAAACATAAGACTCAACTCCGGAGAAAACATAAGACTCAACTCAGGAGAAACTTCCATAAAAAACTTCTTTTTTACATGTGTTCTAGTAAAAAGCCTGCTCAGATTGGCCAGAGTCAGAGAGGCGGTCTATTAATAAAAGAACTGGTGTTGCCTCGGAAGTGGGGGGATAGTCTTATACAGCAAATATAGGCCTAAACCTACGTTTTAACTGTAAAATTAGGGGGTCGTCTTATATGCCGGAAAATACAGTAACTGTTTCTCAGTGGAGTGGGTCGAACTCTTAGAGAAGTTTAGGGAAATTTCTATGGAAGTTTCTCCTGAGTTGAGTCTTAAGAAAAGATGAGATCTTCCCAGGTGAATGGAGAGATTAATGTGGGGGGGAACATTTCAGAAGGAAATGACCAAATGAGCAAAAGCATAGAGGATAGAATGAGCTCGTGTTTACTAGGAGCAGCTGCCAGTTCGTATATCTGAAGTTTAACCTGCGAGGCAGACGGGAGGGAGGGGAGGTGGAGAACTGAAGACGGTGTGACCCTGTCTGTTCTGAATCAGAAAACAGTTCAGATATTACCTCCAGAACTGGAATGCTCTTAAATCCACCTCAAGGTATTTCTATGATTTTATGTGCAGAAATTTACTACTTACTAAGTGGTGTGTAGGAGGCTCAGAGTAAATAACAGACTTGTGTATATGGCAAAAATGAGAAAATAGTGGCCATTCAATTGAATAGACCTTTACTAAGCACCAACTATGTACAAGGTGCTATGACAGATTTCATAAGACATGCAAAATTGAGTAAACTCCAAACTCATAACGTTCTTTAATATTCACCTTATATACTCACTATACATGTTAGCTATTTCTGTTAACTAACTTTAGTAATAAGGATTCTGATGATTTGAGCAATTTTCAATGATTTAAAATTCTTTCAAGTTACACTAAACAACATTAGAAAATATTGGCTTTGGACAATTTTTAAAGATTTTTAAAAGTTGCTCTAAATTAGGCTTTCATCTCTATCTTCTTAAAATTGTTTTCTAAATGTTTACGGAAGAAGCCTTGATTAAATAATAAATACTACCATGATTATATATTCAAACAGCAAGTTACAGTGATATGACAAATTTACAAAAGTGAGTTAAACACAGGATAAAGGGAAACTTCTGCATGGAAATATTGTTTGTTATGAGAAAATCCTTTTGGAAAATAAAAACATCATGATGATTTTGTTTTTATGGAAGCAAAATTGAGGAAGTCAGTAAGTGAGTGTATAAATCACTAATAAAAATGTCATATGAACACAATGTCACAATATGAATATAAGCTAGAAGAATTATGAATAAAGAATCAATAATTTGGTTTTTGAATGCTATTCAATAGTACATTTTTAATGTTTTGTACTAAATATCCACATATATTTATATACCAGAAATACTTTTATTTTTGTTTTTATTCTTCTTGACTCTATCCATTTGAACATGCTTTTTATTTTTTTGTGGTTGTATATTTATCCATTCACCAGTTCACGGACATTTGGGTATCCAGTTTTTTAACAATTACAAATAAGGCTGCTATAAAAAATAGCCTACAGGTCTTTGTTTGGACATATCTTTTCCTTACTTTTGGGCAAATACCTAGAAATGGGATTGAAAGGTCAAGTTGTAAATGTTTGTTTAACTTTATGACTGCCAAACTATTTTCTAAAGTGGTTAAAACATCTTACATTACAGCAACAGTAGACATGAATTCCAGTGGCACTGTATTCTTTTTAATTTCTTTATTGATTAAGGTATTATATATTTGTCCTTATCCCCCCATTAGTTCCCCTCATTCATGCCCTCACACCCTCCCCCCCACCCCCCACCGCTGCCTCTGTCCATTGGTTAGGCTTATATGCATGCATACAAGTCCTTTGGTTCATCTCTTTCCCCTACCCCCACCCTCCCCTACCTTCCCTCTGAGGTTTGACGGTCTGATGGATGCTTCTCTGTCTCTGGACCTGTTTTTGTTCATCAGTTTATGTTGTTCATTATATTCCATAAATGAGTGAGATCATATGATATTTATCTTTCTTTGATTGGCTTATGTACATGTATTTAAAATTAAAAAAAAAAAAAAAGACACAGCCTGGCCAGTGTGACACAGTGGTTGAACACTAATTGACCCATGAGCCAAGAGGCCATGATTGGATTCTGATCAAGGCATGGGCTTGATTGGGTTGGGCTTGATTCCCAGTAGGGGGCATGCAGGAGGCAGCTGATCAGTAATTCTCTCTCATCATTGATGTTTCTATCTCTCTCAAACTCTCCCTCTTTTCTCTGAAATCAATAAAAACATATTTTTAAAAGTACAAAAACAACACTTAACATAAAAAAAAAATATATCACAAAGAAAATATGATTGTTTGGTCACAAGTAATTAAAATTGTATCAAACCAAGATAAGCAGAATAAAAGCAATGTGTGTGTGGGGAGGGTGGGTGGTATTTGGTATTTATTTGATACATACTTGAGGAGTGGAAAATTACTGACCTTGCCTGGAGGGTAGAAAGTTACTACTCCCTCCCCTCCTGGACCTGAAGGCCAAGTCAACAGTCTGGGTTAGTCAAGGCTAAAAGAACAGAACAACCAAGAAGGGAGATTAGGCCATCTGGCCGATGCATGCAACCACAAGGTTAAGCGATATAGAAACGACCTCCACCCCCTTATTTGAAATGTGCATAAAAAGCTGGATTTGTAACTGCTTGCTGCTGTTTGTTGCCTGCTCCATCCTGGCGGCGGCAGCCCAGATTCGAATCTGTAATAAAATTTGTTATTTGACTCCGCAATTGGCTAGTTGGAGTTGTTTCCCGGGTAGGGGTCTCTGCCTCTTGGGTGGTCTGTTCTCCATTCAACAATACTAAGAAGGAAGTTAATACATGTCCAGGGCAGAAAATAGCAAGTGATTACCTGGGGCTGGATCTGAGAAATAGAAAGACAGAAAACAGCTTATTCTTTCTGTTTGTTTTTTTCTTCTTTTTTTTTCTGGATGATACGATCTCTCATTACAGCTTTTCTTATTGTATCTTCCTCCTTTTCCTCCTCCTCTTCTTCCTTCTCTTCTTCCCCCACCTCCTCCTTCCTCTTCCTTCTTTCTCCTTCCTTCTTCTTCCTTTGTCTATTTTATAATACATCCTATCAACTTACAGCCAACTGAGACATTTTTACTCCATCTAAAGTCTTAAAAACAGTCCCCATAGGATCATTATGAAAACTAAATCAATTCACATTTGTAAAATGTACTTGAAAGTAAACACTATATGAAAATAATGTAATCATGAAATAACTAAAATTAAGAATAGCTTTTATAAGTAAAGGGAATAAGTCATACATAAATTTGTACTTCAATAGTTGAGGTAAAGTAATCAGATTTCTGACTGCTTATATTTAGCAAATGGAGTACAGGTGGGTTAATCTTTACTATCAAGAAAGTAAAAGGAGAAAATAGTGAAGATCCAGAAAGATTTTGAGGTTGAAGAAGATAAGTTTATGGATCATCATAGTAAAGTAGGATGATTGGTCATTTGTTGAGAGGCCAGGGCCAATGACAGGGCAGGTATGAGAAGTGCCAAGGGTTTTGGACAACAGTTTTTGAAAGTTCAAAAGCAGTTGACTTTAATGAGCAAACATGTTGTAAAATATCAGGAAAAGCTCAACTAGGACTAGAAAGTATCAAGATACACTGATACCAATCAAATTACACTGATACCATGATTTAATTTCTTCAGCAATATTTTGTAGCTTAGGGATAAAAAAACAGAAAGAGAATGGGAGGAAGCATGGATGAGAGGTTAGTCTGAGATAAACTATGTAGAGAGTCATTTGCAGACTTGACTAACCAGATTTCAGACTGATTGGAAGGTGAATGAAGCAGGATAAGAATGATAAACTGGAAAAAAATGGTGATGGTGGGAATCTTTGAGAGACTTTCAAGTCTCCATGGATAGTTAGCATGTTCAGTGAAAATTAAGAGAGTAGAAAACTTAGAAAGATAAGAGGTTGTGGTCTCAGGAGAGCCTTTCAGTATCTGTAATCTTGAGGCATCACTCTGAAGATAACGCTGTCAAGAGTAAGGTTCTGCTTCTGAAGTGTCTTTTGAAGATTTTGAAGTGGAGGAGATTTTGAGGTTGAGACCCAGTTAGGACAGATGAGTGGGAACTTTGGAGGAAAAGGGAAAGAGGAGAGCTTGATTATGTATCACATATGATACACTCTACATTTAAGTTACATTTACTTAAATATTATTTAGTGTGCACATTTTATGAGATTGTTTGATTGTGATTGGAAGGTGTGGCTAGAAAGATTAGAGGAACCCTTTGCATGATCCTGAAAGTTCTCAAACATTCTTCTAACTAGAAACACTGCTGATGGTAATTATATGGCTGGAGATTTACAAATATTTACAAATATATATTTACAAATATTATATTTGTAAATTACTTTATGAGCTTTGAAAACAAGATAAGGGCAGTAATCTTGTTATCAGTGGCATTATATCAAAGCTTGGTATCTCAGCATTAAAAAAAAAAAATCCTTACCAAAATTTTCTATTAACCACATTACCCTTCTTATGGTTAATATTTGAAGAAAAGGGGGGAAAAAACCCACACAAAAAACCCCACAAAGGGACCTCGGGAGCATTATGTAAAGTGAAACAAGCCAGTATCACATGATCTCACTCATATGTGGATCTAATGACCAAAGTAAACTGATAAACAAACTAGATCCAGAGACAGAAGCATGGAACAGACTGATTTAATTTCAGAGGGAAAGCAGGTGTGGGTGTGGGTAGGGAGAGATTAACCTGGGAACTTAGATGCAAGGACACAGGCCATAGTGTGGTAAAGGCCTAGGTGAGTGGGTGGGAGGTGAAGGGGGGTGTCAGTGGGGAAAACAATAAAGGGGACATCTGTATTACTTTCAACAATAAAGACATATGTTTAAAAAATTTGAAAAAATATTAGCATCTACTATGTTTGGCATTTTCCTAGAATGTAGGTATCCTGGGTGGGGAGGGAGGAGGTAAAGTTTGCTCTTCTAGAGGAACAGATAAGAAACACAATCAAATAATTGCAGTAGATTTTAGAGTGAAATTTGATGGAGGTTGGAATATGGTATTTTGGAATTGTAGAACAGAAGACAGATCAGCAAACACTGTTGACTAAGATTTGGTAATCCTAACTCTGTTTATGCTTGGTGATTCATTCCTTTGCTTTCAAGTTTTGCTGCCAACCACACAAAACTGGACACGGGTATAATCCCTTTGTTGAGTCTGACTCGGTGAAGAAATAAATAATTGACACGGTTATATACTATGTTTATTGATTCTTATTTTTTTACACTAAAAAGAAAGCCAAGACAGCCTCTCAATTTCCAGACACTTTGTACACTTTATCGTCTTATAAACATTGTGGTTGACAAGCCTTTCTGGCTTTTAAATTTGATTCTTTTGGGAAATGTGGTTTACATTTATTTTGCTATTTTTTTTTTTCTGACTGTAGCACCGGGTTGTGGTTCTGCTGAAGAAATTATCTTGTCTGTGGTGCGGTTAGTGGGTTGTGTGTTAGCTCAGGGATTGTGGCCATTGCTGTTTGATAATGATATGTGTTCTGGTGATAAAGTACCAAAGGAAAGGAGGGAGACTAATATTTCCTAGGTCCCAATTCTGGGTCAGGTGCAGTGCCTGAGCATTTCATAATGTAATTTTAATAATTGGTAATGATACCAATACTTTGAGGTTGATATCATTATTCTTACTTTATAGAAGCGGAAGTCAGGTAGAGATCCTCAAAGGTACAGCTAAAATTCAAACTCAAAACTGACTCAGAAGCTCATTGGCTCCAAGCCAGTCTTTCTACAAAGAAAGAAGGGATTGAGGAATTTTATTTCTAATGAGTGCATTTCATTTTTTTTAAACCCTCCTAGAAGTCAATGCACTTTAAAAAATAATGTAGTTTATACTAGGTACCAAACCGAAATGTGGGGGTGATGACAACTACTAGCCCCCGAGTGTTTACAGCCCAGAGACTATCCTACATATTGTGCCACTTGAACACCAAACACTTCACCCTATGGAATGCCTAGAGACGTCCAACACTAGGTCAGGATCTGATAATCAGACTGAAGGTAGAGGATAGGCAGGGTGAGTCAAGGGCCTAGTGGCTCTATCTCTATAGACTTTCTAAGCATCTTGGATGGCACTAATAAGAACACCAGCCATCAAAGACTGGCTCTGTTATCAAGAAACTAGAACAGTATTTTTAAACAACTCATGATACATTAGTAGGTCCTAAAATCAATTTTGTGGGTTTTAATTAGTTTTTAAAAATATAATGGAATTAAATACAATAGTATAGGATAAAAAGAGAATCTATATATACAAAAGCCTATTATGCTAAGTGTCTGACTGATTGGATGACAGTTTGGCCAGTTGCTGTGATGTGGACAGACCACCAGTGGGCAGATGATCTGACTGGTAGGTTAGTTTGCTGCTGGGGTCCAGCTGATCGGGTCTGTGCGAGATGGGCTGAACACACCCTAGAGCCCTTCTGTGGTCCCTCCCTGGTCTCTAAAAATATTTCTTCTAATTAATTTCCTTTCAATGTGCACAAATTCATGACCCAGGCCTCTAGTGTATGGTAATTCATCACATACAATTGGCTTAAGTATTATTTTGTGAAGCTTTTATTTCTTATATTCATGAGTAACTGTATAAACTAAATTATCCATGCACAATATGTAGAAAAGGAACTTCCATAAGCAAAAATATCCCTTCAGTGATTTTGTTTCATTGATTGAGGTTGTGTCTAGATAATAAGTTTCTAGTTTGTAAACACTAGCTGCTGAGAATTTCCAGTCAGGAAAAAAAAAAAAAAAAGTTGAAGTAATGCCATTTTAATTTCCTCACTCTCTGAAAGTTTGCAAAAACAGATAGTAACAATATATTGTTGTACAACCTGTACTTTTCCCGATAGGAATGCTGGTGTCTGATGCTCTTGTTGATAAGAATGATAGCTTCTCAATGTTCTTAGCAAAGTTCACCTAAAATTAAGATTGGCACAAAACAAAATTTGTTTTGGTCCTTTGACCAGTTGGGTCATACTTACTAATTATATCCAAGGAGGAATATTTTTTTGTTTGTGGCAATAATCCGAAGGAAAATAAAGGAGAAAGTAAAACCATAATACCTTACAAATGTATCCCACTTTCTAGTGCGTATACTTTTCAAAAAGACAATTGAAGTACTTTCATTACAATTTTAACACTTTTTGTTGTTTTCACCAAAACATCTCTGCTAATTGTCTGGTTCAACAAGCTTGATGGAGACTCAGATATAGTGCCCACCTGTCAGCTCAGTGTGGATGGGACTCTCAGAAAAGGAACAATGACCTCTGCCAGGACTTTTGTCTGTTAGAAAACTGTCCACCCAGCTCTCGCCCAGATGCCAGACAATTACTTCCTCCCAGTATGCCCCTGGTTTCTTTCAAGCTTCTGCCCCAGCACTGGAGCTCAAAGGGAGGGAGTTGGAGTCAGTCAGTGTATGGGACCTTTAAGAGGAACTGTCTGGGACTACAGCAGCCCTCTGTCTCACTCAGCCATAATCCCTGCTTGTTATTACATCTAGAAATTATGGGGACTTGTCTTCCCAGCAGTGGAACTCTGGACTGGGGTGTGTGTGTGGAGTGGGGGTTGTGGGGGGGAAGGGAGACTGAGAGGGGAGGCTGATATGGGGCTGGAATCCCTGACTCCTCAGGGGGACCTCCATAGCCAAGATATCCCTCCCAATTTTAAACCACCACACATAGTTGTGGGACTAGCTCATTCTGCATCTCTGTCCCTCTGACCAGTCTCATTGTGACTTTTTTTTAAAGTTCCTAGTTGTAGGACATCCACTCAGTTAGATTTCAGGTGGTTCTGAATGGTGGTTCTTCTGTTGTTTAATTGTATTTTTGATGTGGTTGTGGGAGGGCTCAAATACCTCATTTACCTACATTGCCATCTTGACTGGAAGTTGCCCCAATAGTAAATTTTTGGTAACATAATACCATATGACATTATTAGAAAAAAAAAATCAAAGAATTATTGTCTTGGCTTCAGTAGTTCCTCAAAGTAGCCTTGAAAATTTGTTCAATGGGAGACAGGCCTACATTTTAGTGGTTTAGGAATCTGACTCTACTCACTTGTTCAAAGATGGTGAATTTGGTCTGGTTTTAAGCAAATCTCTTCCACTATTAACGTAAAATCTACTGATTAGTTACTTCTGTTTACTACTGATTAGTTATTTCCAAGGAGTAGAAATTTCAACAACAGGAAGTTTATTTCCCAACTTGCACTTTTTACTAAAGGGACATCAAATTGCTTATGAATTAACACATTTCCTGTCAGGAGACTTTCATACTTAGGTCAGAAGTTTGAACTGATCACTATGTGTTTTGGGGTTTGTATGCAGATGGCTGAGCTTCATGTTAAATTCACAGGAACAATATCATTGTATTAAGCAGAGGGGAATCTTGATCTAGACTTAGAGTAAAAATGTGGAGTCACATGATCTTGTTAAGGGCATCTTTGGTAATTAACTTTTGGCCACAGCCTCTTTATGACTGACACAGGAAATGCTGCTTTGTGGTTTGAACTACTTACGGGGCTCATGGCTCAACAAACCAAAATATCAGCAAAATGAAATTGTATTGCACAATATACATTACTCAGACCACACAGTATTGGGGAAAAATATCAAGGGGACCCATTCAGCAGCCTCAGATTTGCCAGCCGTGAGTCCTCTAAGAGGAGCAAAAATGAAGCAAAAGGGGAAACAGTCTGACCTTGACTGTAGAGGGCAACAGGATGCCTGCAGACGCAAGGTCATGCTCTTTTCCTTCTATTGAAATGGCTGACTTGTGACAAATTTATGCAAATAGAAAATAATTTCTCGAAGACAACTTCCTTGTGCCAAAAGTTCCCTAATTGTTGTTGTTGTATTTTTGTTTGTTTGTTTTGTTTTGATTTTGGTCCAATAGGGATAATATTGGCTCAAAAATAATATTGACTGTGAATAATATTGACTGTAGGTATATTGGCTCATTTTAGGGTCTAGCTGTACCAATTTTCCTACAACCTAAGGGCAACCAATGTTTATTTCACAGAAAGGAAGGCCAAGGCCCTACAAGCTGGGCTGGAGTGAGAGAGGCCCCAGGGCAGCGTGAGAACACAAGGCTGCTTCACTTACATTCTTTCTCTTCTTTCCTCTTCCATGGCCTCTCTCCTGCGAGTGAGGAGGGTTCATTTAAGGAATATAAATTAGCATTTAAACCTGGGAATAGAGATGCCTGGCATCTGAGGTGTAAAACCAAAACGTCCACTCAAAACACTCCTCTTGTAGGACAGGATTTGCACACTGACTCCCTAAGTAAAACGTGGTCAGTTTCATTAACAGAAAACTCTCCTCTGTAATTGGAGAGTTATCATCCCGAGGATCCTGTGGGAGGAGCTCATCCTTGGTAAGTGAGTGTTCCCTCGCATTGCTTATGGCCATTGCTGTGCTCAAGCCAGCTCATACTAGTGGTAAATTGTCAGGAATTATGTTAGCCAGCTTTTAATTCTTAGTAACATAAATTTGGCCATAGTGGGAATGTTTACACCATGCACAGCAAATGCACAAATTTGGGCTTGTTTAACTTTATTTTATTTTATTTAATTAATTTATTTAGAGATATAGGCACTGCTCTTAAATACTGAGTGAAGCCTTGTGACTCCACATGAGGGAACAGGGCCACCCTATTAAAGAAAGCACAGAGCAGTATGCACTTATAATTTAGAAATCATAACGGATCCAGGTTTTGTAGTGCCTAAAGCTCACACATTATGGACTTGCTCTAAAAGGAAGAATACAAATTACAATGTAAAGTTAAGTGCAAACATGAGCACGTAGCCCTGGCAAGTGTGGCTCAGTTGGTTGGATCACTGTCCCATGCATCAAAAGGTGTCAGGTCCATTTCCCAGTCAGGGCACATAACTAGGTTGTGAGTTTGATCCCAAATCAAGGCAAATTCAGGGGAGAGGAGGGCAATTCATTCATAGTTCTTTCTCACATGGATGTTTCTCTCTCTCTCTCTTCTGCTCTCTAAAAGCAATTTTAAAAAATAAACATTTAGATCGAATAAGAATAGAAATCATGGCAAATTGAAATACCACAAACAAAAAATGGGAAAAAATAGTATTTGTCTATTAAATATCTGCCTGTAACACCTCTAAAATATTTTTACTTTACATTTTGGTTACATGCTCTTGATCTCATCCTCATTTAAAATAGTTTATAAAAGATAATCTTCTATACAAAAATAATGGTTCATTTTTCTGTTAGGATGGTTGAATAAGATTTGTTTTTATTATAGATAGCTGGATGTATAAAGGATGCCACTCACATATGGATGCATTTATTATTTGCCATGCTCTACAAACAGGAATCCCGACAGACTCTGTGTAACATCATTCCAGTCAAATAGAAAAAAAAAAAAAAAAGCGTGAAAGGTGTATAATTGTATACCCTGCATTATGAAGTATGTCCCTGAAATGGGAGACTTTGTTTTGTCTAGGTTTAGCATGAACTGAATTCGCTGCTTGTAACTTTTCCTTTTGATGATTGGAAGAATTTTCCCCCTATTCACTACTGGCTCTGTGTAGTTCAACCTCTTTTCCCAATATCTGCATTATTTTGTTATTGTGTAACTTAAGACGCATTCTCATCTCCTCATCAGAAAGCTGGGTATGTAGGCACAGTAAGCAAAGGGATATTCCTAGAGCTCTTCTCACATCAGGATGTCTAGTAAAAACAGAACCATTTCTAACATGACTGTGAACCGGTAAAACATATATTTCTGAACCTAAAATAAATTTAGATATTTCACCTCAACTTCCCTTTAGCCAGATCTCAAAAACACAGAATTGTACCCCGGAAACCTATATAATTTTCTTAACCAATGTCATCCTAATAAATTAAATTAAAAAAACACACACAGCTACATCCAACACAAGGAGAAGTGTAAAGAGGGGAAGTGAAAGTAAAGAAAATTAAGCAGTGCTACCAATTTGGTTAAAATATTTGACTTCAGCAACTTTTATAAAAATACTAGAGGCCCGATGCACGAAATTCGTGCAAGAGTGGGCCTTCCTTCTCCCACTGCTGGCACTGGATTCCATCTTGCACCTTCTACCCTCGGCTTCGTCAGGAAGGTCACTCGGAAGGACATTGGGTCTAATATAGCTAAACTTCCCTAGTGCCCCTCCCAAAGACAACTGGTAGCAGTTACAAATACAAGAGGATTTTGCTGTACCATCAAAATAGTGAGAATCAGATCTAGGTCACTGAAATGATTTTACAAAAAGCTCCCATTAGGGTAAGTTCAAAGAGGTTTTTCTTTTCTTTGAACTAAAGTGGCACACTATTTGCTCTAGTCATAGACTTTCTTTCTCTATTTCTGGCTCCCTACCCAAACTACTCATGAATCTGTTACATTAAAATTTGCATGTTAAACTTTAATTCATCAAAGTTATAAACTGACTCTTCTTTGGTTTCTTTTGTTGTAGTCTCTAAGAGCAAAGTGAATGTGGCAGATTTTTTAATGGATGATTTATTCTTAGTGTAATAATGCCTTATTGTTATTTTTCTCTTGAGTCTTTTTTTTTTTTTTTTTTTTTTTTTTTATAGAACTGCTTGGAGAAAGGGATTTTAAAGGGAGATTCTGAAATCCTTGGGAAATTCCCAAAGTGGACAAGACTTTATAGCCATGTCAACAAATGACATTGTCCAGGAATTAATGAGTCATGCATCAGACAGGCTGACCTCAAAATGGATTAACTGAAGGAAGCTGGCCTGTGACACAGCAAATTCTAGCTGCTGAGCCATAATAACCATGAAAGTCTTCCTCTTTTTTGTGGATTTTCCTTGAAGGTTCACTCTCTGTGAAGTGCTTGGGATTCAAATTCAGCTCTTATGGTTAAGGAGAGAAAAAAAAGTTACTTAGGGAAGGGTACATTGGGCTATTGGAAGGCTCACAAGGCAGGAGAGAACAGACCTTGAGATTTTAATCCATGTGATGAGATGAAAGCTGGAAGAATGAACTTCCAGGAAGCACCCAAGCAGCAGTGCTCCCTGGATTGAATTTAAAGGATGTATTAGTATAGGTTTTGTCCTGGAAAGAAACAGGAAAGGTATTCCAGACAGAGGGAATAGTATGAGCAAAGACTCAGAGGTACAAGAATCTGAGAGGCTGAAGCTGAGGCGTAGCCAGAGAGAAAGAGCTGGAGAGGTCAGAAGAGGCCAAGCAGAGAAAAACTCTATCTGGGCAAAAATGTAAACTGTATTCTAAAGCTCACAGCATGGGGATAGATAGTGAAGGTTGAAGCCAGGAAAAGACATGGCCAGATTTATATTTTAGAAAGTTCATTGAGCAGAAGTGAGTAAATGGTGGAGGGGGGGAGCTTGAGCTTAGATCATTTAGGAGATTTCTGTGGTGATCTGGGTCAGAGAAAAGGGGACTCAGTTTAATGCAGTGGGGCTAGGAAGAGGGAATAAATTCACTAAGTAGTTTGTAAAAAGACTAGGCGAAGTTACATGTTGGAATACTTCACAGAAGCAAGTAGAAGGAGAAACAGAAATGCTGCCCTGACAATCATGAAGCAGAAGTGCTGGCTGATGTTAAGAAATTTTAGAAACACAATAGAAAGTGAAACTGTAGCATACACACAACCCACAAGATTGAAATGAAATATATTAAAACCTTAACAGCCATAATTTTTGCATAGTGACATGACAGATCATTTTTCTTTTATTTTTTCTATTTTTGTATACTTAAAATGAATCCTATTTATAATGCAGAACTATGACAAATATTAAGAAAAGAAGGATGGAGGAAGGAAGTGGGGAAAGGAGGAAAGAAGGATGGAAGGAAGAACAAACAGATTTGAAAGCAATTGAAAAGATATAATCAATGGTGTATGGGAAGGAAAAATGGTTCCACTAAGAAAGAGAACGTTATACCAACAGCATATTTTAAAGACTTAGGACAAACTTGATAACCACAGCAATCCTGAGAAAAAAGAACAAATACCAGGAGGGATCACAAAAACCAGATATCAAGCTTTATTACCAAGCTACGTTTCTCAAAACTACCTGGTACTGGCATAGGAACAGACATATAGACCAATTGAACAGAACAGAGGACCCAGAAATCAACCCAAGCCATTATGCTCAGTTAATATTTGACAAAGGATGCAAGAGCATAAAATGGTGTCAAGACCGTTTCTTCAATAAATGGTCAGCTACATGCAAAAAAAAAAAAAATTAAATTAGATCACCAACTAACACCATACACAAAAACAAACTCAAAATGGCCAAAGGACTTAAATGTAAAATGGGAAGCCATAAAAATCCCACAAGACTCCATAGGCAGACATGAAATATCAGACATATGTCATAGCAATATCTTTGCAGACACAGCTCCTAGGGTAATGGAGACTAAGAAAAAAATAAACAAATGGGACTACATCAAAGTAAAAAGCTTCTGTACAGCAATAGAAACCATCAACAAAACTACAAGAAAACCCATTGCAAAGGAGAACATATTTGCCAATGCTATTTCAGAAAAGGGTTTAATTTCCAAAATTTACAGAGAACTCATACAACTCAACTAAAGGAAGATAAACAAATGGGCAAAGGACCTGAATAGACACTTTTTAAGAGAGGACATACAGAAGGCCAAGAGACATATGAAATCATGCTCAAAGTCACTAATCATCCAAGAGATTCAAATCAAAACAACAATGAGAAACCATCTCACACCTGTCAGAATGGCTATCATCAACAAACGAACAAACGACAAGTGCAGGAGAGGATGTGGAGAAAAAGGAAGCCTCATGCACTGCTGGTGGGAATGCAGACTGGTGCAGCCACTGTGGAAGACATTATGGAGTTTCCTCAAAAAGTTTAAAATGGAACTCCCATTTGACCCAGTGATCCCACTTCTAGGACTATATCCGAAGAAACCAGAAACTCTAATCAGAAAGGATATATGAACCCCTATGTTCAGAGCAGCAAAATTTATAATAGCTAAGATTTGGAAACAGCCTACGTGCCCATCAGCAGATGAGTGGGTTAAAAAACTGTGGCACATCTACACAATGGAATACTTTGCTGCTATAAAAAAGAAGAAACTTTTACCATTTGCAACAGCATGGACAGACCTGGAGAGCATTTTGCTAAGCGAAATAAGCCAGCCAGAAAAAGATAAATATCACTCATATGATCTCACTCTCAACATAAATTGATGAATAGAAATAGATCCGGAGACAAATGGCATGGGAGCCTGGCTGAGAGATCAACCAAAGGACTTGTATGCATGTATATTAGCATAACCAATGGACACAGACACTGGGGTGCTGGGGACTTGCTGTTGGGGGTTGGAGTGGTGGTGGTGGGGTCAAAGGGGGGGGGGAAAGAGGACATATGTAATACTTTAAACAATAAATAAATAAATAAATAAATAAATAAATAAATAAGTTATGGTTCCTACAGAAGCCTCTTTAACTTAACCTGTTATAGAAGTTTCCACAAAGCAGGCATTATAGACTATGGCACCCAGATCAGATGTACAGTAAATATGAGTATTAAACATGAGGTAGAAGCTGAGGGAGGAGAGTAATTAAACTGTGTTCTCCAGCTGTCCATTGGTTCAGCTATAATTGCTGGGGTGGCTAGAAGAGAAATATGTGCTGTAGGAAAGCAGCAGCCTTTGAGTCTGATTTCTCTGACAGAGGCTGGCCTGGTGAGGTGGGATGCATGGCTGGCTACCCAGCTCTGTGCAGTCCCTGTTCAGCCCTAGGCTGTGCTTCCCTGACTCAGACCGCTTGATATACTGATTGTTGGTATGTGTTGAGAATTGGAATGGGTTGAACAGAACATGGTGGTAAATACCCAGTCATTAACTACTTTTTTTTTTCTGAGCTCTTGAAAAACAAACTATAATAATAATAGTGACCATAATGATAAAAAATGGGCAATACAATATTTGCCAATGGACCTAGAAGTAATATCAGTAGCTTCACTGAGTATTCAAAAATTCAAATTTTGTCATTCCCCCCCCAAAAGAGTCCAAAAGTAGCCTGAAATTCCATGCAGTAGCTTCCCTTACTGAGCTGTCTGCAGGAGCAGGCCCAGTGTATGTAAGTGCTTGTGTAAGAGGGCCACTTCTCCTCTCCACTATGCTCAAACCTAGTGCTTAGTTCATAAATCAACTTCCCTAAGGTGGTTGAATGATATGGTCCGTGTGTCCCCATGGCCTCTGTACTTACCTATATTTTAACACTCTATCCACTGCATTTTACTTGCCTGTCTATGTTCTAGATTTCAAGATCTATAATGGAAGAAATGATATCTTATTTATAGCACCCACCACAATGCCAGGACAAGCTGAAAAGTATTGTCCAAATAATTAGGAACATGGATTTTATTAAATGACATTATTAAATTAATGGGCAAATGATTTTAGGTCAGAAAAAAATTACAAAGGTTCACAACATGAAGAACCAAATAATATCATTTGCCTTGCTTTACTAGTGGGCTCTTTAATATAGATTTCACCGCTCCCTCCCTGAACACACACATATACACATACACACACTTCCATGAGCACCTGTCTACTGCTGCACTGAGCTCTGGAAAAGAGGAAAAGTGATAATCAAAATAAAGTATTTATCAATTATAACTACTGCACGGGCTCTTGGACAGTGCTCACTTTACCCAGATACTGAAACTATTCCTATAGAACAAAATTAAAAGCAGTGGGAACAGAGCAAAGGAGTTTCATTGAGCAACTTTTCCCCTCCTAAGTTATAAATTGATGCTTTAATGTCTTATTTGCTGAGGTACAAAATCCTTCTAACTAGTAATGCTGCATATGGAACTAGGGTATAGTCTTATATGATGCAATGAGAAGTATACAACTTCCCCTTGATATATTGCTGCCCCAAATGGATCTAATCATGAGGAACATCAGACATTGGAAACATTCTGTTCCAGAATAAAGAAGACTAAAGATACCTGACAACTAAACAGAATGGATAATCCTAGATTTGCATCCTAGAATCTCTCTCTCTCTCTCTCTCTCTCTCTCTCTCTCTCTCTCTCTCTCTCTCTCTCTCTCCCATACTGTCTACCTATCTATCCAATTATCCATCTATATAAAAATATCATTGGAACACTTTTCATAAATTGAATAAAGTTTGTAGATGAAAAATAATATTGTGTCACCGTTATTTTTTCTAGTTTTGATCATTGTAAATGTGGTTGTATAACAGAATTACCTTGTTCTTAGAAAATACTGGAAATCTGGGTGAAAACTATTCTGGAATTCTTTTTACAGCTTTTAAATAAGTTTAAAGGTATTTAAAAATAAAAATATTATAAAATTAAGGCTATAAATCCATCTGACAAATCGAGAGATATGTACTGTTATGGATTGCATGCTTGTATCCTCCCAAAATTCATGTATTAAAACCTAATCCCCAATGTAATGGCATTTAAAGATGGGGTATCTCAGGGAAGATTAAGTCAGATTAAGTCAGAAGGGTAGAGGCTATCATGAATGGGGTTAGTACTCTTATAAAATACCCCAGACAGCTCTCTCACTCCCTGTCATGTAAAGATACAGGGAAAAGTTCATTTATAACAGGGAAGTGGGTCCTCACCGGTCACTGAATCTGCTGGCACCTTGTACTTGGACTTCCAGCCTCCAGGACTATGAGAAATAAGCCACTTAGTCTCTAATACTTTTATCATAGCAGCCTGATCAAAATAAGACATGTACATTGAACAGAGTAGTAATTATACTAAATCAGGTTAAATTTTAAGCATGCTGAACATTTGCTAAGAGACCTACAGGTGATTATTTCTCTCAGGGTTTGTTTCAAAGTGCAGTGTAGCATATTGGATTTTGTGTAATTGCCAGTAATATAGTGTAAGGATGAGGACCTGCAAACATGTAGTGTTGCAATAATATAAAAAGTCTCAAGTGCACTCAAGCCAACAAAAGTCCTCAGAGGCAGCTAAGCAGTCCAATACCTACAGGCTGTAAGAAACTGGAAAGAAAGGATCCAAAGTAAATATGACTTGCAGGCTGACTATTGCACCATTGCTTTCTTGACAATTTTTTGCTTTCTGCAGTACCCATGAAGGAAGGCTCTGCCAGAGGCATAATAAATGCAGGACACCTTTTGATGGACACCTTCAGCAGGGCTGAAAATCTATATGTTATTACCTGCTGCTGAAATAGCAGAAGGCAGTTCCCCCAGCCTGATCATCTTTTTATTGTTTACCAGGTCTTACCTTTGATATGTATATCTGCTTTGCTAGAGGGAAAAATATGGGAATAAAAAGCCCTAGGAGCGGAGATTGGAGGAACTTAGTCACTGGAACTAAGCTTCCTCTGGCTTCCCCAAAATGCCTTCAAAATTTATATTTGACGTCTAGTTTATTTAATTTACTCACAGCCCCTTCTCCAGATTCCTGAACCCTTCTAGATGCTGAGAACGACCCCGGGAAGGCCCCTCCTTCCAATCGATAGATTTTTATTTTGTCTAACTATGATCCTCAGAAAGCAAGACTATTCAAAATGCTTTTTATTCAAATGAAAAAAAAAATCTCTTTGAATTCATTTAATGCTGACAAGGGTACACACTGTCTTTCATAGGCCATAGACCTTTTTACTTATGAAGAGTGGCTCATCATAATATTTTTTTCTGTTTGAGACAAAATTTCGTAGTTTTTTTTTGTCCAATATTATCTTCTTTTGTATGCAAAAATAATATATTCTTTCACTATAAAGCTTTATATCCTTATTTTAAAAGAAATCAAAACATTTTCATGTGCTTCTAAAATCACATATTCTAAAATCACTGTGCTTACTGTGCCTAATGCATAAGTTAACCTGATTAGAATAATATTTTTAATTATTTAGACTCTATCTCTGTCCCTCTGAGGAAAATATAATATTTGAATTGATGTAGGTATTTGGTTGCTAAAAATAAAATTTTGTTCTATAACATGTATATTTACACCTGAATATTAGCTGAACTTTATCAACCTATGTATCACTATATATATCCATTTATATTATACTCCAAAGTTGAGAAATATTGTCTATTCACATTTAGCCACATAACTTACATATTTTTAGTCAGCACTCCATTGATGAAGGCACAGGCAACTATGCTGTTTTGAGGATCTGTCTGTTTTGAGGATCCTATAATGGATCCTAGGCCCTCCTAATATCCTTCTCTATGACAAATAATATTGTGTTTTTAGCACACAGTTTCTGTACTTGCTTCTTTTCTTTTTATTAACATTCATTTTTAATGAGACATTTCTGAAATATTTATGTTTCTATTCATTATTTATGAATGTAAATTTTTTTAAGATCATAGCCTTGTAGTGTCACAGAAGTTTCTGCAAAATTAAATAGAAGAAAAAGTGTCATCTGGAGGTATGATATTAATTTTAAAAATTATAAAAATTAGTCTTTACTTGGCTGGTGTGGCTCAATGGTTGAGTGTTGACCCACGAATCAGGAGATCACAGTTTGATTCCTGGTCAGAGCACATGCCTGTTTGAAGTTTTAGAGCTAATAGTTTGAAGTTTTAGAGTCAATTGCACTTACTCAAAATTGATGTCTTATCAAAGCATCTCTATCTATAACATGGGAGATTAGGCTATTACAGTGGTTTTCAGTCCTACTTTGGCAATTTAAAGATGGGCTGAGGATTTTTTACTACTCCTGCCATTGAAAGGTAGAATTTAGTTCCCCTCCTCTTAAATCTGAGTTGATATTAATGGCTGGTTTTTCCTAATGAAAGGATAGTTACCAAACAGGATATGACACCAATGATGTGGTCTTTCAGGATAAATCAGCTAGACTTGCAGCTTCACCTTGATCTCTGGGACCAGTGAACTGGGAGCCTCTGAGCAGACTAGTGCTTTCCTGGGGATCATAATCCCAGAGGCTTTAAAAGTCCCCCAAAGCAATTAATAACAAACAATAAATTAATACAGAATAAAGGAACGTTTGCTGTGCTTTTTTTTGAGAAAGTAATACTCTTTTGGGTTTACTGTTTTGATCCACATATTCAGTTGTTAAGAAAGCAAAATTGCTTTTGCTGCTCTTTTTTCTATTATTGAAGAGGCAAATGCATGAAAGAAGCCTTTTTAAATCAGTGCAAAAAAAGGGTAGTGCAATTCTATCACATAATTAAGCTGATTTTTCTGAGTTTTCATTCTTAGTTCCATGATAAATGAAGAGTTTTTAAAAGTATGTTTTTATTGATTTTTAGAGAGAGAGAGGAAGGGAGAGAGATAGAGAGATAGAAACATCCATGAGAGAGAAACATCTTCCACCAGCTGCCTCCTGCACACCCCCTGCTGGATCGAGACCACAGCCCCTGCATGTGCCCTGATCGGGAATAGAACCAGTGACCTCTTGGTTCCTGGGTCAAAGCTCAACTGTTGAGCCACACCAGCCAGAGAGTTACATGAATATTTTTAATTGCTAAAATTCAACTTGCCTCCTCGCTGGTCAGGTGGCTAAGTTGGTTGGTGCATCATTCTGACAGCAAAAGGTTGCAGTTTGATCCCAGGTTAGGGGGAGGTAACCAATCTCTCTCTCTCTCTCTCTCTCTCTCTCTCTCTCTCTCTCTCTCTCTCTCTCTCTCTCTTTAAAGAAAAAAAATCAATAAAAATATATCCTTGGGTAAGGATTTAAAAAACAAAAAAACCTCCTCCAAACTATCTGTACAGGTTTCTGTACCCATTTTTGCTGCAAGTCCAAGCAGATGTCTCTTCATGAATGAGCTTCACACTAAGAAAAAAAAAGAGAAATGATTTATTTATCTGGTTTAGATATGCCTTTGTTGTTGAAATAATTGTCTGTTGGATTCAGTGGTGAACTGAAATGATCCTGGCCTGTTTTTTTTTTTTTTTTTGTTGGTTTTTTTTTTTTTTTTTTTTTTTTTTTTTTTTTTTTTTTTTTTTTTTACAATTTATTGGAAGCCCTATCAGGGCCAAAGGCCATTGAACTCAGCTGCCACAGAGAAAGGAATTCCAGGTCACCTGAATCAGATTTCAAGGGTTAGCCAACATGCACCTAGAGTTGCTTCAATCACTCTAATCCCAATTCAAATTTAGTTCTTATTTCAGAAACCTTCTCTTGCTTCTATGATTACCTCTGCAGAATGAAGATGAGCAAGCTCCCCAGGATATTTTGGAATTTAATTATATAAAATAAATGAAGCCATTGCTATGGAATTCAGAAGTTAGGGGACACAATAGATAAAACTAAAGAGATATTTGTAGCATGTTAAGTTTCATAAAGACAGGGATTTTATTTATTTACTAGAGGCCTGGTACACAAAATTCCCACACAGGGGGGGTGTGTCCCTCAGCCCAACCTGAACCCTCTCCAATCTGGGACTCCTCAAGGGATGTCTGACTGCCCATTTAGGCCCAATCCAGGACTGCTGGCTCCCAACTGCAGTGGTGCCTCGCATAAAGAACGCCTCGCACAGCGAACGCTGCACACAACGAACTTCATTTCATGATTCATACAACGAACTTCGTTTCACACAGCAGGCAAGCCCTAGAGCAAATAATGTCTTGCCTAGAGCTGAAAATCTTTATACTCTCACTAAGCCACTGGGTGCAGGCTGCCCCAGGAAGGTTGTGACCTTGGTCAAGGCAGCTCCAGCAAGGTCTTAGTTGACAGTACATCTGGACAGTGGAACACCATTGTACTGCCATTGTTTTGTTTGAGAAAGAAAATACAATGACAACATAGGAAAACATAATGATCACACTTTGAAGACATTGTCTGAGATTCTTAAAGGAATAATATGAGATACATGATTTAATAACACCAGTTCACTGAAAATGGAATCCAAGAGTATTTAGAATTAATTTTAGCTAGAAAAATCTGTTCCTTTGTTTTTACATACAAACACACCCACACACAAATCCTCTTTTAGACAACATAGTTAAAACTCAGGAATAAGTCAAAGGGGTGTGAGTATGAAGAATGTAATATATTTAAGTTTTTTAATTTCTACACTATGACATTTTTTTTTCATAATATCTGTTCTTACGAATTTCTTCCAGGTTTTCTGCATTTATTTTCAGCTTTAATATGATACAATTTGAAGTTGAAAAATGTTACTAAAAGGAAATGTTGATTAGATTTTTAATATTCTCATGTAATTTTGCACTTTCTTATATAACAACATTTTCACATTTTTTGATCAGAATATTTTTAGGCTTTCAAAGATCTCACTTGCTCTCAGCATGAACTTGGACAAATTCTTATCGTCTTTAAACTTCAGTGGCCTCACCTGTAAAATGAAGATACGATGGCATGTACTTCATAGGATCATTATGAGTGTTCAGTGATGTAAGGTTGTAGGTGGTTAAAGACAGTGGGTGGCACAAAGAAAAAAAGTCAATATGTGTAACTGACTATCTTGTGATACTGTTAATTGTCATTTCATTAGCAAAAACCAGACATTACCATATGCCACATTTTTGCAAAATATATTTGTTGAAAAGTAATGACTTAGGAATGGAATCCCAAATCTCTGATCCTAGGGTTCTGTCTCCAAGAATTTTCTAAATCCGTCACAAGGTGGCCCCATAATCCCTATACTCTCTGACTCTGAAATCATGGAAAATGAATCAAACAGCAAGAAGATGTTTTAGCAAAAACCCATGTTAATAATTCAAAGTGTAGGTGAACCACTTAATAATGAGCTGTCCACTTGGCTAGAAAAAGAGAGAAAAGTAAGCCTCATTTATTTGAAATGGGCAAGAAGGCTGTTAAATGTGTCTAGACATTTTTCTTCAAGGCTAGTTTCAATAGAGTGGTGAATAAATCATCCTATTGATGCTGAACACTTCATGGAGTACATGGCCTAGCATGTTTGAGAAACACCTCTAATCTTTACCTTTCCCCTCTTTTGTAAATGGGCTGTTTAGCAATTATTTATTTTTTGGCTTTCCCTGAAACGGGTTGAGAACCATTTCTTTCCCCTTTATCCTTTCTTACTTGAAACAGAGAAAAACAGTAGATTATAAATGATGTAAGATCCTGCCAGAAAAGCCTTAGATTAAAGGTTTTAGAAGATGATGACTAATTCATGACTTCTTCCTCTTATCTCAGAATCCTTGAAATCTTAAGATGGAGCTTCAACAATTTCTTTCCAGACAATGAACAATTCTTTTCAGGCTTGGTAATGCAATGATAGAGGCAATGCTTAGCAACTGACTGCAACTGATAGGCAATCTATCTATATAAAAGGCTAATATGATAAGTGTTCGACCTGGGTAATGACATCAAGTAGCAGCACCTAGATTTCTTTTCCTAGAGAAGACCAGTCTCAGATGGAAACAATTTACATAATAACCAAATGTCTGTGAAGCGTTTTGCCATGCTTCATCTCATTTGATCCTCACGGAAGACTTGCAGTAGGTAGATAGGATACTCAATGAAATCCTATTTTCTTTTCATTAGCCGAAAAACAGAGATTTAGAAAGCTTAGAAACTTGATCCAAATGAAAAGAAGTAAGAAATGGTGCACCTTGAAAATGATTCCAGGTTTTCTCACTATGCAGAATATAGTCAAACACTGCTGCAGAGTCATTATTTACCCTTTGTTCTTCCTGTGTGATCTACAATAATAATGTGCTTCATGTTACCTGAAAGAGAAGTTGGAGTGCTTCACTGGGCTGAAAAAAGTTTAGCTAAATCAGAAAGCATATCTAATTAAGCAAGTTTGTTCTGTATCTATAAAAGGCTAAATTGAGTCTCACATGCGCAGTACATATAAAGCTCTCACTAGCACCAGTCGCATGCTGTGTTTCAATCTATCATTGTCCCTTGTGAATTTGGTTGTTTTTGTTGACATTCTGAAGCTGAAAGAAAGCAATGGCATCACACAAAATTAACAATGGCGATTAAATATGACTGTAATAGTGATCCAGGTAGATATAATTGCCATGATATTTGCCATCATGTTCAGAAACGAAGATGGAGGACCTCCTTTTGAAAGGGACTTGCTCATTCATTGTAAACCAGATCCCAATAATCCGAATGCCACTCACATGAAATAAATTAGTATCATGTTTCATATTTTTTACATTATATTTTTTCCCACATGGTGAAAAGGCTGGGGAACCGATATTGCATTAAGACTCAGAGACAACAGTGTAATAGACAATAAAACTAGATTCAACGGATGATGCTAAAAAGGAAAATTTTCCCATAGAATTTCTTAAAAGTATTACTTCGTCAGGAATCCCATATCATAAATTAGAATTGAAAGTAGCTGCAATTATCATGCTACTGAGAAATCTTAATAGCAAATAGGCTCTTAGTAGTAAATCTTAATCTAAATAGTAAATAGTAAATAGAAATCTTAATAGTAAATAGTAAAAAATAGTAATGGTACTAGATTTATTATCAAAAGATTGTGATCTAACATAATCGAAGCTGAAGTATTAACAGGATCTGTGGAGGAGAAATTGTTCTGATTTCAAGAATTGATTTGTCCTGTCTGACACTGGCCTAAGTGTTAGAATAACTTTAATCAATTTATCAATTATTATTTTTATCAGTGTTTTTATATTATGTTTTTATTGTTATATATCATGCTTTTGTTCTTTTTATATCATGTCTCTTTGTTATATCATGTTATTTTTTATTTATTAATCAATTTGTATATTATTTTCATATACATTTTACTAATTTTCTTTCACCTCTGACACTTCTATTACAGAGAAAGGGCAAATAGTGATATTAAAATATTTCTTCTAATTAATTGCCTTTTAATGTGCATGAATTCATGCTCTGAGCCACTAATATTTAAATAAATAGTAAAATAAGTAATACAGGAGAACTGAGAACATAAGAACTACCATATGTAGTTAAAAGTCTTAGCACTGGAGTCAGGAGTTTTGGCATTCTAGCTTAACTTAACTTGGATTCTAATATTAACTTGGATAAGTGTCTTCAAGATAATCATGCTTATTTCATAGGAGTTTTTGTGAGAATTAAATGAGTTAGCAGGTAAAGTGCTGAACATTTTGTCTGGAACATGGTGAGGACATAATAGTAATTTATTACCACTACTGCTTTCACTCACAATACCATGGGATAATGTAAGAATTAATTTAATCTCCAGTGGAAAGATCCACATATATCCCTGCTGATATTTTTCAACTGATTTTGACTTAAGTCTCAAAACACAGCTCTATATGATGTGATATTGTTTATGAGAGGTGGTCAGAAGTGTGAACAGACAAACATTGCTTGGGAGAGTGCAACCTGGAATTTAATAGAATTATCTGAGTATATACTTTTACTAAAAATACAGATTTTTGACTGAGTTTATACACTTTTGAAAGTAAATGAGACTTGATTGGATTGTGTACACTCTACCACATATTTGATTTTTAACTCAAAAAAGAAGCAGAAATAAGATGGAATAGTTAAATTTCATAATCTACAGTATTTCTTGCACCTGTCTTGAAAGTAAAAAGATAAAATTAGCAGTTCAATTGTAGTGTGGATAAATCACAACTCATAATCAAGTGACTCACCTTATACTCAAAATTTCTAACTTAATGTTTGGCATGAATTGTTAAAATTGTTGTTTGATTTATGGCAAGGGTTTTTGCAGTCAGCCAGCAAGACCAAAACCTTAAGTAGCATTTGCAGCACTAGATATAAAGTGTATGTTTCTTATCCTCCCTGCATTTTAGAGAAAGCTGTACAGTGCTTATTTTGCAAGATAAATTCATTATTAAGATACAGCTGTTTTCATAAGAAATACCAAAAACTAAATTACACTTTCAATGACTAAAAATTGGAACAAAGATTAGCATAAATGGTTGTTTTTATACATACATACAGAGTTAATGATGTGTGTATACACATGCACACACATACCAAACACTCTGTTGCATACTTTCACATATCAATTAATCTAATTTTAACAAAAATAAGTATTATTATCTCAATTTAACATATTAGGAAGGGTACCAGTGGGAGGGGTTAAAATTTAAAAGTATAGCCAACAAGATTACCTGGTGAGTTGGATGTAGTGTGAGAGAAAAGAGAGAGTTAAGGATGACTTTTAAATTGGCTTGTAATAATAACCCAGGTGACAGATACATAGATAGAGACAATGATACTGGACTAGTTGGCTTGAATTAAAAAAACATTGTGGCATAAAATTGGTAATATTCGGTGACAAACCTACCATTTGAACTTGAAATGCAGTTCTTTTTCAGTTTAGGGCATATTTTATATTTCCTTCTACCTTTATTTCAAAAGCCTCCTCATAATTAATTCTGTCCTGCAAATCATCCTGTATTAGCTGTCTCATTTCCACTTTTTGGAACCACCATTTTCTTCTGTGCATTATGGATGCTCTGCATTATGAGATATAAGTATTGGAGATATAAATCGAATACTTTTAATGTATTGGCCATTAAGAAAGGGGTATGTGTGTCTAAACACTTGTGTGTGAGTGTGTGTGTGTGTGTGTGTGTGTGTGTGTGTAGCATTGAGGAATAATCCAACCTTGTAAAATGAGAAGGCAAAGTGTATTGACTAGGTCAGGATAAAGTTCAAAAAGGCAAGTAAAGAACTAATAAGCCATTCAGTATTTAAAATGATTTTGTTTCCCTCACTCAGAAATGGTTTACTCTCTCTGTATCAGAATTATTACATAAAAACAAGAGAAAGATAGTTCTTTCTTCTTTTGTAGTCAGAGAATATTTCCTACTACATCTAAATAAGACAACTATTAAAACTGTCTAAGATTGTAGACATAAGAAAGTGCAGTGGAATTAGACCCACTCATGACTTAAGTATTGAAGAGGCTCCCAGTCCTATCAATGATGCTTCTCTTAGTCTGGGACACAGACAAGTGTTGGGTGGCTCCAGGAGAGATGGAGAAACTTCCTGGAAGGGTAAGAGGTTTCTCAACATAATGAGTTGAATTATGAACAGTCCAGTGTTTTATAAAAAAATACAATTTTTAGTTGTTTAAATTCATAACAATACCTCCAAACACAACTAACCACAGGAGCTGTGAGGAAATCAGCCACTTGGGAAAAATATATAAGAACTGTAACCTCAGAGCAAATATTAAACATATCCCAGAATTATGGTGATATTTTAACTTTGTTTACTATTATGTAAAAATAAATAAAGAAAGTAAGGGTGGAGAGCAATGGGGACAGTGCTATCACCATCATGAGACTAAATTAAGGAATGTATTTGGGGATAACTGGCTTTTTCCTAAAAGACAAGGCAACGTAAGACCAAAGAAATGCAAAACAAAGAAGTTTAAAATGGGCAACTGGATAATGGAAAGTTAAATGCTTTTCTAATCATGGAACACCTAGAGAGAAATGTGCCTCTATAGAGGAAATACACTGAGTGGCCAGATTATTATGCCTTCAGAGATCATAATAATCTGGCCACTCAGTGTATATCCTATGTAATAAAAGGTTAATATTCAAACTGCCCCCTCTACCAGGAGTTTGACCAATCGGCAGGCTTGCCAACAGCCCATGTCCCCTCCCCCGGGCCAGGCTGGCTGGACCCCACCTATGCATGAATTCATGCACTGGGCCTCTAATAATCTGGCCACTTAGTATATTTTTGACACCCCCTTTTAAAAAAGAATTGCCATAATTTTTATTCTTGTAAAATCAGAACCTGAGACAAGACCTTACCTGCATGTAGTTTATTTGCAAAGGAACCCTGGACACCAATCTGAGGAAGTGAAGTGGAACAGAGAAGGGTGGAGAGCCAGTATAGGTAAGTGTGCTTCATGGAGTTGCTGCTGTGGGAAACAGGGTTTCTATTTCCCTGATCTTCTGGGAAGCACACAGAATGCCTCCTAGAATTGTTTGCCTTAAAGCCTTAGTGTGGAATATGTAACCAGCAATTCTCCTCACCCAATGGTTGGTCCCCTAGGCATTCAATTCCACCCCCTACTTGTATCAGTAGCTCTCCTTGTATACTAGTTAAGCAGTCTCCCATTACCTCCAAGAGAGCTCTGAAAGTAGAATGCAAAAGATACCTGCTCTTGAGCAAGGCAGCTATCAATGCAAGGTAAATCTGAGACTGCATGGAACTCCTCTGCACAGTTGTGATTGAAATCAGGGGTAAGCCTGGGGTATATGATGTGGAGAGCAATAAATGAACGTCAGAGGCTATCCCTCATACCCCTCAGAGGTTCACTATAATGCCACATGAGTTCTCTTGATCACTGGTCTCAGTGGGATAAGTTACACCCCCGCCCCCCGCCCCCCCCCCACACACACACTATTTCAACTAGCCTCAGGCCATCATTGATATTCATCATCTCTCTTGTCCACATTGTTCTAGATTTTTGTTTTTCTTGGTTAGAAATTGAGCTGATTTTATTTGTTTATCTGGTGGAATAACATAGTACTTTATCCCCGAGGGGTTTGAATGTTTGTTGTCTTGCCCTTATTTGGCCACAGTTTTTGAAATTGCCCATTTTCCATGGCAGAGAAACATCACAAGTCCCCATATGTATCAGCAATCCTAACTCCTCATGATAATCAGGGTCATTATATCAACCAGGATAGTAACTCTTTTCTTTATCTGCTGGTCCATGAGCATGAGGAGTTCAAAGTGACCAGAAGTAAGTTTTAGTTTTAGGTTAAAAAAACTACAACTACAACTTCCTTCTGGTACCAATGTTCTTCTCCTTGGAACCAAAACTTTGATTTGTCAAAGCTTAGCATTGTGAGTTTCAGAAGCATAAAATGTGCACATGGGTTGCTGGACATAGCAGTTAAAAAGCTGAATACTATGTCTACCTGTTATTTCCCTGATCCATGTATGTATTCCAGCACCATACACTGACCACTGTTTGAATACATAAACCACATCCTAGAGGGTGGTGCTCCAACCTTTGAGTGTCATGCCTGAGCTGGTGCATTTCAGCTAGGAAGTACTTACTAAAATCTGTCTACATTGTCACAGAAGGAAATCACATGGGTTAGGTCAGAAACCTACTCCATTCAGCTATCTCCCCAAAACCTGAATACTCTTTACCTCTAGATCTCTTCTCTCTGTCAATTCCAGAAACTTGTAAAAACACTTTCACTTTGGCTCACTTCACTTTCTTCTCAATTCTTTTATCCATCTCCTCCTTCAGTCTTTAAGTTTCGTTTGGCTTTCCTTGGATGAGTTTATTGCTCTTTCTAATGAAAATGTATCTAGCCCGGTGAGTGTGGCTCAGTGGTCACAGTTAGATTTCCTATCAGGGCACATGTGGAATTGATCCCCAGTGGGGTGTGTGTAAGAGGCAGCCAATCTCTCTCTCATCATTGGTGTTTCTATCTCTCTCTCCCTCTCCCTTCCTTTCTGAAATCAATAAAAATATATCTTTAAAAACAAACAAACAAACAAACAACAAACAAAAACCATAAATCTGGGTTTTAGTTTTAGCTCCTTCCAAACATTCTACCATTTCCTACTCCAACTAACATAACAAAGACCCTGGAACATCCTGGCTCCATCTTTAGATGAAAGAGGAAAGAAGAAATAATGGATTATACTTAACTCTTTTCCTGCCTGTTAATATTAAACAAACTCTCAAGAATACAATGAATTCTTATATAGTTTCTCTTCCTGTCCAGGGAAACTGTTCATCAAAGTGTCTAAAGGAGGGAACATCGATGCTGGTTCTGATCCTTTTCTGAATGTTCCATGCTGCTCTGTCCTACACTATCTTTGCAGGTATGTCTATTTCCTGGTCTACATACATTTCCTGTATGTCTACATTATTCAACCATCTATAGTTAAACATTTTATTAATAATCAAACTTCAATTATTGAGTTGTCATTATTATTCCATATCTTTAGAAAGTTTTGCTTCCTCAAAATGATCTGCAAAATATTATATTATAATATTTATTATCTCGAAAAAGAGTTATGTGATTTTGCAACTCTATTTCTCTAACCTAAACTCTCTATATTTTGGGGAGCAGGAAGAGGGCTCTGCCATGGTGAGAATTTTCAGCACCATGCGACTACAAAAAATGCCAGCAGGAAGTGTCAATTTTTACTTGGAGCACAAGCTGGAAACACATTCTCCTTTTACAGTGGTACACCCTTTTCTTTAAACACTCCCTCAAAACATTAGTAAAGGTAGTTGCAGTTTGATCTCTTCATTCCCAAAAGAATGCACGTTACACTGTGGTCAAGGCCATCAATTTTTATTCCCCAGAAATTATCTCTTTACTGATAGTCAGTAAAAATGTATCGTTAACCTTTGGCAGTGTTTCTGACCTTACACAAACATGTATGGGACTGAGTACTAAGAAAGAGTGACTTATTCCTGTGATACCACATTTCTCCTCTCAAACAAGAGCTTGGGTTAAAGCCACAATATGAAGAGGTTTTTGTATTTTATTGTAAAAAACAAAGTAAGTGATATTGTGGGAAAGCAAAGGGCAGGGAGACAAGTAGGGAGAAAAATGAAGAGTACATGACCCTCAACTCTCTACTTAAGATGTTTCTTCCTCCTTTTGACAGTTTAAATAATGGGGGAAAGAGGATGTAAACAAGATTGGGAGAGTGGCACTGGGATTGACTTGTTTCTCAGATAAAGATCTAGTTATTTTGAGTTGTTATTCTGTTTTATTAGAACATTGGCAGATTTTCCCCTTTAAATGAGCCAAAGCTTCTTATCCTAATTCTCTCAGAATATTTTTTATTTTGAAAAATTATACTGCCAAAAGTAAGATCCAAAGTATTTAATATTAAGTAGCTATATTGGCTACAGGATTGCCCAACAGGGAGAACTTCCATGTGATTGTGTATAATTTATCATCAAAACCAAAATCAGGACCACCCCTGGAAATGCAATTAGAGAGAGTCCACAGGGGCTTCTTGCAGTGGTAACATTTTAGTTCCTAAAAGATATGGTGAATACCTTATTTATTAGATTATTTTTATACCACTTTGAATGTCTGAAATATTTTATAATAATAATTTTTAAACTAATCAATTGAATAAGGAAAAAAGAATAGTTTTATGATCATTTATTAGTAAATACCGAAATGCCTTATTAGCTCTACACTCACTTGTAAAAAGGTAATCAGTATAATATAACTCTTTCAAAGACTTCATGCAAGCTCTGTTATTCATTACTTAACAGGAAGGAATTATTACACTATCAAGAAAAGGTGTTTTATATGAAAGAATTTTTTTAAACATACCCTCTTTTTCTCCTTGTATACATTACTAGAGGCCCGGTGCACAAAATTCATGCCTGTGTGTGTGTGTCTCTCAGCCCAACCTGCACCCTCTCCAATCTCCAATCTGGGACCCCTTCAGGGTCCATTTAGGTCCATGCCAGCAGGGGCAATCAGACATCCCTCTCACAATCCAGAACTGCTGGCTCCCAACTGCTCACCTGCCTGCCTTCCTGATTGCCCCTAAGCACTTCTGCCTGCCAGCTTGATCACCCCTTAACTACTTCCCTGCCAGTCTGATTGATGCCTAACTGCTCCCGTGCCAGCTCAATTGTCCCTAACTGCCCTCCCCTGCCAGCCTGGTCACCCTCAACTGCCCTCCTCTGCAGGCCTGGTCCCCCTAAATAGCCCTCCCCTGCCGACCCAGGCACCCCTAACTGCCCTCCCCTGCCAGCCTCATTGCCCCTAACTGCTCTTCCCTACTGGTCTGGTCCCTCTGCCAACTGCTGTCCTTTGCATGCCTGGGTCCCCCCAAGCTGCCCACCCCTGCAGGCCCGGTCACCCCCAACTTCTCTCCTCTGCCAGCCTGGTCACCCCTAACTGCTTTCCCTTGCAGGCTTGGTCCCCCTCACCTGCTCTCCCCTGCAGTCCTGGGTCCCCCCAACTGCCCTTCCCTGTAAGCCTGGTCACCCCCAACTGCCCTTCCCTGCAGGCCCCATCACCCCAAACTTCCCTCTTCTGCCAGCCTGGTCACCCCTAACTATCCTCCCCTGCAGGTCTGGTTCCTCCAAACTGCCCACCCCTGTAGGCCTGATTGCCCACAAGTGCCCTCCTTTGCAGGCCTGGCCATCACAACTGCCCTCTTGAGCTGGCCATCTTGTGGTGGTTATCTTGTGTTCACATAGAGCCAGCCATCTTGTGTGTTGGAGTGTCAGTAAATATGCATATTACTCTTTTATTAGATAGGATAAGAGGCCTGGTGCACAGGTGGGGGCTGGCTGGTTTGTCCTGAAGGGTGTCCCAGATCAGGGTGGGGCCCTTTTGGGGTGTGGAGTGGTCTGGGTGAGGGGCCTGTGGTGGTTTGCAGGCTGGCCATGCCTCCCAGTGACCCAAGCATAGGCCAGGGCCAGCTGGAAGCAAATATCTGGGATTTATTTATCATCTATAATTGAAATTTTGTAGCCTTGAACTGAGGCCAGGGCAGGCCAGGGTGGACGGGAAGTTTGGTTTACTCCATCACCAGGGGCAACCCAAGCCTTCTGCTTGCTCCAGCCCCGTGGCAGCCACCATCTTAGTTGGGTTAACTTGCATACTCACTCTGATTGACTGTGGGCATAGTGGAGTGATGGTTAATTTGCATGTTTCTCTTTTATTAGTGTAGATTCTCCTGCTTCTAGTCCTGAGGTGATAGGACATTTTGAGGATTTGGAACTTAGACAAAATATTTGAAATAAATGAGATTTGAAAAGGGGCTTCTTCCAGTGGTTCTGAACTGGGTTGGTTTTGTCACCCTACCCTTGCCCCTAGCCCCATCAAGGGGCTTTTGGCAAAGTTTGGAGACATTTTTAATTGTCATGACTTGGGAAAGAGTATTGTTGGTATCTACTGGGAAGGTGCTAAGTATCCTACAATGCACAAGACAGCTTCCTGCAACAAAGAATTATCTGGCCCAAAATGTGAATAGTGCTTAGATTGAGAAATCCAGTTCTAGAGACAAGAAAAGTTTTTCTTTCTTTCTTTCTTTCTTTCTTTCTTTCTTTCTTTCTTTCTTTCTTTCTTTCTTTCTTCCTTCCTTCCTTCCTTCCTTCCTTCCTTCCTTCCTTCCTTCCTTCCTTCCTTCCTTCCTTCTTTTCTTTCTTTCTTTTTCTTTCTTTCTTCTTTTCTTTCTTCTGTTCTTTCTTTCTTTCTTTCTTTCTTTCTTTCTTTCTTTCTTTCTTTCTTTCTTTCTTTCTTTCTGTTGTGGTGATAAAATAGATTGAAATGATGGAAGGCGATCATGACAATGTAGATACTGGTGGGCTCCAGAGAGAGAGAGGAATCCTGTGCTCTATCTCCCAGAAGAGTGTAGATGAAATGGTAAAACTCCCAAAGAGCTTGCAGGATCTGATGAAAAGCAGTTTCCTAACAATGTCTGTAATACTCTCAACAATAAAATTACATTACAAAAAAGAGAGAAGTCTGGGCAAATGAGGCTTCAGATCACCTCACAGAACATAGAAATATGCCCTAGCAGTGGCATGGAAGAGACATAATGCTTCATCTCTTCTTATCTTTTGCCAGGATCTGTGGAGAGAGCCATGTACCTAAGGAATTCAGACAGATGGAAATTGTGGACATACATGGCTTCCAAGTAGACAATTGACAATGATGTCCAGAGGGCTATGCCTATCATCTCAGTTCTGTGTGTACCTCCTAACTTAGGAAAACCTTTATAAAAGGAAAGAAGCAGCTATTGAGTGAGATGTCCACCACCCAGGCAGAATAGGATTAAGGATAGGAATAGAGTTAGACTGCAGAAAAATAGAGAAATATTTCTTGCATACCTGTGATGATGGACTGACCATAAACTGTGTTAATTGAAAATGTAGCCAATGCTGATAGGTGGTATCCATTTCCTCAAATATTACCCATACTCTTTTAGCTGCTCTACTGATCTCTGCCTGTGTTTACAGGTGTGTGCACATCTGAGATAACAGATGGAGGAAGTGTTTTATGTTTTTTAATAAACTTCTTCTCTAGTACTCTCTAAAAAATGTTGCATGTTTATTTCAATGGAGATGGTTATTATAACCATTAGAATAGGTAGTTGCATCTTTAAATTAAGGTCATTTTGTATTACCAAAGAATAAAAGTCTAAAATAAATCGTGAGTTTTTCTAACTACTCTGTGTCCCAGCTGGAATATCAAACACATTCCTGGACAACCGTAACATTTCCATAGCCAGTAAAATGTTGACTCAGAAGTTTAGATATCCACAACCACAAATCACTTACATATGAGTGGTTTAAAGTTATGTGAAAGTTTTGTTTTCATATAATTAGAAAACAAGCATATTGTGTAAAAGTCATTTAATCTCTCGTGTTTCCCTGAAATGTTCAAGACAACTCACTATTTTCAATAAATGCTGTCTGAAAGATATCTTTGGAGTTCAGATTTATTACAATGACTTCAATAATTCTTTGGCATTTGCTTTCCTTGATGTCATAATGTTGAAGAGAATTTTTTAAAAGGACTTTTTTTTCATATGCATTTTATTGCATTGCTTAACAGACTACTAATATGCAAATCTCAAGGTATCTGATGTCAGCCACGTTTGTGGCCTCAGATTGTGACCTAGTCTCTGGTTATGATTATTTCTATTGTATAATGGCTGGTTCAAATTTTTGCACATTTCATTAAGTTATTTATGTGGACACAGGTCTTAAGCAAAACCAGATGAAAGAAGTGCACAATGCTGTGGTTGATTTGGCAGGTTTATGGAAACAGTAGAAAATGATGTAACATGGAATTGGCAGCAGAAAAACAAAAAATTTCAATATAATTCATAATATCCAGCATAACATTTGTGGTAATGAATACAAAGTGATGAATGATCTTGATAATTATTATTAAACTAGAGGCCCAGTGTATGAAATTTGTGCACAGTGGGTTTGTCCCCCAGGCCAGCCTGCACCTTCTCCAATATGGGACCCCTTGAGGGATGTTTAGGATCGGGCCTAAACAGGCAGTTGGATATCGCTCTCACAATCCAGGACTGCTGGCTCCCACTGCTCGCCTGCCTGCCTTCCTGATTGCTCTTAATCTCTTCTGCCTGCTGGCCTGATCACCCCCTAACCACTCCCTTGCCATTCTGATTGATGCCTAACTGCTCCCCTGCTAGCCTGGGACTCCTAACTGCCCTCCCCTGCAGGCCTCGTCCCCCCCAACAGCTCTCCTCCCAGGTCTTGGTCCCCCCAACTGCCCTTCCCTGCAGGTCCAGTCACCTCCAACTTACCTCCTCTGTCAGTCTAGTCACTCCTAACTGCTCTCCTCTGTAGGCTTGATCGCCCCAACTTCCCTCACTTGCAGGCCTGGTCCCTCCTAACTGCCCTCCCTTGCTGGCCTTCTTGTAGCAGCCATCTTGTGTCCACTTGGGAGCAGAATCTTTGACCACATTGAGGCAGCCATCTTGTGTGTTGGAGTGATGTTCAATTTGCATATTACTCTTTTATTAAATAGGATAGAGGACTGGTGCATTGGTGGGGGCCAGCTGGTTTGCCCTGATGGATATTCTGGATCAGGGTGGGGTTTTCCTTGGGGTATGGGGTGGCCTGAGTGAGGGGCCTGTGGTGATTTGCAGGCCAGCCACACATCCCAATGACCCAAGTGGGGTCTGGGATTTATTTATCTTCTATAATTGAAACTTTGTAGCCTTGAGTGGAGGCCTGAGATGACCAGGGTGTGCAGAAAGCTTGGCTTCCTCAATTGCTGAGAAACCCAAACCTCTTGCTGTCTCTGTGGCCACAGTCATCTTGGTTGGGTTAATTTGCATACTCACTCCTAATTGGGTGGTGTGTGTGGCTTGTGGGTATAGTAGAGTAATGGTTAATTTGCATATTACTCTTTTATTAGATAGGATTCTGATCTCCAAGTTTGAAAAATATGTATTGTAAATGAAGAAGATAAAATGAATCCAGTCCCCTGTAACCACTGAAATATATTTTTTATAATATATTTTTATTGATTTCAAGGAGGCAGAGAAATGGAGAGATAGAAACATCAATGATGAGAGAGAATCATTGATTGGCTGCCTTCTGCTGGTGCCACACTGGGAACTGAGCCTGCAACCCTGGCATGTGCCCTGACCAGCAATCGACTGTGACTTCCTTGTTCATAGATCAATGTTCAACCACGGATCCACGCTATGCAGCAGTACACCACTGAAATCATAAATGAAATCATTTTACATCTGAAAATAATATCGAATGTAGACTGTAATTGAAAAAAATAATAAAATAAAATGAATTTCTGTACTGAGCATAGTACTGATTTCCAATCACATAAGCAGATGGATTCTCTTTAGCATGTGTTTATTGTATATTTTCTGAAGTCAGAAAAACTTGGGGATATAAATATATGGTTTTTGTCATTTAAGAGTTCACAATCTACTAGTAGAGTGAGAGAGACAGATATTTTATAATACAAATATTGTGCTGCAAGTAACTCTTCTCCAAAATGATTGTCATAGTTAATAGACTTATTTATAAAATGGAAAAATTTAATATTGTGATGTTAATATTGGATAAATTAATAATGATATCCAACTATGTTGTGATGATTACCTGCATTACCATAAGTAAATGCTCAAAATAGCGCTTGACACATTAAATATCTACAAGTATTAGCTCTTATGATCACTATGGAAACTCTACTAATGCATGTTCCTTTGTTCCCTGGTTCTTGTCCAGCAGTAACTACCATTTAATGAATGACTACTTTGTACTATGTAGTTTACCCCAAGTAGTATTTTATTAATCCTTCTAATATCTCTATGTAGTGTCTATTATCAAACTTGATTTAAAAATGAAAAGTATAAGGAAATCCAATGGTTTACCCAATTTCAGCTCTAGTAAATCCAGAGCTTAGGTTCAATCTATCCTTTACTGCCAATGCACACAACCCCAAAGATAGAGATTACTATGGAGAATAGAGATTAAACTGCAACATTAATTCTTTAGCAGTTATTTTCTCTGGGGGACTGGTTCTTCCAATCTACTTTGCTCACTTTTGGAGCAAATAAAGATCCTGAGATAGAGACCTACTATAATTGTAGGGCACTAGAAAATAAAATTAATGCATTTTGCTAATATTTATTTTCTTTCTACAGCCAGCCTATAGAAAACATCCATTTTGTAACCCTTAGTGAATGGAGAAAAAGCATTTGAGCAATGTGCTTCCCACATTCAATGGTTTATTGAAAAATCTGTATTTCTAGGTGTGTCATGTCACATTTATAAAACATTATTAATAACCTCAATTAATTACAACGTACTGATAAATCAGGAGAGAAGTGGACAAATGTGATCCAAGAGGAACAGTGATTAATGAAGCTATCGGGTTGAAGATGCTTTGCTTGGGCAGGGAGTACACTTATAGCTCTGACCAGCCTACTCTTCATCAGTTTCCCTCCTATGTTTTTTCAATGAAAACTAAATGTGATTAAATTGGGTTTTTAACAGTACTCAATGGTCTTAACAAATGAGCAGCTGTGTTTATTTTCATTGCTTTAAAACCTAAATGTATGTGTGAGCATATATGTGTATGCATTCATGCACATGTATGCCCACACACATTTTTAAAGGAAACGAATAGCTAAAATGTATCAAATTGTTAACTATGTGCCAGGATTGTTCCATGTACTTTACATTATTTCATTTACCTGAGATAGGTGAGAAAACTGAGGCCCCCAATAATTTGAAGTAAAGATAGAAAAAAAATTAGAAGTCAGACAGCCAAATGTTGATCTCGAGTTTTTACTACTGTTAGATTGCTTCCTATGTTCTTTGGCAAGTTTGGAAAATAATGAGAAATAATTTTATTGCTAAGAGATAATCATCCTCCATATTTTTAAATTTTGTGCATATGTCAAATATTATGTTGGTACAAAGTTTTCATATTTTTATTTGATGTATTGTAATACACAATTTAAAATATTTTGAGTTGTTTGAATATTATGGCTTCATTTTCTATAGTATATTGTTATTTATTTATTATTTAAATACTCTTAAGAATACATTACTCTCATTTTTCACCATGAAATATTACAGTGATCTTTTGTGTTTAAGAATTTATGAAATTTAAGATTCTCTTTTAGTATATATTCCTATGAATTTATTTTTGTTTTAAAGCTACAGACTCTTTTGAATGAAAATTTATTTAGAACTTCCCATGAGACTTCCTGTCCATTTTTTTCCTGCCTGTTGACCCCTTATTTACTCTTCTCTAGTGGCTTTTACCCTCAACTAATTCTGAATTTTCAGTCATTTAGAGGATAAGTTAATACCCAAATGTAGGTCATTTTACCCTTTAAAGGTACGCTTTGTAGTCTTTAGTGCTTTCCTAGTTCTGTCTGTTCTGCCACTTAACCCAGAAAGTCTGGCTCTTCTTGAATTTTCCCGGTCTCTTTCCTCCAGATTTTCACATTCTCTCTGCCTCACAATATTAGTTAAATGTGGATTCCACCTCCTAGTTCAAACTAGTTCTATTATTTCCTAGCTTCTTTGGTGGCTGAAGGTTTTTGAGGGTTAAGGGAAGGGAAAAGAGGGAATCTGAACAAACAGACCTTGCATTTGAGTTCAGCTGCATGTCCTCCTAAGTCCCCTGA
The DNA here is from genome assembly GCF_014108245.1 of Pipistrellus kuhlii. Taxonomy (NCBI): domain Eukaryota; kingdom Metazoa; phylum Chordata; class Mammalia; order Chiroptera; family Vespertilionidae; genus Pipistrellus; species Pipistrellus kuhlii. The sequence continues at coordinate 156,288,934 of NW_023425404.1, forward strand.
CTTCCCTGGTGCTGGGCTCTGTGGTTAGGCTTTTACTTGGAATTGTTGAGGCAGGAGGGAAATGCAAATCTACCAACCCACAAAAATGTCTCACAGACATGACCTGAGTAGAAGCCAAGATCCTGAAGATAAGTAGATTGCAATTATTCTCAACACCATAACTCAACACTTCACAGAGTCATTGTAAAGAGATAAGCTCCAATTTTCAGTTGCATACTGGGTGCTAAATTCACATTGCAAGCAAAAGATAGGTTAACACAAGTTAATTAGTTGGCAAACAAATCTCAACTTTTTAATGAAAGGTCTGGAAAGAGCTCAAAGAATTGCAAAGAAGATGATCATGGTAACCTACAGAAGACCATTAAAGACCAATACATTGTCCATGACAGCTTCCTGTTTATATGAGATATTGGGATCAACTTATAGAAATAAAGATCAGAGGAATAGAATCCTGTGGATCAAGTTTAACAATAGGAGAAAGGGATAAGAAAACCTGGGGTCTAATCCCTAACTTTACATATTTGGACAAGTTATTTTATCTTTTGTTTCTCAATAATAAGTGCCAATTATGAGGAAAATTACATTACAATACAAATCCAGCCATCCGAGTCAAGTTCATCTGAAGCACAGGTGGGAATAGAAGTAAGTCACTGTTCAGCTTACAATCCATGTCATCTTGTAAATGTATGTATGTTTTAAAATATTTTAAAATATTTTTTCATTAATTTTTTATTTTAATACATGTGTGCATTAATATTTATATTTATAATTTTTAATAATAGAAAAATAATTCTGATATTTTAGCATATAACAGTTAAAATCATTCTAAAATATTGGCCAAATTGCCTGGCTGGTCTGGATATTGATTGAGCGTCCTCCCATGCAGGTTTGACTCCTAGGTTGTGGGCTCAATCCCCATTAGGGTAATGTGCAGGAGGCAGCCTCAGTGTTTATATCACTCTCTCCCTTTCCCTTCCTCTCTCTGAAATAAATAAAAACATATTTAAAAAATAAATAAACATTGGCCAAATAAAAATGTTCTAAAATTTTGGCCAACTCTAACGGAGAACAAAGCCTTGTAAACATATTAATTGCTGACAGTGCATCTCTTAGATTATTCTTTTCCCAAAAGAAGAAAATTGCAGACTCATTCTGTCAACTACAAGTTGACAAATTTTTGGAATTATGGAAAAGAAAATAGTCTTTTTCAAACACTTTTTATCTCTAATCATTAGTAAAATTTCTTAACAAATTAAGTGTCCTGCACATGTTAGAAACTAAATAGAGTGACAATGAGATATTATAGAGTCAGACAACCAGAGCTTGGGAGACATAAGAACACACTTAAAAAATATGGCTTGTCTATTACCAAAAACTTGACTTTAGATAAGGAAATCTCACTATAAAATGGAATAAACTGTGGAATTTATTTTCATGTCAAACTGAACAGACTAAATAAAATATATTATAAACACCATTTTGTAATGAAGTTTTGTAGCAGGAAGGTCCTGGGAAACTAATTCATTATATAGCTTAACAAAGAAGCATGATATTAGTAATAAAGGAAATCCTTTCATTTCCAGCATGGTGATTGTCATTCTAATGTGAAAAAGAAAACTATACCTATATTAATCCATCTCCAAGGATAAACCAGCATATAAAAAAAATACTTAAAAATAAGTTTATATGTTTTTGCTTCACAGAGAACTTAGATAATAAAATATTAGGCTGCAGATCCAGATTTATATTTTGTGTGATTAATTTCCAGCTGATAAATGGGTTATATTAAAAAATAAAATTTAATCCAAGATGATTTATTATTATTTAAATATTTTTCTCTTGAAATAATATTCTAAATGATGGATTACTTCATAGAATAACCCTTATTCTGACACCTCTAATACACACATACACACTCTCACACACATACTCCTATACTCTTTCTAATCCTAAATGTGAAGCACCTTAGTGTAGCACAAGTTTTGGGAATAGAATATGGAAATAATCCACCAGCAATAGTTATGGTCTATATTAATGGCCTTAAGAAATGTGCTTAATTTCTATTAATGTTACTTAGTCATTTGAAAATGGAAATAATAGTAACTTCCTCAAAGGGTGGTTAGTTATGAACATTAAATAAGGCATGTAAGAAAAAGCTCTTTTACAATGTAATATTCTATAAAATGTAGTTATTAATGTATACTTATACTCTATAGTACAGCTGCTCTTTGGATGTAATCATTATATGTAAATTATGTGGGAAGCTAAGTGCTGTGTATAATTTCTCTATAGAGGAAAGTGTGTTGTGTGTGTGGCAAGAAAGGGCTGCAGTAGATCAAACAGTATAAATCACCCAGCTGTGGTGCTGTTAGCCAACCCTCTAACTAACAGTTCTTCACTGCCTCCCCTCCCTTTCCTAGCTGTAGTGATTGCTGTTTCCAAGAAAACAACATCTATACTAATAATAGACAAATATGTAACTTGACCATACCTCTGCAACACCCACAGCCAATTAGGAGTGTTATGAAAATTAACCTGGCAAAGATGGTGCTGTGGGCAGCATGCATGTGCACCAGCACCGAGCAACTGGGGTCCCAGGGATGACACTGTAGTGTTTGGTCCTGTCAGCCAAGCCTGGGGGTGGCTGGAGTTTGCAGTCTTTTTGATTTATGCAGTCCCTGGACTGGTAGCAGAAATCAAGAGCATGGGGAGCACCAGGAATGCTGGGAACATTAGTTCTAGTGGCAGACACATTGCGGGATCTCCTAGATACTAGAGCAAAGTCAACCTGGAGCAAGTTACTGTTGCGGGTGGGGAATGGAGGGAAAGCAAAATGAGAGACATAAGTAGTCATAGTGTCGAGGAAAAATTAAAGGGAAGATATCTTGCAACTTCTAGGAAATCTCCACCAATGGAGCAAAGAAAAAAAAGACCTCTATTATTCTGTGAGCACCAAACCAAACTGGGTTAGGGTCTCAAACAATTTGCTCATATGATCGCGAAGACAGACAGAAACTCCTGGATTAGAGAGGGCTTCTCTGAGGGCTCCCAGATTGGAGAGGGTGCAGGTTAGGCTGAGGGACCCATCCCCCATACACAAATCTTTGTGCACAGGCCCCTGGTACTGTATATATTGTCTCACTTGTCTGGTGGGCCATCGCCAGTGTTAACCATATTATCCTCCTTATTTCCATAATTGCCTTGACTCATTCTCCACTCATTTCATGCATAGGAGATTTGTCTCTTTTATTAGATTCCAAACTGTTGGAAGGCCAGACACATATTTTGCATCTGAAGATTCAGATTACCCAGCACAACCCTAGGCACAAAACTGATGCTTGATAATGCTAGGTGGAGGACAAGAGGGCACTTCCCAGGTAAAGAAAATGCTCTCAGAAAGCTAATACCCCAGGGGTATTAACAAGATTATAATGACTGCATTGAGTAAGAAGGGAAGATAGTAAGATTCAAACCACAGGGAGGAGTGGTAATGACTAAAGATTTATGAGCTATAGCCAAGCCTGAAAGTACCGGAGAAGCCACTTGATTAAAACTTAATAAAAGCAATTTCTCAAGAAATGAAGAAGTGTTATATATCAGAAGATTAGAAAAATTCAGTTTTTAAAAATGGGAAAAGAAGATGGATCTAGTAGGGAAGTCTTTTTAAGAAAGCATTCTGAGTTGTTCAGGCTGAAAGGTAAATAGCTATTTCATTCTACTTGTCATCTGCATCACCTACAAAAGATATATATTACCTTTGAATTTTGAGCTGTGCCGACTCAGCTAAAAATCTTAAATCACAATTACAAAAACTAACTTTTTTTTTTAAAATATGTACTATGTGCCAAGACTATTTCACTGCATTGTGTGGATTATAATAGTTAATTACTGCATTAATGTAATGAGTTAGGAACTATTAAGGTAACTGCATCTCAGAAACTTCTAATAACTTTCAGAAGGCTGTACTTCTCACAAGTGGCAGAGCCAAGGTTTGCACCAACAACCACTATTCCTAAACCACCTTTCTTAACCTTGGTACCACAACACCTCCCAAGTATAAAGAAAACTTATTTACTTAGATGTTCTAATTCTGTGTGTTTTCATGTAGAAAAGAACACAGCTCCCTCTAACTTAATGTACATGCTGTCTTCTGCCCCAGATTCATTAAAAGTAGCCCTCTCCCCTCTCTCTCTCTCTCTCTCTCTCCCACACACACACACACACACACACACACACACACACACAACTGTCTATTGGTCCATCCTTCTTTCTTTATTTTCCATGCTATATCCAGTTGAAAACATTGCACAGTCGCTCACCTGCCCATTGGCATTCTGTGGCTGATTTCTGTTAGGTGTTAGTGGGAATCAGATAGCAGAGTGAAAGGGTTGGCTTAGTATGGCCCTACTTTTTCCCTCTTCTGAAATCCATAACTGATGTTCCAAAACAATGCCGTATCTCTCACCTGGCTTTTTGCCAAAACTGTCTTTGAGACTAGACATACTTAGGCTGAGGTCAAATTGTGTGACTTTCGTCAGAGGAGAGATGAAAGGGACCCCCAAAATGATGGGGTTTGCAGCTGCTACTTCTTGCTTACTGTGCATTAGTCCGGCTACCAGTTATTTCAAGTGATCTTCCCAGCAATCTTTGAGGTAGGAAGTATTCTAATTACCTCAGGGCGAAACAAAGCGGGCTTCATTTTAGAAAATGCCCACATTCGCACTGTTTTAAAAGACATAACAAGAGTTCATTTCAAGTTTATCTGATTCCAAAGTCTGTGCTCTTTTGACCATATCAATTGTATGCCAAAGAGTTATGAGGTTGCAAGAACACTTTTTGGTAATAAGTAAGATCTATCCTCTTGTGAGCAACCACTAGGTGCCAGGCTCTTTGCTGAGCACTTTGTATGTGTTATTTAAGTTAATTCCTCCTAATTTTAGGAAATATTAATGAATATTGCTGAATGAATTAGAGTATGAGTAAGTAAATGAAAGTATTGAACCTGAGTTTAGTTTTGAGAGGAAAACAGCAGAAGTTCAAAGTGTTATTGAACTAAATTGAATTTCATAGTAAATAAAAATTATTTCTGTATTGCTGCATGTTTCAGAGTGCAACAATATTTTCTGTTTTGGACCAAACTGAACAGTTAACTTGTTTAACAAGGCATTGATACATAGGAATTGATTCTTAGTTGGGAAGATGAATAACGTTGGCTCTTTATAAAGACAGAAGGAACTATTTTTCAAGCTGATTTTGAACATGTCTCAAGGAATTGGTATGACATCTTGATCCATTATCTTTTTATTGTAATTCCTTTCTAATTATATGACCAACTGTGTGGAATTTTTCTTTGTGTGATATTTAAGAGTAGCCGATGGAAACTCTCATTCTAATAATGTTTTTGTTTAAATTTCTTTATTGATTAAGGTTATATATGTGTCTTATCCCCCTATTAATTCCCGATTCCACCCACTCATGCCCTCATCCCCCTGTTTCTGATAATGTGGTAAGTCACAGCTCTTATCTCTCAGGACACATCCTGTATATTTCCTGATTCTTTGCCTTTGCTTTGCACTTTACTCTGTTCAAATGCTCTTAGTCTTCCTCCCATGCCCTCATCTATCACCTCACACCCATGTTCTCAGTCAGCAAGATCCTTCTAAAATATACCATTCTCCACATACTCCCCAGGGGGGGGGGGTGGAATTTATCTATTCTGATTTTCTGCTAGCAAAACCTGGTGTTTGTTTGCAGCTTTACTAACATTAATTATGTTTACTTCTCTATATCTCCTAGTGGATTGTAAATGGATTGGAGAAGGGGATCCTGCTGTTGAGGCCTATATCATACTACTTTCCCCTACCCATCCTAGTCTCCATTAAGTTCCTTTAGCATGCCAAGTTCTTACCCATGTTAGGACTTTATGTTTTGGTTTCCTCTGCCTGTGTGTTAGACACCTAGTGGAAACCATAATTTGTTTTCCCTTTTGCTCAGAATATAGCCATCTAGTGAGAAACTACATTTTCTAGCTTCACTTTCTTTGAGGTGAAGCCACAGTACAAAACCATATGAGTATGAGTGGAAATTATTATCTCACTTAATCCTCTCAACAATATTTAGAGAAGATAAGACTCAGAAAGTGTTAGAAACTCAATTAAAAGTGTATATTTTCAAGCCGAGACTCTCCCATGTCATGCTTCTCTTAAAATTTTGGTTTGCAGAAATCTGGTGGATTACTGACTCTGGATTGTTAAGTGAAAGAGAAATAAACTTTCATATTGGTTAGTCAACGAATTTTAGAGTACATTTGCTAACCATTACCTCCAACAAATATACCTCACAGTATTTTTCAACCAGTAATACATGTTTCTGGCCTTCAGGTCTCAGGTTAAATATTTCTTCCTCAGAGAGACTTTCCAAACTTCTAGATCTCAACAGTTTTCTCTTGTACATCCTAACTTATGACCCAGCTTTTTTCTTTTAGAAATGCTAGCATAATCTAAAACTCTTTTTAACTTAAGTGATTATTTGTTTCTCTCCCTCATTAGATTGTAAACTCCATGAGTGCAGGGACCATGTCTACTCATTCACCTGTATTAACACACCATTTGGCACTGAATTGAAACACTCAATAAAGATTTGTTTCTAGATCTTAGCTATTCTAAATAATGCTGCTATGAACATAGGAGTGCATATGTTCTTTCTGATTGGTGTTTCAAGCTTCTTAGGGTAGATTCCTAGAAGTGAGATCACTGGGTCAAATGGCAGTTTCATTGCTAATTTTTTGAGAAACCTCCACCCTATTTTTCATAGTGGCTGCACAGTCTTCATTCCCACTGGCAGTGTACTAAGGTTCTCTTTTCTCCACATCCTCACCGGCATTTGTTGTTTGTTGATTTATTGATAGTAGCTATTCTGGCAGTTGTGAGGTGGTAGCTCATTGTCATTTTGATTTGCATCTCTCTGATGGTTAGTGACATTGGGCATTTTTCATATGTCTCTTGGCCATTTATATATCCTCTCGGAACAGCCCAAGTGCCGCCAATAAATGAGTGGATAAAATAGCTGTGGTATATTTACACCATGAAATACCACGCATCTGTAAAAAAGAAGGATCTCTTGCACTTTGTGGCAACATTGAGGGAACTAGAAAATATTATACTAAGCAAAATAAGCCAGTCAGAGAAAGACAAATATCACATGATCTCACTTAGATGTAGAATCTAATAAACAAAATAAATGGACAAACAAAATAGACCCAGAGACATGGAAGCATGCAACAGACTGAGGATTCTCAGAGGAAAGGGGAGGGGAAGAGATTAACTAAAGAACTTATATCATACATGCATAACTCATGGACACAAAAAATAGATCAGTGAAGGCTTGGGAAGGGGGCAGGAGTGGGAAGGAGCCAGTGAACGAGGAAAAGCAAAAAGGGGACATCTCTAATACTTTCAACAATAAAGATAAATTTAAAAAAATTTTGTTAAGTAAATACAGTTAACAGTAATAATTTTGGAAATCATTGCCACACATCAAATTTTTACAATTGGTATGAGTTATACTAAAAGTGTTTTAGGCCCATCATCTTATTTAATTTTCTCAACAACATATAGGGAAACCACTTAATAATATAGTTATCCCACTTCAATAACTCACACAGGGTTGTGCAATTCAAAGCTTGTGTTCTCAAATAGAGATTCTCCTCTGTGTGCCTTTCTCTCTTAATAGTATGGTTAGCAAGAGTCAGTGCCAATGTCCAGGAAGTTCTAATTGAGAAATCCAGGATTTCTGCTAAGTGAGGTTCAGATTCTAGTGAATTATGACCACACCATAGCAGGCCGATTTCAGTAACAGGCCTAAACACCACCTCATTTCCTATGCAAGTACAAAAATTAGCTTCTTGTCTCTACGTGACTGCAAGAGAAATCCTGACTAAAACACTGTTTACAATATAAAAACTTTACTCTAAAGCCTGTGTATTTAATTCAAGGTACAGCATAAAGTAACATTGTTTTTGAACTCTATATACTAGTAATTTCCAAAGGGGCAAATACAAGATTTTAAAAATTTGATCTGAAATTTATTCATATTTCAGAACTATGAATAATAATTCTCATATTGCATGTTTGTTGTTTACAAAACTCTTACACATCACACAAGCCAAAAGTTTAATAGTTAGCAGAGAAAAAATATTTGTAACTGTAAAAAAAAATGTGCAAAAAAGATCAGGAAAAGCATTAAATCAGGTCACTGAGAGTCCAGGTCTGCCCTGCCCAGTGTGGTAGCCATCATCCACAGTGGCTCTTTACATTTAAATTAAATAAAAACTAAAAACTTAATTCCTCACTTGCATTAACAACTAGCCACATTTTAGGGGCTTAATAGTCACATGTGTCTAATGGCTTCTGTATGAGACAATGCAGATTTATAGAATATCTGCATTACTATAAATAATTCTACAGAACAGCATTGTTCCAGAGCAATAATGTTTTGTTCTTGAGACACTTAAATTGGTCAAAATTTATTGAGGACCCCTAAGAGCTTTCTTAAAACTATGAATTATAATTAATATTTATTGCATTAGATATTATAATAAAATTTAAAATACCAACTTACATTCCATTAGCCTTCAGAACAGTGAAATCATCACATATCATATAGTCTCTGGAAAACTCCATATACCCTCATGAGAGTCAGGTGTGAGGAAGGGGAAAGACAAATAACATCTTAGTGATGTGAAATGTTTTAACCTCACAGACATCCTGAAATGGTCTCGAGGTCTCTTTTTTTTAAGGTTCCCCAGATCACACATTGAAAACCACTGGTCTATAACCTACTCTGCCCCTACCTAGTTTCCTTGTTCCATTTTCTTCTAAATGCTAAGGTGCTTCTTTTGCTCAAACAAAGATAAATGTTATGCCAAGTGTGCAATGTTTAGCAAAGTAAAATAATCTGACTTTATCAAACCAGGCTTCTTTGAGAAGGAAATAAAAACCTCTTCTACCCAGACACTAACTTCTAACTGAATTGAAGGCAAACTGCCTCATGTGAATAAATTAGCCATTGTTTGAATTAAGTGAGATTTAAGGATTTCTTTGCTTGGCCTCAATACATGTTCCTACATATATGAAAATCACAGTGGCTCAGGGAAAAGAGTTTCAGACAGCAACTTAATATTTATGCTTTGAATGATTCCAATAAATTTTGTGTTTATCATTATGTTACCACGTTAGATAGGACCTCTTAAAAGATAACTATGCAGCTCAAATGCCATAAGTTCTAAAAGTGAGAAAACATTATATTGGGTCGGCAACTAGGTAATTGCGGATTTTTTAAAGAAAATCAAAGACAATTTTTTCATGGAACTAAATAACTTTATTCTGTAATGTATTGCCCATTTTGATCAATGACCTTTTGCCATCTTTCAGGCAGCATCATAATCCCACGTTCAAAAAACTTCTGGTTTTTATTAGCAAAAAACTGAATCAGGTACGATTTGACATCATCATCATTATTGAAATTTTTACCATTCAAGGAGTTTTGTAAAGATCGAAACAAAAAGTAATCAGATGGTGCAAGGTCAGGACTATATGGTGGATGTGGCAAAACATCCCAACCAAGCTCCATTAATTTTTGCCGAGTGACCAAAGATGTGTGTGGCCTTGCATTGTCATGATGGAATACAACACCTTTTCGATTTGTCAATTCGGGCCGCTTTTCTTCAACTGCATTGTTTAATTTCGTTAGTTGTTCAATGTAGACATCAGAATTGATCGTTCGGTTGGGTGGTAAGAGTTCAAAGTAGACAATTCCTTTGTAATCCCACCAAACTGATAACAAAACTTTCTTTTGATGAATATCAGCTTTTGATGTTGTTTGAGTTGGTTCACCTGGCCTGCTCCACAATCTTTTCCGCTTGATATTGTTGTAAACAACCCATTTTTCATCGCCAGTTATCAGTCGTTTTAAAAATGGATCATTTTCATTACGTTTCTTTAGCAAATCGCAGCTGCTAATGTGTTGCGTTAACTGTGATTCTTTCAGTTCGTGAGGAACCCATGTATCGAGTTTTTGAACATAGCCAAGTTGTTTTAAGTGATTTTCAATGCATGTATGTGATACATGAAGCTTCTCTGCAATCTCACGTGTTGTACTGTGACAGTCCGAATTGATTATTGCTTTGATTAGGGCGTCATCAACTTCAACTGGACGACCAGAGCGTTTTTCATCTTTGAGTGAAAAATCACCAGAACGAAATTTGGCAAACCAATTTTGACACTGCCGTTCTTTTAAGGCTTCGTCACCATAAACAGCACATAACTTTTTATGAGCTTGCGATGCGTTTTTCCCTTTGCAGAAATAAAAAAGCAAAATATGACGAAAATGTTCCTTTTGATTTTCCATTTTTCAACGAACGCCAAACGAAAACTACAAAACAGATCAAAAAACTTTTTTTACTGATTAACAGCTGAATAGCCAACTATCAAATAACAAAATGTGTTTTACATTTGTACTACGTCTGCAAACCTAAAAATTCAACTGAAGCCATATATGTGTGAAACCCGCAATTACTTAGTTGCCGACCCAATATAATGCTATACACATCTTGAATTTTCAGAATAAAGACTTTCTCTGCCAATGCACTGAATGGCTGATAAAGCACCTTGTAATACTTTAACCATAACAGACGTTGCAAAGATGCTTTTAGTAAAAGCTGGCTCTTTTTTCATGACTTAGTAAATGTATATTCTGGTAATATTCTTAAGTTGTATTATTTTAATGGTAAAAACTTGAAAGATATTCCACAGATTTTACTGGTATCTATGACTCATGTTACCTCTTGCTAAGCTTTCTTTTTATATCAATGCACAATGTTTGAGGGGCATAAGGGAATGAGAGAAAGGGGAGAATTTTCACTGTAGTAATAAAGGCTAGACCTACCTGGGTCAAACATTTCACCGAGATCAGTTGTAGCCTCTTTTCTTCTGAAAATTTCTTGATAGTCATTGGCAAGATTGACTATATTCACAAATAATCTCATCACTCCTCTCTAGATGACACCAGTTCACCCTTAAAACTCTTCAAACTTTTTTTTTCTTCTAGATGAGCTAAGTGTGTATCAAGAATAAGTGTGACCTTTGAGACCACCAAAGATAGTTTCCCAAGTGATGCTGTTTGGTTGTGTTGCTGAATTAATCTGTAATCATTGATAAACTTCTTTCAGGGTTTGAGACAGGGCTGCCACTGAAGGCTGTGGTGTAAGGAGGACCTTATTCATATATGATCTTAAGACAAAGAAGTCACCTCTGTAGATTCATACCAGCCTGACTCTTAAGAAAGAACCAGGACTAGGCAAAATTTTTCTATGATTGATCTGGACCTCATCTAGTTACTTCTTCAGCTTTGCTTTGGAAATGTCTTCTTATTAAAACCTCACAAATGTATAATCTGTTATTGTGCCTGGGAACACGCAATGTTTGACATAATATGATAGTTTGACCATGCAAAGAATTATGAGTTTGCAAGCTCCTTGTATGCATACTGTTTTTTACATTTTTAATTAAATTATTATCTGTGTACATATTTTAACATTGCCCCCCCTTCCATACATACCCTCCCTCCCCAGAGTTTTGTGTCCATTGGTTATACTTATATGCATGTATACAAGTCCTTCGGTTGATCTATTATCTTCCCCAGATCTCCCTATCCTCCCCGCTGTAATTTGACAGTCTGCTTGTTGCTTTAAAAAGAAACCATCAACAAAACAACAAGAAAGCCCACTGTGTGGGAGAACATATTTGCAAATGTTACCACTGATAAAGGTTTAATCTCCAACATCTACAGACAGTTTATACAACTAAATAAAAGGATGATGAATGATCCAATTAAAAAATGGGCAATGTATGCATACTTTTTAATAATAATATCTCTCCTTTTGTCAGTAACCCATACATTTCTGAGTACTTTTCATATTATCTAAATAAATTCCTCATAACTCTATGAAATAGATACTGTTATAATTTCTAATTCACAGAGAAAGAGTCTCAGGAAGATTAAGAAGCAATTTTTCTGGGATTGAGCATCAGGTTATCTGTTTCCAGATCCCTTCCTCTAACCTTGAAATGTCCTTTGTAGGCTTAGCATAAACTAGGTGTTTTTTTTTTTTTTCACCTACCTTATTTTAATTTCTATTCAAATATATATTTCTGTTTGTTGATTTATTGATGGTAGCCTTTCTGGCATATATACTAATAAAAGCCTATGTGGTGTCTCACCCTCACGTCATCACAAGATGGCCACCCCACATCGTCTCAAGATGGCCGGCAGGGGAGGGCAGTTATGGGCAATCAGTCCAGCAGGAGAGGGTAGTTGGGGGTGACTGGGCCAGCAGGGGAGCAGTTAGACATAAATCATGCCAGCAGGGGAGTGGTTTGGGGGTGATCAGGCTGTCAGGCAGAATCAGTTAGGGGGAATCAAGCAGGCAGGCAAGCAGTTAGGAGCCAGCAGTGCCAGATTGTGAGAGGGATGTTCAACTGCTGGTTTAGACCCAATCCCATAGGGATCCCAAACATCCCCCGAAGGGTTCCAGATTGGAGAGGGTGGAGGCTGGGCTGAGGGACACCCTAATTTCCGCTTCCCCCAATGCACAAATGTATATAATATACTTTGACCTGGACCTTTGACATGGATTAGTTCATTTAATCTATACAACCTTATGGAGTGATTATCATTATTATCCCATTTTGATTTGAAGAGAGGCTTTGTAAAATAAGTTACCCTATATTGTATCACTACAAATTATAATATCTGTCTAGCACATTATAATGGATTAAATCCAAAGTCCTTTAAATAACTCTTAAATATTATTTTAAAAATAATTGCAAGCAGCCAGGCTTGCAATGACCCATGAACCAAGAGATCAATTCCTGGTCAGGGCACATGCTTGTGTTGTGGGCTTGAGCCCCAGTGGGTAGCATGCAGGATATGACTCTCTCATTTATGTTTCTCTCTCTCTATCCTTCTCCCTTCCTCTCTCTCTAAAATAAATAAAAATTTATATATATATATATATATATATATATATATATATATATATGTAACATTGCAAGCAGAATTAGCCTTATATTAAAACTAGAGGCCCAGTGCACAAAAATTTTGCATGTGTAGAGTTCCTAGGCCTGGCCAGCGATCAGGGCCAATTGAGGGCCTGCTGGCCAGGACCTCCATTCCCTGGTTGCTGATCAGGGCCTTCCTTTGTTATGCACTGGTCTCTCTTGATCATCACATGTCACAGCAAGTGATTGAACTCCCAGTCTCCTGGTTGAACTCCCTTGAGGACACTTTTCATATTAGCCTTTTATATATATGGATTAGTATTTGGTGTGCACTGAGTATTGCTCTTGCTTAACAGCATTTTCTCTCTCTTTCTAATTGGTGACTATAACATCTCTTTATGTTAGAGAGGTTTATAAACATCCTTCCTTAGGGGCATCTCTTGCAAAGATGTCAGATCAAGATGTAGTTCAAATTTGTTAGATGATGTCCTGCACTGTTCCAGATTCACGAGCTGTAAATGTCATTCTACAGTATCCTCTTAAGGCAGCTCATACTTTATCATGCTTCTTCATCTAATTTTTATGGATGGAGATTACTGGAAATTAAGGTATCATGAGTTTCTGATTTTATGTATATGATTTCCTCCCTGTTCCACATCATTTCATATATTGTCATGAAGTTTGGCATTCAGTCTTGCTTGACCTCATTTGTATAAAATTATGCTCTTTAAGAGCCAAATTCTTTCTTTTCCTGTGAACTGAGGCTACTTTGTGAGTTTTATAAAGTAGCTTGATGAAACATGTTTATCATCATAATTGAACTAATGGTGAATGAATGTTCCAGCAGCTGAACTTTTTAGAAGAATAAGCAGGAGGCTGTCACATTATTTAATGTAAACTCTAGCTAAGTGGAATGTGAGGGAAAGGTTTGGGAACTTCTTTTATTGCTCAAGTCGATTTCTTGTAACTGAGAAATGTGGGAAATAACCGAAGTGATTATTTCAGGGTTGGTTTCTCAAGCAATACTTTGAAATCTTTTTCAATTAAATAAATCTTAAGTGCCTGCTTTGTGCAAAGCTTGAACTAGTCACTTTGGATATGACATACCACCTGGCATTTAGAATCTAACATAATGTAACCCTGAGTACACTCATAAGTAATAAGTAAGAGAGGGTCAGAGAAGAATGAAAAAAATTACTTATATGTATGAAACAAACAAGAAGAACACTGTGGAAGCTATGGCAGAGCTTTGAAAACATGTGTAAACTTTTCTCAAGTACAGATGCAATCGAGACTTCTGGTTTCTCATAATGGCAGGCTAAGTTATTTAGAGTCAAACTCCCACTAAAAACAGATAAAAAGACTTGATAAAATAATTTAAAAAATATTTTAAAAGTTGTAGAGCCAAAAAACTAAAGAATTATTAGATAAAGATTTGAAGGAAATCAGGAACTCAGAAAATAAGTGGAGCATGAAAGAACCTTTTGTCTCTAAGGAGATTTGCTGGTTCCCCCAAATCTGAACATTATTTGTGATCACCCACATATAATGGCCAGTCCAACAGAAGACCACCTTCAGTAAGCTCCTAATCCAAGAGACTGCACATTCACAATAAAGAAGAACCAAGTGTAAGCCAGCTCTCAAACATATTTCAAGTGGAATGGTTAAGTCCAGGTAATATTAAACCTCAAAACTTAAGATTTAAGATGGTCATGGACTGGTAGTGATTTGGAACACAAATAGACTCAGAGAAAGAATCAAGTTCAATACAGGCACTCAATATCAATTTCAGTAAACTGTGTTTGCTTCCAGTAAGGTTACATCCATATCCATGCAGAAACTGTGTGTGTAAAGAGGTGTGTGTGTGTGTATATGTGTGTGTGTGTAGTTGTGTATAGGTACTGAGTATACTATAAAGTGACACTTTTAGCTCTTTTTTTTTTTTTAAGCTGTTACCTTTAATGACAAGGAATCTGCATGCTTTTGTAATTTTCTCAAGATAAGATACTGGGTAAATATTAAAGCTAAGCATATCCAGTTTACACATCTTTCTTGCCATGGAATAGTTTCTCTTACGGTTCTCAGTATTGAGTAATGAGCCCTATCAAAGACTTCCTATCTTCAAAATATACTAATCATGTTTCAATGTCCTTTGAGAACTTGTAATAAAAAAGCAACTTTTCTTGGATGTTATGACAGACATTTCCCTCAATTATTTGGACTATTGTGAGGTGTCACATATCTGGTGCATTCCTGCTGTACACTAGGATCATTAGCTACTTGAAATATCTATATCTATATCATCTATATCTATATCTATATCTATATCTATATCTATATCTATATCTATGTCTATGTCTATGTCTATGTCTATGTCTATGTCTATGTCTATCTATATCTGTATCTGTATCTGTATCTGTATCTATCTATATCTATATCTATATCTATATCTATATCTATATCTATATCATCATCTCTATCTCTATCTCTGTCTATCTCTATCTCTATCTCTATCTCTATCTCTATCTCTATCTCTATCTCTATCTCTATCATCTCTATCTCTATCTCTATATCTATGTACATAAAAGCCTAAGTGACCTGCTGACTAGACAACTGGATGACCGGCCAGTAGCTATGATGAGCACTGACCACCAGGGGCAGACACTCAACACAGCCAGACCCCTGATCAGCTGACAGATGGGCGCCAGAGACTGGACTGGAGGCTAGCGGGTGCAGCAGCAGCAGCACGAGCCTCTCCCTGGGTCACTCCCCCTGTGCTCCTGAGCAGCAGTGGGGCAGCAAGGTGCAGTGGGGCCCAGAATGAGCAGGAGCAGCGGTGCCATGCCCAGCCCAGGCTCACTTCTTTGTGCTGTGCTGTATCATCATGGACAGCTGGCTAGAGCCAGAGGAGCTGGTGGGTAAGGCTGGACTGCAGTGGTGGGGAGGTCCACTGATCCCCGCAGGCCAGGCTGAGGGACCCCTAATGGTCAGTGTACTTTGGTATAAGAATAAAATGCAAAGTATTTTTTCTTTCAGACTCCATTGCTGAATCATCAACAACTTTCTGACTCTTAAATGCTGGCCTGTGGCGGGGGCCATTCTCTGACCACTTCTCAATGTATCTACAATCACACCCTAGGTTAACTTACCTAGTTCCATAGCTTTAATTACCATTTGTATGCTGATGATGCTTCCATTGGTATTTCCACCTCTCACATTTTCCCTGAGTATCAGAACAGACGCTGCAACTGTTCAACAGCTTCACGTAGAGGCATCTCAAATCCAGTTTGTCAAAAAAACACACACAAAAAAACAAAAAACAACCACCAAAAAACAGCAACAGAAACCTCTTTCTATCCTCCTATTACTAAATAAAGACTAGGACTGACTTACCCCTAGTCTTTATTTAGTAAAAGGCACCACAATTCACTCAGTTGCTAAGTTCAAAACTGTGTTGCCTGCATTGATTCTTCACTTTTTCCACACCCTGCATCAAATGCATTAGCAAATCCTATTGATTCAATCTTCAGAATATATTATTCATTCAATATTTCTCACTCCTCCTACTAACTCCTTAGTCCAAGCCACCATCGCTGTGTCATATGAACTACTGTAACAGCACCAAACTTGTCTCTTCGCCTCTACTCTTGTCCCCTACCCTCACTACTATCTATACTCTAGCCAGGCTAATATTTTAAAATGAAACAAAACATTCCACTGCCTTGATCTCTGTCTTTCCATGCCTTCCCACTACACCGAGAAGAAATCTAAAATCTTTTCCAATCCTGACAAGTTCTTTATTAAAGTCCCCAGCTACCTCTTCAGCTTCAATTCTGAGACACTTCCTTTCATTTATTTCACTATTTCAATCTTTTTTTTCCTTATTCTTCCTCACACTTGCCAGGCACTGTTTCATTTCACGAACTTTGTTGTTGTTACTCCTCTGCCAGCAATGTTCTCCCACCAGAGAGTCACATAACTTCTTCCCTCATTTTATGATGTTTTCTGTTAAAATAACACCCATCCTCATAAACATCTCTTTGGAATACCCTAGCAATTTCCTTGCCCATTTATTTTTCTTCCTTACCCCATCTCATTTTTTTTTCTGATATAAATATTAGGATATATCATAATAAAACCTAATATTATGCTATATATTTGTTTATTTGTTATTGCCTTGTCTTCCCCACTCTAATACCAACATGACCAAGACAGAGCTTTGCTGTGTCCTCAGTTTCTAAAATAGGCCAGGCAAATGGAAGCACTTGACACATATCTGTTGAATTATTGACTGCATGAATAAAGTGAGTGAGTGAATGAGTGGATGGATGGATGGATGGATGGATGGATGGATGGATGGATGCAAGTGTGCCAGGTTCTTAAGTTATATGGAATGGAGTTTTCATTTACTAATAGGCTTCAAGCTGGCTTGGTCCCAGATAATGAAAGAACCTATTTTCTCTCTATTTTCTAGAATCTAGCCTTGGAACCTGGTTAAATTTAGGTAAAAATAATTCTTTCTTTTCTTTCTTTCTTTCTTTTTTTTTTTTTTACATAACAGGATTATTAAAGCTCTTCATCCTACTACATCTGCTGTGGGAATAATAACAGAACCTACTTCATAAGACTGATGTGGAGATTAAACAATTTAATGTATAAAAGTATTTAAGGTGCCAGCATATATGGTATAGAAAAAAAAAGTGATATATATATACCCTACCTGAAAGGAGAAAAAGGATGAGCTTTAACGATAATACTAACAAGAACAATAACTCTAATATAAATAACAAATAATCACTGCCATTCGCTAAAACTTATTATATGTGCCTTTCTTAGCACTTTACATACATCTGTTATAGCATCCTTGTTAGTGGCATGAGGATGGCTACTGTTTTTCTTCTTATTTTACAGAGGCAGAAACTGAGTCTCAGAGAGGGTAAGTAATGCCACCAAACTGAGTCTCAGAGAGGGTAAGTAATGCCACACACATACACACACCTGAGTGAAGAGAAAGAAATAACCAGTTTTTAGATTGAAAGAGTCAATATTATACATATATCAATTTTTCCAGAATTAATCTATAAATTATATTAACCTATTAATCTACAGACATTATATTAATCTATAAATATAACTTCAATAATAGACAAGTAGGTTTATTTTCTTTGGAATTAGGCAAATTGATTCCAAAGTTCACATGGAAAACAAACTTGAGAAGAAGCCATGAAATCATCAACACCGGCAGGTATTGAAGACTATAAAGACAGAAATTTTATGTTAAAAATTTTATTATTTAAAAAAGTTTTAATTTCTTTCTGTAGAACTTATGCTACAATTTCACCTTTTCAATATTAAGGCCATAAAAATTTTGATGCCATCCCTAAATATTCACCTATATATCTAGGAACACTGCTGCCTTTTTAATTTTTTTTATTTAGATAGCATTGATTTATAACATTCTATAAGTTTCTAATGAACTACATAAGTAACTAAATTCACAAGAGAGTAAATATATGCTAAAGAAGGCATTTAAAAACTATGGGGGAAAGGAATAAGCAAATAAATGGAGTTGGAACAAATATTTAACCATCTTAGAAAAAGCTGAAGCTGAATCTGATGGCTGTAACATCTCAATTTGAAAAAAAAAAAAAGTTTTGGAATGGGAAAGTATTATGGAAACAAAAAAATAGATACTATTAATAAATAATGTAATGAATTAACTATACTGAAAAATAATGCTCTTCATGGGAAACACAACTGAAAAAAAATACAAATGGAAAGTACAAAATAAATATTTTGCAATTTATTTTGTATAAAAATATTTGTTTTATGTATAAATATTATAAATAAATGATAATACCAATAATCTATAGAAAAATTTCCTAGAAAGTAAAATATAAAGGGCTATTAAAAAAAAAAGAATTCCAGTGTCACTCTTTAGAGAAATATAAACTC
This sequence comes from Pipistrellus kuhlii, assembly GCF_014108245.1. NCBI lineage: Eukaryota > Metazoa > Chordata > Mammalia > Chiroptera > Vespertilionidae > Pipistrellus > Pipistrellus kuhlii. Next base: position 156,307,947 of record NW_023425404.1, read on the forward strand.
AAACAATGAAATGTTAGTTTCATTTATCAGGCTGGTAAAGATAAAAAAAAAATGACATACTGCATTATTACCGTATTTTCCAGCGTATAAGACGACTTTTGAAATGAAAAAAAGTCAACGAAAATCGAAAATCAGGGCTTGTCTTATACAAGTATATCCCGAAAAAACGTCTCGATATGCCGCTAAACGAATTTTCCAACTCGATCCCGCACCAATCACTGCAAGGCTGCTCGGACTGCTTCTCTAACTCAGCCAATCAAAGCAGGCTTTTTATGCATGCAAATTATACATGTTCTGTACCCAAAGCTACACTGTGTTCTAGTAAAAAGCCTGCTCAGATTGTCCAGAGTCAGAGAGGCAGTCTATTAAAAAAAGAACTGGTGTTGCCTATGAAGTTGGGGGTAGTCTTATACAGCGAATATAGGCCTAAACCTATGTTTTAACTGTAAAATTAGGGGGTCGTCTTATACGCCAGAAAATACGGTACTAGGATGCTGAGAAACAAGCATTTTCATAATTTAATAGAGGGAGTTTAAATTAGAACAAATTTTTTGGAAGTGTTTTGGCAATGATTATCAAAATGCAAAATGTGTGTACCCTTTTACTCAGAAATTTATAATCTGTGATTTTACCCTACAGATATACTTGTATATAATAGCTTGTATACAAAAATAAATACACAAATATTTACCTAAATTTTATTTATCATATAAAAAGTCTGGAAATACTTAAATGCCTATCAGAATGGACTGGTAAACTAACAATGTACATATATCTAATAAAATATCCTATTCCCACTCCCCATCCTGAGTTAATAAGAAAAAAAAAGAAAGAAAAAAAAGGAAGAAAGGAAGGAAAGAAAGAAGGAAGGAAGAAAAATGAACTGAGTGAAATAATGCTCCTATCATATCACAAATATGCTAGTGTATGCAAAGAACATCTCTGGGAATATATTGAATTATTAGGTAAAAATAAATACTAGGAGTGTAAGTAAACTAGAAAGTTCAGAATTTGGGGTGAGAGGAAATTTATTTTTCTTTTTTCAAAAAAAAAAAAAAAAGGTAAAATACCACTGCACACTGAGTGGTCAGATTATTATTATCTCTGAACGTATAATAATCTGGTCACTCAGTGTACTTCTCTTGAGTACCTAATTTATTTGATATCAAAGATTCTATAAATTGTGCACCTGATCAGTTTTCCCTTTTGCTCTGGCTGATAGAAAGCTCAGGGAAAATAGGTGGTTGATCTTCAGCAAAAGACTAGAATACTTTAGGTACCCATTTGAGATACAAATACATTGAGTATTATGGATTCAGAGATCATAATAATCTGGCCACTCAGTGTATAAACCCTTATATTACTTGAATTTTTATCATGTACATGGTTTTTAAAAAATATACGTAACACATATAACTATTTTCTGATCTACGTTTTGGCCAATGGTTAAGAAATTGATTTTGGGTGGTATTCACACAATGCAATATACAGTTATTGTGTCATAGAATTGCACACTTGAAAGCTGTATAATGTTATTAATCAATATCACCACAATAAATTTAATTTTTAAAAAATTAAACTTTATATGTATGACCTATGCAGAATGCTATATATACATTATACCTCAATTAAAAATATGAATGTAAAAAATAAAAAGATAAATGTATTAATAACAATACTAATAAAATCATATTTCTCTTAAAAATAAGAGAGAAATAGCAAATGGAATAAAATGATGTGACAGTAGGAATGCGGCTATCTTTTGACTAGATGGCCCCAGGAGAATCGTAATTGGCTCAAAGAGAACTGGGTTACAGCTAAGTATACCCAATGTGTTCTGAGGTAATTGTTAAGAATAATGAATATTTTTCATAAAGAATCTAAGTAATGGTCTTCCTTAATTATTGATTGGCTTGCCTAATAAATGAGGGATTTATCTGACTTGGTGAGATTTGCATTTTAGAACAATCACTTTGCAGTGAATAAGATGGATTAAAATAGGGACATACTGGACCCATGGAAACTATTATAGTTAGGAGGCCATTTCAGGCATACAGGAAAAGGTTTGATAAGGCCAGAAGTAAGTTGGTGGCAGAGGGAAGAGAGCAGAGGATTAAATGAGGGTTCAAAAGGGTTTAGAAATGGTAGGACTCAAGCCTGGCTGGTTGTGGGGCTGAGGGAGAGGGTCAGTCCATAATGACCACTAAGTCTCTGGCTTGGACAGATGGATGAACTGTCATGTAATCTACACTACTAAAAGAGTAAGATGAAAATTGACCATACCTTTGCAACACCCACCAGCCAATCAGGACTGATTATGCAAATTAACCCAACAAAGATGGCAGGTTAATTTGAATAGTCAGGCACTGAGTGGCAGGAGGCAGAGTGGGATTCTTGTCTTGCAGGCTTTCTGCACCACCTCAGCTGCTCTGGGCCTCTGGGAAGCATGGGAAGGAAGGCAGCTTCATGCTGGAGCAAAAAGGCAGCTCCGGCCAGAGCAAAGGCAGTGCTGGAATCCAGGGGAAGGAAGGCCCATTCTTGCATGAATCTTCATGCATTGGGCCTCTAGTAAAACATAAAAACAGAAGAACAGAGGATTTGGGGAAGATAATGAATGCACCTCCTTCTCTTTGAACTCTCTGGCCCATGAGGTTGGGCATAATCATGAGTAAATATGTATGAGAGGTGAGGGGACAGTTCACTTTAGCAATGACAATTTAGTTTCAGGGGAAGAGAAAACTCTCCATGTGAATGGTGTATTCTGGAAGGAGATTTGACTACATTAAAATGATATCATATTTTTATTGGTGCCAAGAAGAAAATACAGAAGACAGGTATCAGTCTAGACCAAGACTGTAGCACCTGATAGAGGTTTATCAGTTTTACATGTGAGACTGTAGTGAAGGAAAGCTGATAGAGCTGGGAAGGCGTAGCTGTCAGGATGTCTTAGCCTGCTGAATTACTGTGTCATGGGAAACAAATGCACCTCACCTAGAAATACAAAGAGGGTCTCTTTCTGGAGAAGCTATGCCTCAGCATTCCACAGAATCTGGGTGTAGCCAGGGTGGAGCTGGCTGGGTCAGAAGTAATGTAGGTAACTGGGGATAAAAATTAAGAATCCTGGAGTCATGCCCTGGCTTTGTCACTAGCTGGTTTTAGAAATCTTGTCTAAAGGTAAAATGTGAACCAATTGTAATTTTGACAGCTGATATAGACAAGGAGAAAATATCCCAGGAGTATGGGAAGGTTTCCTGGAGGAGGTGATAAACAAATTAAAATAATTTTTCAGATCTTAGTGCCTTTAAATGTTGGGTTAGGTGAAGTGTAAGAAAGTAGGCCAAGGGGAACAGGTCCAAGGAGAAGAAACAGTACAAATAAAAGCTTTAAGCCAAGAAATACAATAGATACCTTCAGAAAGATTATAAGTAATTGGATATGACTTTTAGAACATAAATAGGTGAAAGAGATTTTCTTCTTCAGTCCTTGCAATCACCCTCTAGGTATATATTAATGCTGACATACTTAAAAGGAAATTGAAATTCATAACAGTTTCACTTGCCTCAAATCCCATATCTTGTAAATGGTAGAACTAGTAGTGTCTGCATGCTCCAAATCCTATTAACTATTAATTTTTATTACTTCCCCACATTAACATATTAAGATGGATGTGTGGCACAGCAGTAATGAAGGAATACTTTTCCGAATATACCAGCAGGCTACACTTTGAAAAACTCTTTGAGCCTTTAAGAAAAAAAATTATAGTGAAAAAATGTAAAACATGTGGGTCATTAGATATGTACTATTTGAACAATAAACATAAGGAAACAATTTTTTCTTGTGAAACCAGTCAAATAATTAAATAAATCACTAACCCTGGTTTCTTCATAGTAGTTCATTTTTAAGCAAAATCAACATAAGCCACATTTGGTGGCCTTGATTATTACAAATGTACATAAAAAGCCACAGCAATTTGATTTTCTTCTGCAAATAATTCACTGAAAGCAATTCCATTTTAGCAAAACCATGTACATCCGGGAACCCATCACAGATTTGACCTTCCCTTGAGTCCTTCTCTTTGGAGGACTTGCCACATGGTAGGTCCTCTCTGTACAAAATCAATAAAATATATTAAAAAAAAAATTAAATGTCAATATCTAGGTCAGGCATCCTCAAACTTTTTAAAGTGGGGGCCAGATCACGGTCCCTCAGAGAGCTGGAGGGCCGGACTATATGAACTACTAATTCCTACTGTAACACCTCGGCTGCGCTCACTGCCCAAAAAACCTGGCGGGCCGGATCAGACTCCTCTGCGGGCCGCATGTGGCCCGTGGGCCGTAGTTTGAAGACCCCTGCTAGGTTATTGATAATACTACCTTTGCTTCTCACCCTGCACAACCTAAATCACTTACCTATGAAATGTCCTCTCCTACTTTCTGCTTCCATCTTTGACAGGCCTAAGAGAATATCCTGAGTTTCTCCCCCCTATTTTCTGGAGAATAAAGCTATTTGTTTGAAAAGACATTTCATATCTCATTTAGTATTTCTAGGTAATTTATAGCATAACAATTTTTAGGTTATTTTGTTCTAAAATTCTTAAATAAATAAATCTCCTTCTGGAGTCAGAAGTGCCATATTCATTTTAAGAAGAATGCTCTCAAAGTTGTAGAGCAACCCCCTAAGTTGTCTGCCAGCTTCTTTGGAAATTGCCTGCCTCACTCTGGGTGGCCATGTTTCTAGTGTGTTCCCACTCTCCTGTCCACAGGGGTCTAGGCCATAAGTGGGTTCATTACTAAACTGTGCCAACTGAATCCTTTTCTTCTGAAATTTGGAATTCTATTTTCAAAATACTTGCGGTTCTAAAACAGTTCTTTTGTTGAGAGTGTTGCAGATGTAACAGTAGAAGTAAAAAATGTTCACATCTCTGGAAACTTTCTGCATTTGACAGCAGTGCATCCCAGACGGCCTTGTTAGCACCCTGTAACCATGGTCCCTTGGCCACAGTTGATTGGACCTGTGTGGACACTTGAGTCATTATGGCCAATAAAGTCTTCTATTCTAAGAATTGGAAATTGAATCTTAGGAAAAGCAAATTACGTTTTGTGGATGACTTTCCATAGAGACTGGGAGAGGAGAGAGAGAGAGAGAGAGAGAGAGAGAGAGAGAGAGAGAGAGAGAGAGAGAGAGAGAGAAAACTTTAAGCCAATGGAGAGAGGAAAAGACACAATACGTCACAAGAAAATTCCCGAGGGCTCTAGTGCCTATGTACTGAAGCCCTTCCTGCTACATTCTGAATGTTTGCATCCCCTCAGAGTTCATACGTTGAAACCCTCATCTCAATATGATGGTATTTGAAGGTGGGACCCTTGAAAAGTGATTAGGTCAGGAGAATGGAACTCTCATTAATAATACTAGTTCTCTTAAAAGAAAAAGCCACTACAAGAAGGCAGCCAGCAGATGGCTATCGGGAAAGCAGGAAGAAAGCCTTCACCAACAACCTGACAAACTGGCACCCTGACCTTCGATTTCCAGCCTCCAGACTGTGAGAAATAAATGTTTGTTGTTTGAGTCACCCAGTCCATGGTAATTTGTTACAGTAGCCCCAACTGACTAAGACACGCTCTGAATCAGCATTCCTATTCATTGACAACATGAGAATATCACTCTAATGTTCCACATTTTTTCTTAAAAACAGTAAAAAAAAAAAAAAGAAAGATGTTTATTCACTCAATATGATATTACATATGCAGAGATTCTAAGAAATTCAATGGTTAGAACATTACGTTAGCTCTATGTTTTCCATCTGTTCTTTCTGAGGCAGTCTCCTTGTGATCTTCCCTGGGTCTTGATGGTCATGATTTCCTCCTCCTCTTCTCCTTACATGATGACTTTACAATTTCCTAGGATGGGTCACTTCTCTTGGCTCATGTTATCTATTAGTTTTGCTTAATTTAAAAGCGAGTTCTTAAAATCTAAGACAATTCTGTTATACAACTATATGACATCCATTTGCTTATTTTTTAATGCATTCTGTTTTCAGATTTTATAATAAATGACATATTTTATTGTTGAACACTGTAGATAGATAATCTTAATTTGTACTGAGTACAAGGTTTAGGCCTTTGGAACTCAAAAATTTGAGTGTTGAGACCAGATTGTTGATAAGTTAATAAAAAACAATATACTGATGTTATGCTATATAATAAAAGGCTAATATCGGGTCTAGTAATAATTAATGTCGTTTTTAAACATTCGTTTAAAATCTTGCTTGGCGTTGACTTGTATTGACATAACCTTCAAACACGTGGTATCTACAGAACGCGTGAAGTGCAATTAACAAGTTTTGCTTGAAAAAGTTTGTGTTTGGTTTGGTTTTTGTTGCAGAACTAGGGCTAAGAAGATGGCTGTTGAAGAGCATATTTGGCACTGCATGCTTTACGAGTTCCAATTAGGAAGAAAAGCAAATGAGGCTGCAAAAAACATCTGTAGTGCTCTTGGTCAAGATGCAGTTAGCGCCAGAAAATGCCAGCATTGGTTTGAGAAATTTCGCGAGGGAAATTTTTCGTTAGATGACAAGAGTGGTCGAGGCCGTGTGTCCAATTTTGATCAAGAAGCTCTTCAAGCTCTTTTGGTGCAAAATCCTCAAATTACCCAACAAGAGCTTGCGACAACTTTAAATTGTTCACAAAAAACAATTTCCAATCAATTGCGTGCACTTGGCAAAGTCCAAAAGTTTGGAAAATGGGTTCCTCATGAGTTGACCGACAACAACCATAATCAAAGAGTCACAATTTGCAGTTTGCTCCTCTCTCGTCAAAACCGTTTGCCATTTTTAGAGCAAATTGTTACTGGAGATGAAGAATGAGTGCTGTATGTTAATTTGAAAAGGCGGCCTCAATGGTTGGACAAAAATGAGGCTCCGCAGCCCACGCCAAAACCTGACTTGCATGCGAAAAAAGTGATGTTGTGTGTTTGGTGGAATTTTAAAGGAATTCTTCATTATGAACTTTTACCATCTAACCAAACCATTACAAGTGCAGTGTCTAGTGCCCAATTGGAAAGGTTAGCCCAAGCTTTAAGAGAAAAAGAACCCGCGCTGATTAATCGGAAGGGCGTAATTCTTCACCACGATAAGATAACGCATGACCACATACTGCAAGAATCACTGCTGAAAAACTGCGCCAGTTGGAATGGGAAGTTCTCCCTCAACCTGAATATTCTCCTGATATTGCCCCTTCCAATTACCATTTGTTTCGTTCTTTGCAAAACTTTCTTCTTGGAAAAAAATTTAATAATGAAGAATGCCTCAAAAATGCATTGACCGAATTTTTCGCATCAAAATCACAAGAATTTTACAACAGAGGGATTAAAATGCTTCCTGAGCGTTGGGCACAAGTAGTAGAAAACAACGGCAACTATATTGTTGATTAAATTTTGTTGTATTGTTTAAATAGATTCGATTTAAAAAAGTATTAGAAAACGACATTAATTATTACTAGACCTAATATGCAAATAGACCAAATGGTGGAACAACTGAACAACTGGTTGCTATGACATTCATTGACCAGCCGGGGGCATGCGAGGAACATAGCCGGTGTTGGTAGCAGGTGGCAGAGAATGAAACATGGTGGGCATCAGCTGCGGCAGGATGGTGGAGCAGGTGAGCAGTGGCACCAGACTAAGGTGGGGTGCTGGTTGCTATCATTGAGGTGACCCTCTGGTGGTTACTGAAAATTCTTTGCTCAGGTATGCTGCAGTCCCACTCAGTACTCTCACCTGCTGTCTGCACTGGCCCTGCTTGCACATGCTTATGGTGCCTGGCACTGGCCCTGATTGCTTGGTGCCATGGCAGCTGCCAGCCCCAATTGCTCCTCAGGGTTTCTCCATGCCTCCTCTCCTGAGGGGTGATCAGGGCCTGCAGCAACCACTCATACCTGCAGCTGGCACGGGCCCCAATTGCTTTGTGCCATCAGTGGGTACAAGTGGGACCAACATTGGCAGCAGTGGGTGCAATGGCAGCAGGAGCAGGACTGCCAGCAGAGAGGGGGCTAGGGGACAATGGCAGGAGGGGTTGGGCAAGGGCGCATAGGATGGGCCACAACCTGCTTCTGTGCCTGCTGCAGCCTCGTGGCCTACAGTTCCTTTCAAGGTACACGAATTCATGCACTGGATCCCTAGTTAAGAATAATATCAAAGAATGGGTTGGAAAGAAAAATCAGTGATTAAGTGCTAGAGTTATCTGGGAAGTTAAATGGTCCACAGGCTGTTAGCAGACAGCATGAAGAAGGTGAAATCTGTTAAAATATATTGGGCTTAACAGGAAAACCTCTTACCTACGATATGAGTATTGGGGGCTATTCTTTCTGAAAAATGGAAGTTTCAATATCTTTCATCCTCACACATAGCCAGTCACTTGACTGAAAACAACCTTTTAGGCCTGCAACATAAAACAGTTCATCCTAGTCCTAAATTAGTATAAATTGGTGCCACTTTCCAAGACAGTTCTGAAAGGTAAAACCAAGGGCTCTTGATATCCATAGGATGTGATGTTCCTTGTGTGGTCATCAGTTATGGGCACTGCAATACGAGGAGAGTGACATATAACTATACCGATACACAGGACTACTCCTATGTAGTCCCTTGTAAGAAAAAAATTAAAATAACTAAACTATAAACAAGACCATGATTTGCTAAGTTGAAAATTATTAATAGCTATAATTAAATTCTTTTTAAAAAAAAAATATAGTTTATTGATTTTTCACAGAGATGAAGAGAGAGGGATAGAAAGTTAGAAACATCAATGGGAGAAAATCATCGATCAGCTGCCTCTTGCACACCCCCTACTGGGGATGTGCCTGCAACCAAGGTTCATGCCCTTGCCCGGAATCGAACCCGGGACTCTTCAGTCCGCAGGCCGACGCTCTATCCACTGAGCCAAACCAGTCCCGGCTATAATTAAATTCTTTACATGTATTATCTCATGTTCTCCCATGATAGATCAAAGTAAGAACAAGTGAGAGTATATAAAACCCCAATGTTGTCACTTACCCTGAATGACATAACATATAGCTGGTGGATCTGGCACACTCAACCATAGCTAAAGAGTTAAAAAACCCAAGGTCCTCCCCAAACATTGAGTTACTCAACTGCCGAGGTGACCCTCAGGTAACTTATAAGCTTCATATAATGTTAACTTGTTTTCCTTTTTTTTTTTTTTCCAATGAAAGAAATCACAAAGTTTAGTTTATTTCATTATGAATGGTCACCTCTTTCTTCTTACCACTGTATGCTATGACTTAAAAATCTAAAAAATATATTTTTATAAGTTAATTCAAACATTCTACTATTATCACCTGCTAGTTCTTATTTATGCCTGCCCCATCCACCAATTTGAAATTCCATTTAGTTTTCAGAACTATTGTCAGAAGTACATTATTTTTTAAAGAAGGGATTTTTTTTCTTAAAATTTCTTTTATCAAATGGGTCTATCACCTGCAAAGTTGGTCCATATAAAACATCTTCTAATCATTTTAAACCACTTTTATATTCAAGGAGGGTATTTATAACACATGTCAATTTGGATATCATGTTAAATAAAAGGTGCGGATCAGTGATTCTTAACTTGAACATGCATCAGAGTTGCCTAGAGGTTTTGTTAAAGCAGACCATTGCACCAATTCTCAGAGTTTCTGATCCAGTGGGTTGGAGGTAAGACCTGAGAATTTGCATCTCTAATATAATATATTGTCAGATGATGCTAATTTTGCTTGTCTGGGGACCACACTTTTAGATTCTCTGGTATAGACATATTATAATCTTAGTGTAATTTTATTCTAATGTATAGAAGAGTCTGTGTATTAAGAAAATAGAGAGCATGAGCCGAAACCAGTTTGGCTCAGTGGATAGAGCATTGGCCTGCGGACTCAAGGGTCCCAGGTTCGATTCCGGTCAAGGGCATGTACCTTGGTTGCGGTCATATCCCCAGTGGGGGGTGTGCAGGAGGCAGCTGGTCGATGTTTCTCTCTCATCGATGTTTCTAACTCTCTATTCCTCTCCCTTCCTCTCTGTAAAAAAATCAATAAAATATATATTTAAAAAAATAAAATAAAATAGAGAGCATGAATGTGAATGTGAGAATCTCTGGTATTAATTATACCTGTCCATAATCTTTTTTTATAATAGTCATCACCCATTCAGCCTTAGGATCCAAACAAATTAATTTCCCATCTTTCAATGTGACTCTGAAAAGAAAAGAATATTTTGGTTAAATAATAACTGTACTTAATAATGCTTTAAATTTATTTATTAGAATTTCTGTAACAGTTAATACATATGTTTAAAATGAACACATGGTTTTCTCAAAATATGCTAATCATATTATTAGAAAATAACTTTTAGTCACATCAGTATGTACAACTAAATTATTTTTAATCAACAAAAAGAATAACATTTTTTTCTAAGAGACTTTTTAGATATCAATCAGCAAATATTTATTGGTTTTAAGATGTACCAGATACAGTGTTAGACTCTGAAAAATCTACATAAGTATAACATCTTCCAGGCTGCCAGTTATCAACTACCTATTATGTATTTTATAATTATATTTTTTGCTAATTTTGTTAGTTTTTAGGCTCTCAGCAAGCCTTTTTTATAACTGAGACAGGGAGGCCATCAATTGCTTATTTAAATGAATTCTACAGGGGTTCAGAATGTAGTTTTGTTCTACACTTTACAGATCCACAAAGCTCCACTCTTTTGATATTCATTACAGGAACAGATCATCTTTCTTATACTCTGAGATGGGGTATAACACAATTTAATATTCAATTATGAGAAAATATAATGCAAATAGCATAATAATAAGTCCTTATCGAATAACCTGTACAAGGATAGCCACAAAACATCATGGATGATGGTGGAAACTTGAAAGTATTCCCTTCGAACGCAGAAACAAAATAAGGGCGCCTACTACTGCCACAGCCATCTCAGTCAAGTTAGAAAAATGAATAAAAGTAAAAGCTTTTCAAAAAAAAGGGAAACTAAACTGCCATTATTCCCTGGAGATGTGAAGAGTTTGTGGTTACAAAAGCAATAAAAATTTTTATTTCTCAACACTACAGCTGGAATGTAAGATTTTATAAAGGTATTGTTTACAATATTATCAAATAATATGAAGAGACTAGAAATAAGATTTTAATAATAAAAAGGTATAAAAGCTTTTTGTAGAAAAAAATATAAAACTTTGAAGACATTATAGAAGGCCTCAGTAAGTTTGGAGCTATTCTGTATTCTTAAAAACTCAGAATCATAAAGATGTTAATAATTCACAAATTAATCTACAATTTCAAAGAAAATCCACTCAAAATTATAATATAATCAGTGCAGATTTGCAAGCTGCTTTAAGATTTATCTGGAAGAGCAAATGTCCAAGAAAAGAAAAGCGACTCTTGCCCTGGTTGGTTTGGCTCAGTGATTGGGTTAAATTTTTAAATACAAAAGGAAAAAAAACAAACCTGTAAACTTTTTAGAAGACAAAAGAGAAGTTTATTCTTATAAACTCTGTGAAAATTTTTTTGAAATAAGACACTGAAACTGCTAATCAGAAAAGATCATATTGCTAAATTTACCTATATTAAAAATGCAAACTTATGTTAATAAGAAAATACCATACCAAGAATAAAAATATGAGCAGCAAATTGGAAAATGAGCTTTCTAATCAATAAATCTGACAAGGAGTTAATATTGAACTATGCAAACAAAACAAAACAAATGTGAGGCATTGGGGAAAGGATAGTACCCAAGGAAAAAAAAAGCAAAGAAATTAATAGTAATTTCACAAAAAAGTGAACACAAATGCTCATAAATATATGAAAATCTTTCCACTTCATTAATAATAGAGAATGAAAATTAAAAAAATAAAAGATACCAATTCATACCAATCAGGTTGATAAGACCAGTTATTGGTCAGTATGTGAAGAAACAGATTATTAAATGTAGCAAAGAGTGTCAGTTAGTACAATTACTCTGTAATAGTATGGGATTACCTAGCAAGATTGAAGATGTGCATATCTCAAGGCCAGCAAATAATTCCTAGATATGCTATTATATACATGTACCATGAGACATACACAAAATGTTGATAAGGGTAAAAATCTAGAAAGGACCTAAATGTGCATCAATAGTGGATTGGATAAAATAATTTTGTACTGTGTCATTACATCAGGTAAATTAGAATTTCAACATATGAACACATTCATTCCATAGCACAGACAAAATAAATAATAATCTTTTTGAGTATTATACACTGGTATTAAAACAATTTTTTAAAAGCAAGAAATACCACAGTTAAAGTGATAGTTACTTCTTGGAGTGTGGTGAGTATATGATTTAAGAATTGTATTAGTTTGCTATACATAGCAATATAACATTGGCTGGGTGTCTTAAAAAACAGAAATTTGTTGTCTCCCAGTTATGGAGTCTAGTAGAAATCTAAAATCAAGATATTGACAGATTTGGGTTGGTGTTATTTTGTTGTTGTTGTTTGTTTTTTGAGGCCTCTCACCTTAACTTTCAGATGGCCATCTCCTAATTGTGTCCTCAAAGGGCCTTTTCTCTGTATGTACATTCCTGATATCCCTCCCTCTTCATTTAAAAAAAGTATGTATTTTAATTGATTTCAGAGAGGAAGGGAAAGGGATAGAGAGATAGAGACATCACTGATGAAAGAGAATCACCAGTCAGCTGCCTTCTGCACGCAACATACCAGGATTGAGTCTGCAATCCAGACATGTGCCCCAAAAGGGAACCAAACCTGGTTCGTAGGTCTACGCTCAACCACTGAGCCATGCCAGCTGGGCTCCCCCTCTCCTTAAAAGGGCACCAGTCATATTGAATTAATCCCCACTCTTATGACCTCGTTTAACTTTAATTACCTATTTAAAGACCCTACCTTGAAACAGTCACATTCTAGGTATTGAAGGCTGGAACTTCAACATAAAATTTTTTGGAAGAACCAATTCAACCCATAACAGGAGTATCCCATGTGGAGCTTCCTGATGTACTAATTATGTTCTAGATTTTGGCCTGAGTAACAAGTTAGCAGATGTTTAAACTGTACAGATATCTATTCATACACTCTTTTTCATGTGTGCTTAAGTAGAATCTTAAGAATGTCCACCTAGTTTCTTTCCTTAATCTCCAGGAATGTGGACGTGATTAGATATCAAATTCATGACTATGTCACATTACATGGCCAAAGGGATTTTGAAGATGTAGTTTAGGTTACTAATCAGTTGAATAAATTAAACCAAAGAATGATTATTCAGGTGGGCCTAATGTATGGTCCCTAAAAGCAGGGGATTGTTTCTGCTTATAGCAGAAGAGGTAGTGAGAGAGATTTGAGGTGTGAGATAAATTCAAGAGACAAATTCGAAAGCAGCTTCTAGGAATGGAAAGCAACCCTGAGCCAACAATATGGATACTTAGTTCTATAACTGCAAATAACTGAATTTAGTCAACAACATAAATAATCTTGAAAGTGGATTCTTTCCCAGAGCCTCCAGATGGGACTTCAGCCCAGCTGACACCTTGACTTTAGCCCCTTATGAAATCCTAAGAATTCTTATCACAAAACAAACAAAACAATAATTATATGATGTGATAGAGGTGTTAGCTAGCAGTCCAACCACATGGACTGTTGACCTACAAAGCAGTGAGATAATAAACAGATTTATTTTAAGTCACTGAATCATGGTAATGTGTTCCTAGCAATAAACAACTGACACAGTATGTATGATATAGTTACAATAAAAAAAGTTTCAGTAAAATGCAGAAGTGTTTCCCACAGCCTCTAAGCTCTATATTTATAGGCTTCAGAAAGGTTTCAAGTCAATCTCCAGAGCCATTAGACCATATTGATCTTATTATGTATGTCAGCGTATAGTAAAGAGATTGTCAGACAATTAAGAATTATCCATGTACCCTTACAGAGGACCATGTATTTCTGCTTATTGTACATGTTCATTGACTTCAAAGTCCACTCAGAATAAGTCATACCCTAATCATGTTCCCATTTGAAAGCCCTTTATTTTTGGAGAGAATACATGATGGATTTAGAAATGAGAGCATAAACACTGAACAATTACCTTCCCAAACAATAGAGATAATGCTCAGAGTCTGGTCATCTATAATATTCTCAATTTAGTACATTTGTAAACAAATGCCAACTTAAAAAACACAGTACTACAAAAGACCCAAACAGACATTTTCCCCCAAAGAAGATAAACACATTGTCAACAGACAAGAAAAGCTGCCCAACTTCACTTGTCATTAGGGAAATGCAGACCAAAACCACAATGAGCTAACCCTTCACACATGTTAGAATGGTTATCATCCAAAAGATGAGAGATAGCAAATGTGGTGAAGATGTGGAGAAAAGGGAACCCTTGTGATCTGTTGGTATAGTCACTACGGGAAAGAAGCACCGTGATTCTTCAAAATATTAAAAAATAAAACTACATATAATATAGTAATTCCACTCCTGGGAACATATCTAAAGAAAACAAATATACTAACTCAAAAGGATAGCTGCTCAACCATTAAAAGAGTAGACCTTGAGAATTCTCATCACAAGGAAAAAAAGGCAGTTGTGGAAGATCTAGAGGCTTCCATTCTGCCCCATATCTTCTCTATTTACATAACCTCTTTTCTGCACCTTCAAGTATCAACTGAACATTTGTAATAAATTTGGGAGAAATAAAGTCAGAATGTATTTGGATACACTGACATCACAACTCTTGGCTCTCACAGGGATCAGCTGTATGAGAAAAGAATAGCAAAACCCTGAGTAAGAACAAAAACAACCATGATGCTTAATTCTTTATCTGAAATTTGAAATCAGTACAACAGGACACTCAACACAGAATAAGTACTGATAGAAATATTTAGAGAGGCAATCACACAAATCTAATCATCTGCTCTTCTATTGACCAATGAGCATTTATTGAACATTTACTGTGTTTGAGAAAACTGATCTCAAACACTAGATCAATAATTCATTGCTTAAAAGTATATATGGTCAATATAAATTTATTTAATGGTAAAGTTAATTTCCTTTTATGAAAAGATGTAAATATACAGATTTTGTGTGAATTCTATCAGTTGAAGACAATGATTTATATCTGCCTACCATCATTAAAATAAACACCCTAAACCTATTTGCAGTAATGTTCTTGATGTAATCTCCAATAACAAAATTATAGACAATTACAATCAGATATTCCTAGGAAGTTAAACAGATTTTTTAAAATTAATTAAAAAAATTTTTGGCACTGCAATCTAAATATATGTTTGCTTAGATATTAGTTTTAGTTCCTACATTTTGCCTAATGCTAAATACAATCTCATTAGATGGGGAATCTTTTTTGTTGTTGAAATTTTCTAGTGCCTAAAAGGAAAAGACAAAGGCATGGTTGGCTTACCAAAGATAGCCAGAGCAAGAACAGCCAGAAGCATGACTGCCCATGAGCTCTCAATAGCCATGCATGTGTTTGACCTTGATCCCTGTCTGAATGGTGAAATCAATACTACAGCCCTCTTTTATGTACTCTGAGAATTTTTTGTTGTCCCTGCATTCTTTCTGCCCATTGAAGAGTGAAAAGAGCATGTTCATCTCTACGAGCCAAAAAGGAAGCTGGCTGTTTTTCAGGTTTTGTTTAATTTGGGGTTTGGGACAGGATGAGGTGAATGTGTTGAATAGAAAAGTGAACCTTTTATTTCCTGAGGGTGGTGAAACTGTTATTGCAAAGGTTCAGTTCCAATTGCAGTTAGTGGTGATTTACAGAATGGAATCACAGAACTGTCTACATCTCTTTTCAAAGGTTATATTTGTACAAAGTAGGAAATTAAGATGCTTTTTTTTGTTGTTGTTCAGCAAGTATTTGCTTATGTCTCTTATGCTTATTTGCATAATCCTACTCAAGGTTATAATACAATCGGCCAAGCTCTAACTATACTTACAGTATAGATAACTTACAAAGAAACTAAAATTCAAACTACAATAACCTTTGTTCTCCTAAGAACAGTTTACTTTTTATTTGAAGGAAGCAGTTTCAATGAGTTTGAAACTAAATTATCTAATCGGGAACTATGAGCTTCAATTTTTTCCCCCTTAAGATTTATAGGTGACCTTAATTATTCCATACTGACCACATTTTTTTTTCTTTTTGCATTAACAAATCAAACACCAAAGAACTTATATTAGTTTCCTAGGGCTGCCATAGCAAAGTACCACAGATTGGTTGGCTTAAAAATAGAAAGTTTTGCCTCACAATTCTGAAGGGTAGAAGTCCAAAATCAAGGTATTGGCAAGGTTAATTCTTACAGCTGAAAGTAATGGATTTGCTTGAAGCCTCTCTCCTTGGCTGATAGATGGTGTGTGTTTCTCCCCCCCCTCCCCCCCTTCTTTACCAATGTTAAAATCTGGTCACCTTAGGCAAGCCACAACTTGACCTCAAGTATTCAGGCTGCTTCTTGCTTCTGGTAAAGGCTTTTTCCACAGGTCTCAAAATTTACTGAACAAGCTCTGAATCAAAGACAAGCATACACCCCACACATTCACAAATATTCCTGCTTTTAGGGTTTGAAGTGTGGTTTCTTTTAGATTATAGGGATCTTTTCTCCCTTGATATGACAATTTTGTTTGACTTAGAAACCTGGAGTGCTGCTGCCAACCTGGGCATTACTGAATACCAAATTCCAGAGGACTTTCTCAAGTCAAGCAATCCATCAGGTTCCATAGAAATTACACTAGGAAAAGTAGGAAATAATGCACTCAAATTTTAAACCATGCTACTTATAATGCACTCAAATCTTAAACCATGCTACTTAAACCATGCTACTTGGATTAGAAAAACATTC
The DNA here is from genome assembly GCF_014108245.1 of Pipistrellus kuhlii. Lineage (NCBI taxonomy): Eukaryota > Metazoa > Chordata > Mammalia > Chiroptera > Vespertilionidae > Pipistrellus > Pipistrellus kuhlii. Next base: position 156,324,861 of record NW_023425404.1, read on the forward strand.
AACTCACTCATAGTTCCTTATAAATGACCTGGAGAGTGTTATGCTAAGCGAAATAAGCCAGTCAGAGAAGTAACATGATCTCACTCATATTGGAGTGTAATGAACAAAGTACACTGTTAAACAAAATAGCCCAGAGACATAGAAACATGGAACAGATTGTGGAATCTTAGAGGGAATGTGAGGGGTAGGTGGGTGGAGGGATGAGATCAACCAAAGAACTTGTATGCAAAAATGATTATCCTGTGAACACAGACAATAAGATAATGAAGGCCTGGGGTGGGGAGAGGGGGCAGGCTAGAAGGGGTCAATAGGGTAAAAAGGGGGACATATATAATACTTTCAACAATAAAGATTTTAAAAATATAAAATGTATTAACTCCTTAAAAAAAGAAATCACACCCACCTGGCATGTAACTCAGCAGCAGAACACTGATCCGGAAACCAAGAGGTCACCAGTTGGATTCCCAGTCAGGGATGTTTCTATTTCTCTATCCCTCTCCCTTCCTCTCTCTCTAAAAATCAATAAAACACATTTTAAAAATTCTAACCCAACTATCAATTAGATCTTTTCCTAGGTGAAGTATTCAGCCATTCACTTTTTCTGGTTCCACTGAAGAATCAAATTATTTCAGTGTTGGAAAAAAAAAAATGATTTACCACCATTTCACAGCCAGCTTCATTAAAATGTCAATAATCCTTTGGAAACCCATTCATCAAAAACAATGCAATGGGAGTCCTTGTTAAGATAACTATAAAAATGTAAATCTTCTAAGGAGGAGGTAAACTTGAGTAGGTAGCAAGGAGCTCCTTATTAAAAAAAAGAACAACAACATAGCAGTAGTCCTGCTGCATGTGAATCAGTTGGCTGAATGTCCTCCTGTGCACTAAAGGGTTGTTGGTTAAATTACTGGTCCAGGCACATACCCAGGTTGGGAGTTCAGTCCCTGGTCCCTGATCAGGACATTACTGCCTCTCTCTCTCTCTCTCTCTCTCTCTCTCTCTCTCTCTCTCTCCCTCTCTTTCTTTTTTCTTTTTTTAAAATATATTTTATTGATTTTTTACAGAGAGGAAGAGAGAGGGATAGAGAGTTAGAAACATCTATGAGAGAGAATCATCAATCAGCTGCCTCTTGCACACCCCCTACCGGGGATGTGCCTGCAACCAAGGTACATGCCCTTGACCAGAATCGAACCTGGGACCTCTCAGTCTGCCAAACCGTTTTTCGGCTCCTCCTCTCTTTCTAAAATCAATAAAAATATATGACTAAGAGGGGAGGGGTTGGTCCACAGTTGGAAAACTACATGCTTGGGTAGGTGAGAGCCAAGGGGAATGATAGCTATCACTAGATGAAATTAAGCATAACCTATAGTTTGATTTATATGTGTAGCCAGTTGAATATGGAGGGATGGGGGATGTTGTAAATTATCAGATTACCCAGTAAAGATGGTTGCTTTTCCCCCCAAAAAATAAAACAAGCACCATTTATTTTGACATATTTTATTTTCATGTTCTTTTTTTTTTTTTTTTTTTTTTTTTTTTTGCAAAACCATCGATAAATACTTAAATCTCTTTGTCTTAAGACACAAACTTTGCATAATTGACACTAAACAAGGCATTATGCCTTACATGAAAGACATGAAATGTCCTAGGGCTATTTAGTTCTTAAAGCTTCAACATTAGAAATGCTGACCACGTACTGTGAAATTGTTCCAATAAATAACAACTGACATTCTTTTAAATATGTACAAAAATAGATGCACACATACATCCCCCTTCCTTTACTAACTATTGTCTGGATCCCCCCATCCTCTATCATAGCAGCTGGCACTGCTGTGAGATCCTCAGAAATCCTACTCTAATGACTTAGAGAATATTTGCAAGCATTTTACCTTCAAATTGAATAAGAATCAGAATGGTGTGAACCAGGGTTCGCCATCATATAAACAATAAAAAATAACAGTGCAAGGCCCACGTAGAGCCAATGAGATCCTTAATGATTTCACATGTAAGCTATTAACATAGAATATTTGAAAACAACCAATAAATAAATAAATAAATAAGCAGAAGAATTCTCCTAAGAGATGCTCAAGCATGTTAAGTCCAGTCGAGGTGGCTCTAGGGGATGATGATTCCTTTTTTCCTCTTTAATTTCTGTAGGGCAGGGCCTGCTTCAGGCAGAGTCACCAATCCTGCTTCCTGCTTCCTCTGGTCAGTTGGAGCTGCTCCTATAAGGAGAAAAAAGGTGACCTTAGTAGCTGCCCAGAAAAGCCAGCCACACAGCACTCTCCTCCTGCCCTCTAGATTCCCAAGTCTTCTGAATCAAGTTTTCCTGACCTGCATGAAGTGCCTGCATCTAGACTGTGTGGCTGAGACCTCTAGGCACTTAGAAGCTCTTATTCAGGAAGCAGGGGTGATGGTGTCTGGACTCCTTACCACCACCTCTGCATTCCTAAGTAAGGAATTTTATTCCTAAAAAGGTGAACTGTTGACTGCACACAGCCAGAACCTCTTGGGTGGGTGAGTGCCAAGGGGAGTGACATGGGATCATCTGTCACACTTGAGCGCAACCCAAGTAGTAGCTGCTAGTTTTCCCAGTTTTACTGAGCCTAGAGAAGCTAAAGTATTTTCCTTGAGGTATATGGCTAATAGGTCTTCAAACCCAGATTTGTACTCAATACATTGGCTCTGCAAAGCCCCTGTTCATCATCATTCACTAAGATTTGGGGCCTGTGATGCAGAGAAACAAGGATTCTGCTTTTCAGGGTTGAAGCAGAGAAAAAATTGGGGGAAGGAGGGGTTGGGTAGGGGCGTTTAACAGGTGGGAAGCTTTTTTTGCATAACTGCCCAACCCCAATGAGAATTATAATGAAGGGTGCTTTACCCACCTTCCTCGAAATGGGGCTGGAGAGGGAAAGACGGAGTGCTCTACATCCCTGGAAGTATCCTCCTGGACCAAAGCTGATTAATTACCAAAATGGCAAATCTAATTGTGAAACAATGACTTGTCCCTCCTTCAGCTAACCCTGGACTACCCTGATACAGTCTCAGGAGGCAGATGCCAGCATCTATCCCAAAGGACTCTGGTCACATAACTCACTTCTTTAACAGCTTGTCCAGTAACATCTTAACCAGGGGGGATGCGGGGTTGAGGCAAACTTTCTGTCCATCCTTGTGAGTGGCTCTGCAGGCAGAAGGGAGAACCCAGGTGAGACAGGAGGGCGGGCTAGGGCCAGGGTGGGGACATCTGCACAGTAGGGGTGACAAGGATGGTGGCAGCAGCAGAGCTTGGTGAACTTACATGACTTCTGTTTTGTCGCAGTAGGGTCCAGGGGAGGTCACCTTCACACTCTGGAAGTTCTTGAGGTGAATTCTATCCAAGTTCTCCAGGCACAGGCAGCGCAGTTCTGGCGCTGCTGCGGGGACAAGAGGCTCGGTTAGCGGGGACCACAGGCTCTGTTAGTGGGATGCCCCCCCATGGGCGCCCACCACTCATCACCCCCCTTCTCCTCCTGGGGCGTAGTTTCACCTGCAGTTTGCCGGCAGGTGGCGACCAGGAGCAGGAGCAGGAGCAGGAGCGCGGCCCGGAGGAGCCCGGGAGCGCGGGGTGCAGAGGCGGCGGTGGCGGTGCGGGCCATGGGGCTGAGCTCGGAGGATCGGAGGATCGGTGCTGAGTGCGGTGTCTGGAGTGTGAGAGCTGGTGGCGGGAGAGCTGGTGGAGCGAGATCTGTGGCTCCCCGAGGCAGACGAACCCCTTTTATCCATGCTCGAGGCGGAAAGCGAGCAATCCCAGGGCCTGGAAATTCCGGGACTTGCATGCGGGTTCCCTGGTCAGGACGAGGGTGTGGCCGCCCCTAAGGGGTGTCAGGGTAGGGTGGGTGGGGCGGGGGGGGGGGGGCAGCCGAGGCTTCGACCTCACACATGACTAAGCGCCCTGGATGATGCTCTCTTTCTGGCCAAATTCCCAAAGCTGAGGTGAGTCGCTGCCCTGCAGGAGCTGCTGTCTGGGAGGGGGACCATGGGCGCCCAGTGATCCCAGTGCGCAGGGTGGAGAGGGGCTGGGGGAGGGTCCATGAGGTCCTCCCTCAAAGGTGACACACTGTTAGAGGGAAAGCTCTGTGGCTTTAGTTACAGACCTGGGGGAACCAAGGAGGGGGGTGGGGGACATCTTACTTAGCTATCTATATGTGTTATCTTTACATGCATTCCTTGTCTCCCTAGATTTCGGGTTTGTACCTCTTGCTCTCTGTTAAAAAATACCCCAGTCATCTCGGATCCAGAGAGGAATGTTCTACCTGTTCCCTTGTTTTATATTCTCAAACCACTCTTAGCATACCTTTGTTTTGTTTTCCATCTGGTGATAAGAAGGATCCCTGTCAAAATTTACTCCAGTGTTAATTTCAATGACAATTGAAGGCTGTAATATGACCTCTCCTGTATCCTTCTAAAGCTTCTTATTCCCTCTTTAATGGTGGAACTTCCAAAATTTTTGGGAGATCTCCTTTCCCACAGGAGGGGTTCTGATTGGAACTCTGGCATGCCAGACTGAGGGTCACTCTGAAGCTTCCCAGGGGCTGGTCCGGCATGCTCACCGCACCACCTTCTCTGTTCTGTCCTTGGACAAACTGGCACCTGGACATGAGGATGAGGGACCTGCTGCAGCCTCACTCCGGTGCGTGGGGATGAAGCAGGGTTTCATTTACTACAAGAACTCAGTGTTGGTCTCCCTTTCTCTAGAAACAAACATGGACACATCTGTGTTCTGACCAGGAATTTCAATCTTTAATTCTCAAATAGTAAAACGTTGATTCAACATGAGGTACAGCAGATTTAATTTTTTAAAAATATATATATTTTATTGATTTTTTACAGAGAGGAAGAGAGGGATAGAAAGAAACATCGATGAGAGAGAAACATTGAACAGTTGCCTCCTGTACATTCTCTACTGGGGATGTGCCCACAACCAAGGTACATGCCCTTGACCAGAATTGAACCCGGGACCCTTGAGTCCGCAGGCTGATGCTTTATCCACTGAGCCAAACAGGTTTCTGCAAGGTACAGCAGATTTACATGTAATTCTCCAGGTTGGATTCAGACCTCTTGGAGGCATGGTGTAACGGGAGGCAGGGTAGGAGAAAAGAATGGCCACTGGCCCAGTGATGCGTGTCCAGGGACAGGGCTCCGGGCAGCCCAGCCTAGTGGATAAGAGTCTGCACCCCATGACCAGCCACTGGGTATGCAGTGAAGCCACCTGTCACTTACAAGGTAAATATTTCTTTGCCTTCCCTAATGCAGTTAAGGGAAATGAGTCATCTGTGAAGAGCCAGCATGGATTAAGTGCCTTATAATGTTTGTTAAATAAACTGGAAATAGGTCTTTTTTATTTTCTCCCAGCTTGCTGAAATAGAAACTCAGGCTGTGTGAATCCTATAAAGAAATAAAAAAATCATGATGAAAGGTTCACTGCTCAATTTTTCTTTTCACATTTAAACTTTTTTGAACCAGGCATTTGAAAAGCAAGGCACATCTGAATACTACCAGGAGATGCATTTATCTGGATATATATATTTTTATTGTAGTCCCACTTTCAGTCATTTCATCTGCAAAAATGCAGTTTGCATTAAAGACTCTCCATCTGCCATGACTGGTTTGGCTCAGGGGATTGAGTGTGGGCCTGCGGACTGAAGAGTGCCTGGTTCGATTCTGGTCAAGGGCACATGTTTGGGTTATGAGCTTCTTCCCCAGTGTGGGGCATGCAGGGGGAAGCCAATCAATGATTCTCTCCCATCGTTGATGTTTCAATCTCTCACTCCCTTCCTCTATGAAATCAATAAAACATATTTTTAAAAAAGACTCTCCATCTTATTTATTGAAAATGATTTACAAAATGCATGACTAACTTTAAAAAAATTCTAGTGTTTATCAATATGGTCCTGAGAGAAAAACAAAGTAAATGAAAGAGACATAAAAACTTGTGTTAAGCAATTGGAAAAGAGAAACAATTTAAGGCTTATAAAATATATGATAGCTCATGGGTAACCAAGAATTTGTGTGTTTATTCCTCTTGTTATAAATCATTTTCTGGAATTTGATGGGAAACTGGCTCAGAAGTACAAAAGCCATTCTTTAAAACTTAAAAGATGTGGGGTTTTTTTGGCTTGTTTTCTAATTGCAAGTTTTATACCAACTCATTTTATAAAGTTTATAAAAGTCAGAAAGATATGAAGAGATTTTTTCCCCCTCTAATCCCTCCTAACTTCTCTTTATGGAACAAACTTTAACAGGTCACTAAAAATTTTTTTTTTCAACAAACTTATTAGCTGACAAATTACAGAAGCTTACAAGACTGCATGACTATGAAAGAGGCCACTTCCTTTATTAATTGCCACAGTCCATGGGCAAGTTACTTAACCTCTACACTCATCCCAACGCACAGCACAAATACTTTGTGCTAAATTCCAGGTGGTCTTCTAACAGTTTTACAAATATTGATTCATTCAATATTCCAAACCTCCCTGTGAAGTAGTTATTATTGTTTTCTTTATGGGACTTTAAGGTTACAAATAAAGAACTGAGGCACAGAGAGGTTAAGTAACTTTTCTAAGGTCACAGAATACTGAGCCTGATTCCCAAAACCAGAGACAATGACATTTAACCATTATGCTATGATGAAAACACTCTGTGATATATGGGTAAGAACTTCCATAGAGAAATGATTTTAAAAAATTGTTATTTGCTTGATTGAATGGTTCAAATTTGCTTATTCTAAAATGCAATCATGGCAAAATGGTCACACATCTCCATTGTTTTATTTTACTAACAGAACAGCTCTCTCCTGTAGCATTCCTATAGCTTGTTAGATTTTCTTAAAGTGTTCATTTCTGATCATAGTAATAGTAATCTTACAATGGCATACTCTGTGGAGAAGTCTGGCAAATACCCATCCCTTAACTACATGATGAAGGTTAATATCATCAATGTGATGTCAGATGGAAATCATGTACCCACTAGTACGATATGATAATAAGAAGGATACATCACCTCTTTGGTATATTTTTCTAAAAGTTCATAAACCAAGTCTAACCATGAGAACAACATTCTTCAAAACTAAGTGGAGGAATATTAAATAGCTAGTATTCTTCAAAACTGTCAAGGTCACAAATAGTAGGAACAGACTAAGATGCTATCACAGTTCAGAAGAAAGTATGGAGACATGATAAATATGTGCATCCTGAAGCAGAAAAAGGACAGTAAGTAGGAAAAAAATGGTAAAATCCAAATAAAGTTTGGAATTTTATTAATAGTAAGTGCCATTGTTGGTTTTTTAACTTTGGCAAATGTACGATGGTAATGTAAAATGTTCGCAATGGGCAACTCGGAGAAGGTTACACTGAAATTGTACTATCTTTTCAACTTTTGTAAATTTAAAATTATTTTAAAATGAAAAGTCTACTTTGAAAAATGTTTCCCTTTCTCAATTAATTTAGAATACTACCAAAAAAATCAGTGAACACGCATGATTTACATCATAGCTTCCTAGAAAGGGAATTGAATTTTTGTTGAGTTCACATTTTTCAAACAATCCAAAATATATGCTTCTCCTTTTTGGAAATTTCATCATGTTTCATAGGCATGAGTAGTTTGTCTTCAGCATTAATCATTATGTCTAAATCTCTCCATTTCTTGTAACAGAAAAAAACACACTAAGTGTTTGCTGTAATGGTCTCCAGACCCAACCCTCAATTGAAGCAAATGAGGAATACATAGGGAATTCCAAATTCCAAATTATGAATGGAAGCTTCCAGAAAATTAAAGGAAGCCTGTCCATCATTTGTGTAGATTCAATTCCTGGGAATGGCTTCATCAAAGTTACTTGTTTTCAAAAATGAAATAGAAAAGTTTTCTTCTCAGTTGTTGTTAGTTTCTTTTTAACATGTCATTTGAATCCATTAGATCTCCATCAACTAAAATGTATAAATATTTATAAGCACAGGGATGGGTAATCTAGTGCTTACTCTCTTGCTCAAATAAGTGCTTCTACAAGACAATGACTTTTGCAAGAGTTGATTGTCAGGTAATTAACCACAATCTTTGAATCCATGCAATGGCTCTTAAAGAAATGGAAGAATCATTAAAGTGGAAACTTTGGGGATTAAATCCTTTTTGCCCTGTAATCATTATGAATCTTTCAGAGTTGATATTTAGTACAATCCAAGATAATAGCATCTTCTAGATTCACTGTTTTGCCCTGTCATTGCTACATCCACCAACTTCATGCAAATGTAAACTTGAAGCTCCTCACCTCAACTGTACCAGGTATCATCCTGCCCTAAAGTTTCTCTGTCACTACCATGGAAAACCTCTTGCCCAACAAGGAACAGGAGGCAATCAGTGAACATTTCCTCTCCGTTCATGTTTTAGGTAGACATTCTACCTGATTTCTCAGAGTGTCTCCAGTAGGATTGAACCACAGTTGCCCACACCCTCTTTTCTACTTCACTCTTCCCCAGTTTTCCAGTCCCCATATTGGGGACATTTCCCCAAATGCATTTGCCTGCATGGCAGGCTGGTGACTACCTCTGCTTTTTTGAGGGCACTTAGGCTAAGACACTGCTGCACCCTGAGAATGAGCCATGAAGACTGGCAGGTGGGAATGGGCATGGAGCTCTGCTCTACCTCTAGTGCTTATTCCCACACAACTTGCAGATCTGTTTCCCTAAATTTACCTAATGACACTGGCTCTGTGGGAAAGAAGAGTGAAGATTACTGAACATGACCTTGAACTTTTGGCTTAATCTACCCCTAAAGGCCAAGGGCATGAGTAGGCACGGGGAACAGAGTCAACGGTTCTATTCAAGTCTCCCCAGATATTACATAACTGCCCCTCCTTTCTCTTTCTTTAATAACACACTCTAGATTTACCTGTAAGTTTGTGGGGTTCATTCCCCAGTTCTTTCCTATAGGGGCTCACCCCACAACTCTGCTATTGATTCAGAGATGGGCAAGTGCCCATCGATGAGAAATAGTCCCTAGAGTTTTTTCTTGAAACAATGAAAAAGAGGTTGATAATTCTTCCTGGATTTTGATAAACTGGTAAAAATTGGCCTACAATTAAGCCATTACTTGAGGAGAGCCTGCCTGGGAATGACACTCAGAGGAAATTGCATGGCAAGTGGCTATGACTTATTTATGGACTTTTCAATTATATAGACCGACAGATTTTCTTCCCTTTGTTTTTTAAAGACCCTTTAAACTAGGTTCTGTCTAGTTTCAGTAGTTTTGCTTAACACCATTCATCTTTCACACTTCTGCTAGAAATAACGTTCCAAGACAAACTGCTTTATTTACTCTATTTTTAATCCATCTGTCCATTCATTCCTTCAACATTTATTGCCACTTATAAGCTAAAACTAAGATTCTCAATTAGGCTACAAAGAGGGAAAAGGCAAATTTTGCCACTTCCCAATTCACAGTCTATGGGAAGTAGGACAGAAAGATATGGGTTGTCTGGAGGTTAATGATGCTCAGCAGTGTTCAGAACTTTATAGGCGCCCAGGAAGGGGGGCGATGCATCAGATGCCCTTTCTAGGAAGGGTAGCAGCTATCAGAGAAAACTTTGTAGAGGAGGGTGTTACCTAAGGGGAGTGAGTCGGGGACACATGCCAGAAAAAAGGACCAAGTAAGCAAAGGCATGAAAGCTGGAAGCAGTATTGTATGACCCAAGAACAAAAGTAAGTAGTTTATTTATTTTTTTAACCTGAAGTTTCACTCTAAGGCAGGGAGTGCAGAGAGATAGGGCAGACAGGCAGGGATGGCTCAGTCACCAGCGGCTCTTGCTTGTCACTCACTCAGGAGCCTTTTCAAATGTCAACTCCATCAGAAAGCCCATAACTCCATCCCAGCTGTTTCCTTGGCCCTTGGATACAGATCACATTGTTGGGGAGTGCTGGTTTACACACTCCCATGCTAGATCATGTACTCTTCAAGGGAGATAACTGATCTCATTTCTCTTTGCATTACCCATTGCCAATGTGTATCTGGCTCGTACTAAGAATTCACCAAATGTTTGTTGAAAAAGTGCATGAATAAATTGTTTCAGGTCACACTGTTTCATACAATGTGTCCTGAGGTCAGGACATCCTTGGCGGATTGCAGCAACCTAAATGTCCTTATTTTCTTTTGACTGTTTTGACCATGCAGCATGAATAAAACCTCTTGGCAGACACAGGGGAGCCCAGGTGAGTCAGAGTTTGAATTGTCTGTAAGAGCTGGAGGAGAGTATTCTACCTGAGGGAGCAAGAGAAATTAGTCTGAACCAAAGTTCCTAGGAGGTTCTGAGGCATCTGTCAACACGTCCAAAGAAGACAAGAGAGAGCTGCAGATATATTCAAAGCTAGAAGGTTTGAGAGAGATGCTGAGGTTTCGAACAGAACTTGAGCAGTGTCAGGAATAACACAAGGAAGGTTCTGGTTGACTGTCACAAATGGAGGTAGAGTGTGTTTGGCCTTTATGAACCATCTACCTCATAGTAGACTGGAGAGTCCAACTAATGAAAGGTACACGGTCTGGGAGGAAGTGCGGGGATAATAGCTAATCATCCCATACCTTTTAAATTTTTATTTGTGAGTGCAAGGCAACATGATAGGTGTAGTAGAAGATGTAAGTTGGATAAAGTCCAATTTCTGCCATAAAATTCTTCCTTTAGCCTGTCTACTTTTTTATGTAATGCTAGATTATTTATTTTTCTGTTCTTGGTATGATAATCTGATGATATGATCAGCCTACAAATATTTAAAATCATTCACTTAATCCTGAGAACCATTTGATATATTAGCTCTGTGCAATTTTTGAAAATGTTTATTGGCTTTAAAAGTATTTTTTTTATAAATGATTTTTTCATCTCTATTTTCTTAAAATTGTTTCCTAAACTTTCTGGAAATGGTAATCACTAAGCAAATAACATCTTGACTATATACTAGTGTCTACAAAAATAAATTCAGGATTGCCAAAATTACAAAAGAATAAGGAAATGAAGAAAATTTCTTAGAAATAATCACCACATAAGAAATTTATTTTCGAGATGAAACATCATTTGACATTACGATATTATGGAAACAAAAATTAGGAAGTTGAAATGTAAACTGCCAAAGAAAATAGCATACATGACATAAAGAAATGGATTTCAACTAAGAAAATTATGACTAATCATAAAAACTTGATATTGAGCATAATGTAAACAGCATTTTTCAGTGTTCATTATTCCCCAATCTTTGGCCAGAAACTTATTTATTTTTATTTTTCCTTTCTAGGCTCTGTCTATATATATTCAGGTAATCTTGAAGCCAAGGAATTTAAAATAATATTTATTTCAAAGAGGTGTTTTTGCAAGTGTATAACTGAACTAGACCATTGATTGACATTTATAAAATAGTTGAGGACATTAAAGATATATGATATCCAGTTAGGTATGGTAGAAGTGATGAATGGCTTGGTTGTGTATATTTTATATATGTGTTTGTTATAAGTCGAATGTGAGTATCTACAATCAAATACACTTAGTGAGCACAGATGGCATGTGAATGTGACTGGTGGATACATGGACAGGTAAGGAAAATTCTTAGCAGATTCCCTAATAATTACAGGTGTGACTCTAACTAAAAATCATATAAGTCACTGATGGGACAGATGCCATGAGTGTTTTATAATATCTATGAATAATTTGGCACAGTCTCTGAGCCTAACAAGGTCAGAAGTTGGGAATACAGTCTTTAACTAACTTCTGTTGACTAGATACCCTATCTAGCACTCTGCTAACTGCATTATTATTTCCTTTCATGTAATTAATGTTTGATATTTACTTAGCTTCTACTTTGTCAGTCATTTTTCTGGAAGTGGGGATAAAGAGAGGTTAATAGGTATGACCTCTATTCCCTAATCTAAAGGTAGAAAACAAACAAATAATTACACCTCAGTTTAATCATATTTTGTGGAGATATTAATATGTATATTGCTTTATTACTTATCTCCCAATGGATCTTATCATTATCTCTAGAATTACTGCAGAACAGAAGACTTAATCTCTAAACACAGCTGGTAAGTAAGAGGTGATCATTTCAAGCTGATCACTGGTTATCTGCTCTGCTTTGCTTTCAACTTTTACTACCTCTCACCACAAAGCAGCTAATAATAGCATAACCCCAATGTTGTGCCTGCTTCAGCAGTTAAATAAATATTTGACAATGTTACATCTAAAATTTATTTCTTTTCCTTGTTTTCTTTAGTAGGTAGACAATTAAGCCAGGCTCCAAATCGCCAGCAGTCCTGTGTATCTTAATGATAAGCATTGTGGTTTTGTTATTTGACTTTCTTTTAGCTGTTACTATGAAGGGAAAATACAGCTTGTTTCTATCCTGTTAAACTTTTTTGGTTCTTAACACAAGTTTGGGTTGTGGTTCCATGAGGAGGAGGAGTAGGAGGGAGGGGCAAGGTTTGGCTTGTTGTCTGTGTTCTTAATGGATTGCTTATTAGCTCAAGGATTGTGGTCACCATTGTTTGTAAATATGTGCTCTGGGAATAAAACTCCCAAGAAAGGGAAGAAAAGTAACTTACATTTATTGGGTTTTAATTCTGAGTCAGACCCATACTGTGTCCTATTTATTATTAGGGAGAGGTATTCCTTTCCAAAGCCCTGTGAGGAGGACAGTACTGCCTTTGTTTGGCAGTTGAGGAAACTTAGGAGACTCAGGGTTACACAGAGTCAAAATTAAGATGTGACCCAAGACTACCTTATTAAAATTCCATTGGACTAAATCCAGAAACTACAGGGATAAGGAAAAGAGCTATAGGTGAAGAATAAATAATTATAAAAACATGACAAATTTATTGAGTGTGTTTATTGTTTCCAAATCCTTCTAAAAAGCAATGTATTTTCAATCCTCAAATCAGTGTGCATGAGTTTCCAAACTGGGATGTTCAATGGCTGAAGCAGAGTGGGCAGTGAGTATAAATAAGAGCCCCCAATGATTGGGTAGGGACTGTCTGGCCTACAGGCCTTATAAGTGAAATCATTTATTTGGTCTGGCCCTGCTAAGGCATTATGGATGAATTAATTAAATGTTTGACCAAACATAGCAGGCTAATTTTTAATTTGATAACTTTGTATGGCCTGTGAATGATGTTAAAAATATCCAAATGGCCGTTGGCAAAAAATAGGTTCCTCACCCCTAAAAAGGATACAGCCTCTCAACAACCCAGACAACATCCTACTTGGTGTTATCTTCTTGGTTACATCTTCCTTTTAAGAGCTCTCCTCATGGGGTCTCCAGAACTTCAACTCTAGGTCAGACCGGAAGATTGAGATTGAAGGTGGATTTCAGACAAAGAGACTTAACTATCCTGCTGGTCCTGAGCATCCTGCATGTGCTGCCCTACATATCTTGGGAAGCACTAATTAGAGTGTGGAACCAACATAGAATAATGTTAAAACGTGACTTTTTAGTCAAAGAACTAGAGCTATGTTTTCAAAGTATGAGTTATAATCCTGCAGTGGGTTCTGAAATCACTTTATAGGCCTGTGGCCACATTTTTTTTAAGTGGACAAAGTAGAACAGAAGAATATAGAAAATAAAATATCAGAACACATTACACAAAGCAAGAATAAGTATTGTGAACTTGTTTTAGGAGTGTGTGTATGTAAATACAGATACACATACATATATACATATATAAACACACAGTGACTACATATATACACAGTACTTATCCTATATAATAAAGAGGTTATATGCAAATTGACCCTCATGCCCTCACAAAAAGATGGCCATCCCCCATGTGGTCAAAGATAGCTGCCACAAGATGGCCAGCAGTGGAGGGTAGTTATGGATGATCAGGCCAGCAGGGGGGACCAGTTAAGGGTGACCAGGCTGGCAGGGACTGGCAGGGGAGCAGTTAGGTGACAATCAGGCTGGTAGAAGAGTGGTTAGGGGTAATCAGGCTGGCAGGCAGAAGTGGTTAGGAGCAATCAGACAGGCAGGGAGGCGAGAAGTTGGGAGCCAGCAGTCCTGGATTGTGAGAGGGATATTCGACTGCGGTTTAGGGCCAATCGCTGTGTGGTCCCAGATTGGAGAGGATGCAGGCTGGGCTGAGGGACATCCCCACGCTCAGTGCACAAATTTTGTGCACCAGGACTCTAGTAAATGTATAAATGGGTTCCACATTCTTTCTCTGTCTAAGGAAAAACTTATTCTATTATCCCAAACTGGGGCAAGAAATGTTTTTTAACTAATGTCAATGCAATGAAGTCATTAGCAAGTGTTTCCTTTATGACTAGTCACAATGGTATTTTATTGAAAATTAGCAGTTCACCTGATAATCATATTGTCAAGGCCCAGGGCAGGCTGCCCTAAGCTATCCCACAATGGCATATTGATTAATTTGAACTAAAATCACTGGAGGAGAAGGAAAAACTCTCTGACTCTCCTCTGTGTGCTCAAAAACAGGAAATAAATATTTATACAGGTGTTCTCCCTGCCCCTGAGGGACTGAAAGGCAACATTATCATAAAAGGTATAAAATCCAGGGTTGAGAAAATGTGTTTAAATAAACCTTGTAATGCCCAAGCTTTGTGCACGTTCCTCATCGATGAATCCCCAAACGTGCTTAGATTCCTTTCTAATGATCACTTTGTTTGTCTTGTTTATTTTCTCAAAAATATCTTGTTTCTTTGTTTAGAAAGTATTGGTAGGTCCTAGTTCAATCATTTCTTTGAGCCCCATTTTATGATGTCAGCATTAAGTGGTGAATCTCCTTTACACATATTAAATTATTTTTTCTTCTGTTGATGTAGTCTTGTATCAATTTCTTATTTTATAACTAGTCCAGTCATAAGAACTAAAGAAGCATAGTGTGGGGAATTCTCTCCCACTCTGCAACAATAGTAAATGACTAATATTTTCAAAAAAGGAAAGAACATTTTGAGTAGTGAAATTAGTTTTTTAAAGTTTCCTCCCTATTTCCTCTGCATTTTTCTGTTATCTATAACAAGCATGCATACATTGTCTTTTATAATCAGAGAAAAGTTATATATATATATATATATACATATATATATATATATATATATATATATCTTTGAAACCAACTGTACATCAATGCATGGAAGAGGAAAAATTTTTTTTTTTTTTTTTTTTTTTTTTTTTTTTTACCACAAAGACCTTGGGAGAGGAACCAAAAAGTAGAAAAATGTGGAACAACTTCTAAGAGCAAAATAACCGCTGGTGGTTTTGGTTTTTGATAGGTTTCTTGACTGTGCAGTAAGTGCCTAGTTTGTGAACATTTTACAACCGACTGAAGTGCTTGAAGTCAGTAAAAATAAATAAAATAAAATGTTTAAATATATTCAACCTTTATCACTCCATAAATGTTTAAAATGGCAAACAGCTACAATAAACTTCACCAGACTTGGCCATTTCTCAGCAGGAAAGAGCTCTCGATACCATTGCTGATAAAGGCGGCAGCTTAAAAGTGTTCTTTAGTCGTTAATTTTGAAGGCAATATTTACAAACCACCAGCATTGGTTGACATTGAAAAAGTTGTTTTGGTCCTTTGGCCCTTTGAGTCACACCTACTAATTATTGATTCCAATTAAGTGTGCAGTAAAAGGAAATTAAGCAAAAAATATTGTACCCTCAATGCGTTCTCTCTCAAAATTCATTTGGTTTGAGGAAATTTTATTGCCATTGCAAATATTTTTGCTACCTATCACCAAGAATAACTCTTTAAATGACTTACTCAGCACTCCAAAATTACTGGAATGGTGCAGTAAGAGAAATATTGAGAGCAATCATAATAATTAAGAGTTGCCGATTTTTGCCCAGCCAGTGTGGCTCAGTAGTTGAGCACTGACCCATGCAACCAAGAGGTTACCGGTTCCCAGTCAGGGCACATACAAGGGGTTGCAGGCTCAATTCCCCATAGGGGGCATGCAGGGGACAGTCCCAACAATGATTCCCTCTCCCTTTCCCTTCCTCTCCGAAATCGATAAAAATATACTTTAAAAAAAAGTTGCTAATTTTTAAGCATAGATTATGTATGAGGAACTAGGTCACAAGGTCTGCATACTTCATCTATTTAATCCTTACTGTGATCTATGAATCACACATTCACAATATTCCCATTTTATAGATGAGGAAACTAAGACCCAGAGCGAGTGGGGCACAGACTTGGGTCGCAACCCACAGGTTGAGAACTGCTAGCAGGGTCGCCTAAGACCATCAGAAAACACAGATATTTACATTAAGATTCATAACAGTAGCAAAATTACAGTTATGAAGTAGCAACGACAATAATTTTAAGGTTGGGGTCACCACAACATGAGGAACTGTATTAAAGGGTCGTGGCATTAGAAAGATTGAGAACCACTGCTCTATAGTGTTTATTTAAGTAGTTTGTTAAAGCCTCTCCTGCTCCTCCGCCCTCCACTTGATTGAACTGTTTTTCATAACAGTTGGATTCCTTCCTCTATACAAACATTGCCACGTGAGGTTGAAATGACATTAGCTCAGGAGTGAAGGTCTCCAGTTTTCTCCTGCCTCAATTAGATTCTGCCTTCTTGCCCATTATGGTAGGCTGAATAATGACCCCTCCTCCTGAGATTTCTGTACTGTAATCCCTAAAAGCTGTGGAGATATTACCTTATATGAAAAAAAACAAACCAACAACAACAAAAAAAAACTTCTCAGATGTGTTAAGGATCATAAAATAGGATATCATCCTGGATTAATCACTAGGTGCTTTTAAAATGCAGGCAGGGTGTGAGAAGTAGAGGGTGAGAGTGCCAACAGAATCTGAGGTTGAAGTGATGTAGTTTGAAGACTGAATAAGGGGTCATAAACCGAGGACTGCAGGTCCCCTCTAGAAGCTGAGAAAGACCAGGAAATGGATTTCCCCCTAAAGCTTTCAGAAGGAATGCAACTCTGAGGACACTGCGGTCATCTCACAAGACCCAATCTGGACTTGTGACTTCTAAACTATAAGATAATGAATCTGTGTTGCTTAGGTAAGACATTGAGTTTGTGGTAATAGATTATAGAAGCAATAGGAAACTAACACATCCATCTCGCAATACCTTCCTTTCTCCACAAAGAATAGCAGTGTTTTCCTAAAGCGTGAACAAAAATACAATCTTGCATCTCTGCAGGTGCCCACAGCTGTTTAACATATCATCAGAATATTTCCAATGTGGTAAACTGAAAATAAGGTTTTTCTGGACCTGAGAATACTGAGGGGAAATATCTATGCAAGACATTTGCATGCTCAGAGCAACACTCATGGTATACAAATGGAATGTAATAGGAACCAATTCTGTAGGTTTGTCAAATGCCAGGTTCATTGCAGGCAGCAATGTGGGTACGAGAACTGTTCTTTAACATTTCACTTTTGTGAAATGTCAACATTATCAGAGGACCAATAAAGAGTTAAATATTTTAATATAATTCTCTGGAAAATATAGATATAATTAGTTAAGTAGTAGAGGTTCTGGTTTTATTTTTATTAATTTCTAATACTGAGGAAGAGTATAAATCTTAAGGGGATAAAAATCAGAGTCTGATTAATTTTTTTTACAAAGCAACCCAGGAAGGCTTAAGTGCTATTAATATTTATTGATGAAGCTAATTATAACATTAATACATAAGTAGCTATGAAGTAATGCAATTATGTAAATATGCAAATATACCTCAGCCAACATATAGCACCAAACAAAACCAGTGTTTATTAAAACAAACCTTCCTTCAAAATATACTTTTTCTTAAAATTCTGGAGTGTTTCTTTTTCTTATACACAATTATGATGCTTTGCTCTATTAAGAAATATCACAACTTGATTGATTTTATTTGTTTAGAATTTGAAGGATGATAAGACATAGACTTCCCATGGTTAGATTGAAAATGAAAAAGCAAAGCAAAACATATCATACAGTAAATGCACAGTTAGTCAGTTGGTGGTTTACTTTTCATAAAATTCTTGATGATTTTCTTATACACGGAGGTATTTGGGTCCAGGCAAATTTTCTTTCCATTCTTCAGTGTGACTCTGCCAGGGAAAAGAGAAGGAGGTGAGCCCCTTAGTCTCGGGGTGCAGGGGGGCCATGGGCAAAAGTGGAGGAGGCAGAGGGTGGGCACAAGCAAGGGAGAGGACTCACATCATTTGGGTGTTGGGGCAGTGGAGTCCAGCCCGGATCAACTCCATGCTGGCAATGTGCTTGGGATGGACTCCGGTGCTGGTCTTCACACACAGGCATTGCAGGTCCCCACCTCCTTCTTGAGGTTCTGCTGGGGAAAACGGGGGTGCGGGAGGGGGTGTAAGGGAGGGAGGGAGTGGTGACTCCTAGAATGACTCCTCAGGGATCTTTCCCAATGCGTTCAGCCATCATTTCCCCACGCACAAACCATACCTCCTGCAGTAAGAAGCAATGCTGCCTAGATGGGAAGTGCAGGGGACAGCGCCTGCGTACACCTAACTTTGCTCAGTAAAGCGTGGTGGATAGCATAGTGGATACCAGCCCCCCTCCCCTCCCTCTGGGTCCTGCCCGGGCTTCCCCTGCCCCTCTCTGGCCCTCCCCTCCTCCCTTCTGTTCTCACTGGTGTTCTCACCGATGACTTGGGCGACCACAGCCTGCAGGAGCAGCAGCCCCAAGAGCAGCAGCACAGGGCTGGGCCAGGGGCGGGAGGCGCGGGAGCCAGCTTGGAGGCTCATGTCTGCGGAGGTGCCAACTGGAGAGCAGAGTAACAGGGCAATCCGGACTGGGGTTCTACAGGCCAGTGGTTCTGAGACTCTCCAGCCCGGTTTTTATCCTCAGGGCCTCTCCAGTCCGGAAGCCTGGGGTGGAGGGTGAGGAGCTGTGGTGCAGAAGCCAGAAGAAGTGTTGGGCTCTGGCCAGCCAAGATTGGGGAAGGGGAGAAGGCGCGGGGGGGGGGGGGGGGGGGGGGGGGGGCGGGAGCAGGGAAGAAGAAGTTAAAAAAGCTCAGGTCAGCTGTCTGGGCTGCAAGCTGGTAGCAGGATCCACACCCCAAACCGATTTCATATACATGCACATTTGTGGAATTAGAAACAGGTCTTGAACCTTACAAAATACATATTCTTTGTGATGTGCAATGGTAGAGTTCCCTGCAGTCACCAGGTTGCAAGTTGCACAGCATGGACCCTCCGGACTGAGAGTTTCCTCTCCCAAGGGCCCGCTGCCTTACTAAGAACGGCTCTTTGCTCCTGCCTTTCTTGTTGATGACCCTTAAGCTGAGTTGAGTGTGTTAAAGGTGTGTGGTGTATCACTGCTTTCTGCCACTTAAAGGTGGAATTGGATGGCTGGGCAATGACTCAGTCCTGAATGTCACCTGGCTGTGGAAGGCTTCCTGAGTCTCTTGAACGAGGTCCGCCAGCTCTACCAACCCACCATCCAATTCACTCCAGGAAGCAAGGTCTACACCCTCACCAATCCTCTTACTCTGAGAAAAACGGTGAAAGTAATATCTGAATGCATGCTTTCTGTAAAGCATGCTGCCCAGGTGTTTCTCCATTCTGCTCAGCCAAGAAGAGAAGTCAGGAAGGAGAATTTGCAGGCCCCATCCCCCAGTGCCTGCTGTGACCCGGTGTCAGGGTGCGATGGGCTGTGCTGTTGGTAGGACCAGGGATGCCCTCAGGACACTGAGCATCTGGGCCTTGTGTGGGAAGACATGGAGGACAGGATGGAGGGCCTGGGCCGGAATCCTGCACAGGAAAGGTCGGGAGATTAACAGAGACCATCTTCCCTTCCCTGAAAAAGAATGACTTTGGCTTTTGATCTGGGCAAAGTACCCCATCATCGCACAGGCGGAGGCTCTCCGTCTCCCTGACTCACAGTGCTGCAGGACATCAGGAGCCACAGAGTGGAACTAGGTGATGGCTTAATGCTCAGCAGGCCCAGACTTCTGCAGGGATGTGCAATTTAATTCCTGGGCCTACCATGTTCTTTCTCTTACTCCCTCCCCCACCACCTGCTCTTTCAGCTGGCTAAGTCCTATTCATATTTCTGTGTCAGCTTAAATACTACTTCCTCAGAGGGCCTTCCCTGACAGCTGTGGTTAATTTTGTTCTCTGTGGTTGTATCTTGCAGCACCCTCTGTTTTCCTGTTTCTCAGAGATCATACAGACACGCACACGGGTTATACAAAGAGATATGCATGTGCCTCTATGTTTAAAATGATTTCTTTTCCTAAATGAGAAGCTCCATGAGAGATTATAATGTTTGTCATTATCACACTGAGCTACAGGGACTCAGTGTAAAATTACCACATTTAGTAAAGACAATAAGTCTTTATTATCTTTGAAACTAGTGATGTCAAGGCTTTGACTTGTTCATGTATCTGTTTCTTCATGCAATAGGGGTATACCTCTTTCTTAGTAAGTGCTGCATGTGGGTGTGATTATTTGTCAACTTGTCTGCCTCTCTCACCAGACAGTGATCTCTTCAAGGGCGATTCTCTGTGAATTACACATTTTCATATCCTGCATCCAAAACAATGGCAGATACAGAATATGTTTACGGGACTGAAGCTGGAAATCCCAAGTCAGGTTAGCGGCAAAGGGAATGAATAGGAAAGGTGGTTTTGGACAAACTTGTCCCCCAGATTTCAATATTTAAAGTGTAAAGGAATCCAGAGAGTAGTGACAATTAAATCAGTCTTTCTGTATCTAACTAGAATAATTCTATATGTGTACACACACACAAAAAGACACCTACATCTCAGGAGTTATTAGCATAGTGTAAAAACTGTGACATGTCTCAGGAGCTGGTCCTGTTGGAGTTCTCTAGGAAATGACTCCAAAATTAATGAGATGGGAAACTATTTTGAATTATAAGAGAAAAACTGACAATGACTACTCTTCTCATTTACTTCTTTATTACATGTTTATTTTGATATATTTTGGGTTAACTATTAAATGCATTTATTTTATAGACAAACCATTTTAAGACATTGAACTTATAATGGTGAGGAGATTATACAAAGGAACCTAAATATTAATAATTCCAGATTTGTAAACATGAATGTTCCCAAAATTCCATGTATAAGTTGAAGAAGGTGAACTTCCTTATTCTTTGAAACTTATTGTAGTATAGGCAGCATGCTATTCATGTATCAAGTTCTATTTTGTGTGCCAATAACTCTGTAATATATAATGTAATTCTTCAGTAGAGAAAGAAGAATCAAGGAAAGCAGTGTGGTTTGGTGGTTAAGAGCATATTTTCAAATCCCCACACTGTCACCTACTTACTTATCTGACCTTGTGGCAAATTTCTTAATTTCTTTGAACTTCACTTTTCTTCTCTGAAATACTGGGGGTGTTAATCCTATATAATAAAGAGGTAATATTTAAATTGACCCTCATACCCTTGCAACAAGATGCCTGCACCCATGTGGTCAAAGATGGCACCACAAGATGGTTGGGGGAGGGTAGTAGTGGACGATCAAGCCAGCAAGGGAGGGCCGGCAGGAGAGCAGTTAGGCATAGATCAGGATGGCAAGGGAGTGGTTAGGGGGTGATCAGGCTTGCAGGCAAGCAGTTGGGAGCCAGCAGTCCCAGATGGTGAAAGGAACTGTGGGATCTGGCCTAAACCAGCAGTTGGACATCCCCTGAGGGATCCCAGATTGGAGAAAGTGTAGGCTGGGCTGAGGGACACTACTCCTGCAGTGCATGAATTTCATGGACCGGGTCTCTAGTAGTAATAATAATAAATAATCACTAACATTTATATATGGGTTATTGTGTGACACGCTTTATTTTCACTGTTTGAATTTATTAATTCCTTTAATTTTCACATCAACTCTATGAAAGAAGCAAATATTACTATCCAATTTTAGAGATGAAGAAAATTAGGAATAGAGAAGTTAACTAACTTGCCCAAAGTTAAACAGCTAGCAAGTGGTAAAGCTGAGTTACCCAGTTATTCTCTCTCTAGAGGACATGCTTTCAATTAGGTCATTTCTATCTTGCAAGAATTATTTACTTCATGCCTGTAAAACACTTTATAGATCTGCAGAGCACAGTACCACATTCAGCCAAGAGTTAGGGAGTAAGCTATATATTATATTTTGAAACTAGGCTTGCTTACTTTTATCTTCTCTCTGCCATCTATTAACCAGCCTTCTCAGAATAAAATGAGACTTTTTTAAAAAATATATATTTTATTGATTTTACACAAAGAGGAATTGAGAGGGATAGAGAGTTGATGAGAGAGAAACATCAATCAGCTGCCTCCTGCACACCTCCCACTGGGGATGTGCCCGCCACCGAGGTACATGCCCTTGACCGGAATCGAACCCGGGACCTTTCAGTCCACAGGCCGATGCTCTATCCACTGAGCCAAACCGGTTTTGGCAAAAAAAAAAACCAAACCAAAACAAAACAAAACAAAAAACAAAAAAAAAATGAGACTTTTTAAGACAGAATGGGAAACATATCCGCATTTAATACAGCATGACTAGGTATTCTGGATAAAGAAAAACTGCAGAAAGATAAGGCTGCAAACTCCTACTACTCTAGGGAGATTAAAAAAAAAATTGACAGAAAGTAAATAGATTAAGCAGCTGACTCATCACCTTCCAAAATTTTCTGGATTATCTTCTTGATCATGGGAGCGTTTGGATCCAGGCAGATCTTCTTCCCATTCTTCAGCGTGGCTCTGCAAGAGAATAAATAATTTTGTGCCTGTCCTGTCCTATCAGAGGAGATTGATGGGGCTGAACAAATAGCAGTGATGAGGATTGAGGTAGAGATTTTCCTAATGAGTTAATAGTATAAAAGCAGGGACTTACATCAGTTCAATATTGGGGCAATGGGGTCCTGCCTTGAACATCTTCAAAGTTTGGATGTTCTTGGGATGAATGCCAGAGGTGGTCTGTATACACGTGCAGCGAAGTTCTGCATAGCGCTCCTCTTGCACACTTCCAGCTGGGATAGAAACTGAGAAGCAGTCATGAGTACCTTTAATATCTAGGGCCTGATTCCTCAGGGACCTTCTTTGTGAATTGTAGCTCACACGCCACTGTGAATATGATCTGAAACCCATAGCAAAGAGCCAGAGCTAATGCCAGGCATATGGTAGGTGCCCATTAAGCTTAGCTCCTCCATTTAGAGTTGTTAGTATAATGGCAATCCCCAACCCCAGGAGCTGGTCCTGTTGGAGTTCACTAGGAAATGACTTCAAAATTAATGAGATGCAGAGTTATTTTAAATTATGAGAGAAAACTGACAATGTCTACTATCCTAATTTACTTCTTTATTACATGTTTATTTTGGGTTAACTATTAAATACATTTATTTTATAGACAAACCATTTTAAGGCATTAAACTTATAATGGTGAGGAGATTATAAAAGGAAACCTAAAGAATGCCAGATTTGTAAACTAACTGCCTAATACACAAATGTTCCCAAAATTCCATGCACAAATTGGGGGAGGTGAACTTCCTTATTCTCTGATACTTATTGTAGTATAGGCAGCATGCTATTTATGTGTCATGCTATTTTGTGTGCCAATAACTCTGAGATATATAATCTAACCTCTTCATTAGAGAAAGAAGAATCTAGGAAAGCAGTGTGATTTGGTGGTTAAGAGCATATTTTCAAATCCCCACTCTGTCACCTACTTACTTATCTGATCTTGTGGCAAATTTCCTAATCTCTTTGAACTTTACTTTTCTTCTCTGAAATATTGGGGGTGCTAATGGTAATAATAATAAATAATCACTAACATTTATATATGGGTTATTGTGTGACATGCTTTATTTTCACTCTTTGAATTTATTAACTCTTAATTTTCACATCAACTTTATAAAATAAGCAAATATTATTATCCCATTTTAGAGATGAAGAAAATTAGGACCAGAGAAGTTAACTAACTTGTCCAAAGTTAAACAGCTAGCAAGTGGCAAAGCTGAGTTACCCAGTTATTCTCTCTTTAGAGGAAATGCTTTTAATTAGGTCATTTCTATTTTGTAAGAATTATTTATATCATGCCTGTAAAACACTTAATAGATCTACATCTTGAGAGTTATTCATAGAGTTTAGCTATCATTCTAGTACATTAAAAACAGATTATCAACTAGTGACTTTAGTTGGTAAAAAAGAATAATTAAGGCTTCCCCTCAACAATTATGTTTAAATTAATAATATATGACAACAAAGTAATAACAAATTTTGATTTTATGCTAATAGTGCTGTAAGACTAGTGTGGTTATAAATTTAATGGATTAAGAAATAAATTAAATTTCTGTTTATTATAAAATAATTTGCAGCCTGGCAAAGTTTTAATTATAGTACTTATTTGCAAGATTGACTTTAATACTAAAATTATAACTTTGCAACTATAAACTTAATATGATTATGTACAAAGATGCCAAGGTAAAATATTTAATACCAAGCAGAATCTGTATTATTATTTTTATTATTATTAATACTGGAGGTTTTGGTAGAGCTTGTTAATGCTTTTTAGCACATTATTTTTGCCTACGTGTATAAAATACGTCCACTTAAAAATAAATAATCACTGTCTACAAGTCTTACACTTTACCACTTTCTAAATTTTAGGGCTTGAAAGCAAAAAAATAAACATTAGAAAACTCAGAGAATTCTCTTCAACAAGATATCCTAGGACTAAGACAATGAAAAACTCTACTAAGTGCCTACATATATTAACAAACATTTATTGAGCAAGTACTCTCTACTGGGCTCTGTGTGATTCCTAATATCACTGGCCACTATGGACTCTACTAAATCGCCATGGGCACATCTAGTCTAAGAGCTAAATAGAGCAAGATAAGTTAACACAAAAGTACTATTTGGAAAGAAAATTTTATACAAAGAAATGCAAAGCACAGTACCATATTCAGCCAAGAGTTAGGGAATAAGCTATATGTTATATTTTGAAACTAGGCTTGCTTACTTTTATCTTCTCTCTGTCATCTATTAACCAGCCTTCTCAGAATAAAATGCGACTTTTTAATACAGAATGGGAAACATATCCACATTTAATACAGCATGACTAGGTATTCTGGATAAAGAAAAACTGCAGAAAGATAAGGCTGCAAACTCCTACTACTCTAGGGAGATTAAAAAAGCAAAATTGACAGAAAGTAAATAGATTAAGCAGCTGACTCATCACCTTCCAAAATTTTCTGGATTATCTTCTTGATCATGGGAGCGTTTGGATCCAGGCAGATCTTCTTCCCATTCTTCAGTGTGGCTCTGCAAGAGAATAAATAATTTTGTGCCTGTCCTGTCCTATCAGAAGGGATTGATGGGGCTGAACAAATAGCAGTGATGAGGATTGAGGCAGAGGTTTCCCTAATGAGTTAACAATACAAAAGCATGGACTTACATCACTTCAACATTGGGGCAATGGGTTCCTGCCTTGAACATCTTCAAAGTTTGGATGTTCCTGGGATGAATGCCAGAGGTGGTCTGTGTACACATGCAGCGAAGTTTAGCATAGCGCTCCTCTTGCACACTTCCAGCTGGGATAGAAACTGAGAAGCAGTCATGAGTAACTTTAATATCTATGGGCTTGATCCCTCAATGTCTTTCTTTGTGAACTGTAGCTGGCTTACAGCTCACAAGCCACTGTGAATATGATCTGAAACCCATGGTAAAGAGCCAGAGCTGAATGCCAGGCATATGGTAAGGTGCCCATTAAGCTTAGCTCCTCCATTTAGAGTTGTTAGTGTAATGGCCTCCCCCAGCCTCAGGATTACTGGGACAGCTGACACCCTCCCTCCACCCTCTCCAACACACACACACACACACACACACACACACACACACACACACACACACACACAGCAACAGCAGAAGCAGCCACAGAGGAGGGGAAGCGGGAGCTCCACCTTCAGCTTCCTCTAAGTTTCTATTTCCTTCTCCGAGGGTGAAGGGAACCATCGCAGTCAGGAGCAGTGACAGCTGCAGCAACACCTGTAAGACAGGAGCAGAGGTGGCCCTGGGTCTGAGGTTCATGGCGGAGAGAACTGAGCTATAAACCTGGAGTTGTGCCCAGAACCTGGAGACCTCAGCGTGGACTGTTCCCAGGAGTTTGCAGCTAAGTGGCTTTCTGGCTCTCCTGGTGTCTTTTATACACACTCCCATGTGGCCAGTAAGGGCAAAAGGGATGGGACAAGGGAAATGAACGCATGTGGTAATATTTGTATAAGGGTAGTTATACCAACCCAGATAAACACCAGGCCAGTTAAAGTTCCTGCTAAATTTCATTCTGCGCATTACTTCACACACCCTCTCCCACTTTCTCAATGCTGATCTTCCTTACACATAGTTAACACTGCACTTAGGTAAGAACTAGACTGAAATGTTACATATCTCTTCTTTGTGTAACAATGAAATATGCCCGTCTTTCCTATAATGTAATTTATGTGAGGCCGACTAGTGAATAGTAACATGTGACTCTTTGAAAAGAGAATTAACTTCCCTTTCTAGCTGCCTCGAAAGGCAGGTGTTTCTATCTTGGTTGTTGATAATCAGTGGGATTCCTTTGCAGGGTGTGGATGAAATCAACTGGTCACCACCAAAGCCTCACTTATGTGGTGTTTCTGTGTGTGTGTGTGTGTGTGTGTGTGTGGGTGGGTGGGTGTTTGTGTGTGTTTTCCTGTCTTTGAAATGTATTACTTGTTTATAATTTTATTCAGAAAGTAGAAGCAAATTTATCCTCCCTTGTGTTATATATATATATAAATACTTGTTTCTACTGTTTGAATATACCTTGAAAAGCAAGACCCAGCATCATTATTTTTCCTTTTCCTTTTCTTTTTTAAAAATATATTTTTATTGCTTTCATAGGGGAAGGGAGAGGGAGAGAGAGATAGAACTATCAATGATGAGAGAGAAGCATTGATTCTGCTTCTTTCTCTGCATGCCCTAACCTGGGGATTGAGCTCGCAAGCCAGGATGTGCCTTGACTGGGAATCGAACCTGGCCTCCTGGTTCATAGATCAACCACCAAGTTACACCAGACAGGCTCCCTTTTTAAAAAATTTAACACAGAAATGTATAATATAACTTATTTTAAAGGATTCATACACTGCAGATGTATGTGGATAAAACATGCAAGTTTCTCTTTATTATTATTCCACAGTCCCACTCTGTGATAGTAACCATCAGTAATAATATGGCTTTAGTATTTTATTCTGTCTGCATTTATATATTCACATGTACATATACACAGGGACACATAGAATATAGAAGATACACATATATACATAGAATACAGAAGATACACGTATATACATCTTGTCCTTCAAACATGTCTCCAGCATCCTCTCACGCTACCACAATGTAGTTTGCCCCCTTCTTTTTAATGACTGAGTGACATTCAATGGCATTGGCAATTTTTTCCAACCTAAGTCTTATTGGAAACTCAAAGGGGGTTTCCAGTTTTACACTATACAAATTGCAATAAGATCTTCATTCCTTAATTCTCAGACCCTAATTAAGGGTGTTGATCTCAAACTCCACTTGATATAGACGAAGCCTCACAGAGATACAGAGATGGACCTACAGAGCACAAGGGGGCTTGTCTATGTTATTGTCTGAATCTCTTTCCCCTCTATAAGCTTTGCTTCCTTGACTGAACTGTACACTTTTGAAGGCAGAGGCATGTCCAAGATTTCTTAGAATGTCTCATGGATCCTAGAGCATGTAGGGTAATGCAATGTACAGGGGTTCTAAACAGAGCTAATGAATAAATCCATGAATATGTATCAATGAAGGAACGTTTCTCTTTGTTTTCTAATCAGCTACAATTCTCAAATCAAATTCCACATGGCCCAAAGTACCTGTGTTTTTAAAAGATTTGGAAGACAGTAAATAAAGGATAAGCCCTGGCCACAAGTCATCTTCCTTTGTCAACTATATTCACATCTTACACACTATTTAAACTTCCAATTTTCTTTTTGCTTCATTTTCAGACCTTTACAATTCTAGAAGAAGCTATCAACATATTAAATGTACAAAATTATTTTGTATCAAAAGAATTATTATAATAATTTTCCAAGTTTAAAAAACTTTTAAAACAATTTTTCTTATCGTTTATCAGTTATCAGCTATACCTCCTTAAGTTTTAGTTCCTGTTTCCCAATTTATTACTTATTTTTCCTCTATCCCCATTTGTTATCCTCTTTTAACTTACAGTCTAGCAGTAGAACATATTAAATTAAAATGATTTTCTGCCTCTCCCAAATCAGAAATTCATAGTTTAAGCAGCAAGCTTAAGCTGGAAATTAGTATCCTAAGAGCTGAGATGAGGCGTGAATTGTGGAGAGAATCTCAACAGAAAACAGAGTAAGGAAAGCAAACTTCTTTTTAGGTCTTCCTGAACAATGACAACTTTAGAGCCTTTCCCCATCACTAAGAATGCTATATTGTTAATTTGTAAAACAGATATGTTTTGATTCAAATATAAACTCAAAACCATTTCCAGAGCAAGATATAAAGTTTTGTTTTTTGTTTTTTGCTTAAAAAAAAATATTTAATTGATTTTTTTACAGAGAGGAAAGGAGAGGGATAGAGAGTTAGAAACATTGATAAGAAACATCGATCAGCTGCCTCCTGCACACCTCCTTGACCAGAATGGAACCTGGGACCTTTCAGTCCGCAGGCCTAAGCTCTATCCACTGAGCCAAACTGGTTAGGGCAAGAAATAAAGATTTTTTAAACATTATTCATAACATTTTTCTTTTTCTGAACATCACAGCCCTCCTCCCCTCTCCCCCTGACGTACAATATTTATTGGCTTCACTGGACTCAAACACAATCCAAGTTTCTTTCCTGGTTCATTGAGTAATATTACTCAGCAGTTCCTAATTCTTTTGGGGGAAAGACATGCAAAGTCTTTTGAACTAATGATGCTGTTTGAGTTAGCAGGTACCGGGAAGGAGGAACACATGTAGCAGAAGATCATCAACTCATTGTCTTAATCAGCAACTATATTTTGTCACAAAGGACACATTGTCAGCAAGACTCATGAGTAAGCATTGACAAGTTTCTTGAATCATTCAAATTTTACAAGCTTATTAGTCAGCATTTGAGGTAAATACATTTTTATTAGCTTTCATTTAGTTAATAAATTTTGATTATTTAATATGTTCCAGACATTACAAAAATTCTTTTCATTGTGTGACTTAGTCATTTAACTATTTCTGTTTATAAAGTGAGACCGCAAATATTTGTGCAAAGTAGTGAGATATAAATACTAATCTATCACTACTACTATAGCTAACAGCTATCATTGTCTCCATATAATTTTCTTTGATAACCTTGAATAGAAACACAGTACAGACTCTGATGAACTGGCAATACAGAAGTGGATAACAAATTTTTAAAATCATTATTAAATCCAAAGAAATTATCTTTCAAAATTATAACTTAAATGAATGCTAGAAAATTAGTGTCAGAAGTTCTAAGGCTTAAAAAAAAAGTTCTAGTGCATAAAAATAACTTGATAGCCTTTTTATGAATCTTGCATTGTCACCCTGGTGGGTTTTTTGGATTTTTTGTGTGTGTGTGTGTGTGTGTGTGTGTGTGTGTGTGTGTGTGGTTAGTTACTTTATCTCTTTTCCCTTTAAGACATTGTGTAAATAGCAGTGTCATCCAGGAAACTAGCACATTTTGTAAAACTCAAGACATAATTTATCTGTTAGCTATTTTAGCAGAAAATAGCCAGAGACATTGGAGGACCAATTTCCATTAAAATTAAGATATATATTAACTCTGACTGACATAGGATATTTTAAACTGACACTTCCCAAGTATAAGCTATTTTCTGCAAATTAGTTGTAAAAGAAATTGGTGCAGATGATCCCAGGGATAATAAAAACTTGAGTAAGTTTGTCAAAACACTTTCATCAATAGATTGAAGTTATAGTCAACAAAAGATTCCCTATAAGTACTGAAATCAAATATTGTTATTTTTATATAACTGAGTTGACAAGAATGATCCAGGCCTCAATTAACTGGGTCTCATTCCATTGTGCTGTATACTGCATGGAGGTGAAACATGGGAGGGAGAGTGAGTAGAGAGGATGAAGCAGTTGAGAGGGTATATCTTCTTCAATGCTATCCTATATAATAAAAGGGTATATGCAAATTGACCCTAATGGCAGAATAACCAGAACAACCACTCAACCAGTCACTATGAGGTGCACTGACACCTCTCGGTTCCTTTCCCTGGCCAGCAGGCTCTCATTGCCCAATGGGGAACCAGGGGTGGGTAGTGGGGGATGCAGCAGTGCCAGGCTAAGGCCCCTGCCCTACTGGTGGCTCCACATACAGACGGTGACCCATGGTGGGGGCAGGGCCAGTGAGCGGGCGGGAACCTCTCAGTCCCTCTCCCCAGCTGGCAGGCTCTGATGGCAAATTGGGAACCCGGGGTGAGTGGCAGTGGAGGGCAGAGCTGGCTGACAGCAGCTGGGGAAGATGGCCCTGATCACAGGCCAGGCCTAGGGACCATACCCAAGCACAAATTTTGTGCACTGGGCCTCTAGTTTATTATAAAGGATCACTTTAATGTTTTGCAGCCTGAGAATTTTTATTTTATGCTGATTAATATCGCTTGTGGAACATTAGATGTGTGATGCTTCTCTTTGGATCTTTTATTCTGTATAACAAGCCAACCCCAAACGTAGTGGTTTATAACAGTTTATTATTTCTGATAATTCGGTATGCTAATGAGAGGTTCTTCTGCTGTCATCCTGCTTGAGCTTACGTAAGTGGGTGTAGTCAGGAGGCAACTGAAATGGCTTTAAAGTCCAAAATGACCTAATTTACATGGGAGGAGGTTGACTAAGATTTCTGCTGAGGCACCTTGGTCCTCCTGCTCCTCCTCTTCTTTTAAGAAGCATTATTTTATTTCTCAGGAATAAATAAAGAATGAATGAGATGATGGAATGAAAAAGGGAGGGGGGGAGAGAAGGAAAGGAAGGGAGACAAAAGGAGAATAGGTAAGAAAAAGAAAAGAAAAGTGAATCCTGGCTGGTATGCCTCAGTGGCTGACTATGGACTCATGAAGCCAGAGGTCACTGGTTTGATTCCCAGTCAGTACACATGCCCAAGTTGCAGGCTGGATCCCCAGTAGAGGGCATTCAGGAGGCAGCCAATGGATGATGTTTCTCTCTCAAAGATGTTTCTGTCCTTCTCCCTTGATAAAAACATATTGAGAGAGGGGGGTGGCGAGAAAGAGACAAGAAGACAGGAGTCTTTCCTCTCCTCTTTTCTACTTCCTTCCTCTTTTTATTCCCTCTCTTCCCTTTCCCTTTCTGCTTCTTCCTTCTCCTCCCTTGTCCCTGAAACCATGATGCACCATGGCTTTCTTCAGCTGCTGCAATGATGGGCACAGAAAGCTATTGTATAAACTGAGGCCCTCTCTGAGCATAGCTTATGGTGTAAAGTAACTGGCTCACCCAAAACTATTGCCCACCTTCCAGGCTTAGCCCATATCTAATGACTGGTCAATGGGAGGATAGAGAAGAGACTCTCTTGCCACAATTCAGAATGATTCTGAAAGGCCATCCCAACTCCAGAGCTTCTCCTAGAACCATCTGACTATTTTGCCCTCACAGCAACTTTTCCTCTGCCCAGTGCTGCTTCTGTACTTCCTGAAAGGTGCAAAGTGAGCACTCTTTAATGAACTTCTTTGACACAAATATCCTCTCCAAGTTTGGTACTAGGAACTCCACATAAAACTCTCTTTCTCTTACAAATCAGTCTCTTTTCATTTAGTAAAAAACATAAAAATAAAAAAAATATGCTTTTGTTGCCAAAAGACCTTAACTTAGGCTGAAAACATCTTATCTTTGTAATCTCTATATCATAAGGATCTTGCACAAGGCCCAGTATGTAAGAGGCTTATCAATAAACTAGTGGCCTGGTGATGGGGGTCAGATATGGCAGGGATCTCCCTTTTTCATGTCCAGCACGGAAAGAGAGATGAAACCAATTCTGAGTGGAGGTGGCCAGGAATAGAAAGAAAGAAAGAAAGAAAGAAAGAAAGAAAGAAAGAAAGAAAGAAAGAAAGAAAGAAAGAAAGAAAGAAAGGAAGGAAGGAAGGAAGGAAGGAAGGAAGGAAGGAAGGAAGGAAGGAAGAAAGACACAAAGATAGATTTATAAAGCTGGGAGCTGGGTGGGATGCTGCCTTCTTATGATGGAGAGACAGGGACCTCAAGCCCATGTAGAGTTGTTATTTATATATCCCTAAATACCAGGAACTATCAACAAAATTTAGGATTAAAGGAACTTATTTGCATTCTTTTTTTTAAAATATATTTTATTGATTTTGTACAGAGAGGAAGGGAGAGAGATAGAGAGCTAGAAACATCAATGAGACAGAGAGTCATCGACCAGCTGCCTCTTGCACACCCCCTACTGGGGATGTGCCCGCAACCAAGGTACACACCCTTGACCGGAATCGAACCCAGGACCTTTCAGTACCCAAGCCAACGCTCTATCCATTGAGCCAAACTGGTCTCGGCAGGAACTTATTTGCATTCTTGAGTAGGCCCAAGCATTCCTGGTGCTTGACTGGATTTACATATCAAAGACACCTGGGCAAAGGTAAAAAGTCAGTGCTGATAACATGTCCAACCTTTTTGGGGAAGCATGTTCCCAGGGTGTAGCTCTGCCTGTCACCCTGAGTTCGCTGACAATAATTAAAGAAATGCCCATGTGCCTTCTCAGGGGGCCCTCTACAGCCTGGTGCATAGATTTGTGCACATTGAAAGGGAATTAATTAGAAGAAAGATTTGTGCAGTAATTACGTTACTGCAAAAAACTGCATGTCAAAATAGTATATATAATATAGCATTATAAAATATTTTAATATTGCTAATCACCCTTTCTCTATAATAGAAGTATCAGACATGAAAGAAAATTTGTAAAATGTATATGAAAATAATATACAAATTGATTAATGAATAAACAACAACATGATAATTCTGTCTACAATGTTGCTTTCTTTCAGCTTCAGAGGTACAATGTGCCAATAGTTGGTCTTCAGATACATTCTGGCATCATGTGTGATTGGTGCTAGTGAGAGCTTTATATATATTGTTCATGTGTGAGTCAACATTTATTTTGAAATTTCCAGTTTGAAATTTCCAGTGCGTGTCATATGTACGAGCTGATCAATCAGTTGGACAGTCAGACGGGTGTACAGTTGGTCACTTAGCCTTTTATAGATATATAGATTATATCAGCCTGGCTGATGTTGCTCAGTAGTGAGCATTGACCTATGAGCCAGGAGGTCTCAGTTTGATAACCAGTCAGGGCACATGCCCAGGTTGCAAGATTGATCACCAATGAATGGATTTTCTCTCATCACTGATATTTCTGTTTCTCCCCTGCTCTCCCTTCCTCTCTGAAATAAATCAAAATTATTAAAAATAAATAAATGATATCAAATATCTTGATATTTGATGGATGAATGTTTATAAGAAAGAAAATAGCTGAAACCAGTTTGGCTCAGTGGATAGAGCGCCTGTGGACTAAAAGGTCCCAGGTTTGATTCCGGTCAAGGGCATGTACCTTGGTTGTGGGCACATCCTCAGTAGGGGTTGTGCAAGAGGCAGCTGATCAAAATATCTTCTCTCTCATCAATGTTTCTAGCTTTCTATCCCTCTCTCTTCCTCTCTGTAAAAAAACTCAATAAAATATATTTAAAAAAAAAGAAAGAAAATACACCATACTTTTTAATAATGTTACCACATAATTGATTTAAAAAATGTAGTAGAATATGAATGCATTGATTCCAGAAGCTTCCTAAAAAGGAATGGTGAAAAAAGTTCTTGGAAGCACTAAAAATTAATCACTTATGCATAGGTGGGAAGAATATGGACAAATCTGAAAAAATAAACTATTGAGCTCTCAGTCTTCTCATTTGTCAAGGGAAGTTTGAATTATGATACTTGAGAAAGGAATTAATATTTATTAAGCATTTCCTTTGAGCCTGAGAGACAGATATAATTGTACTGATTTTGCAGATGAGAAAACTGAAGTATGAGGATGTCAAATAAATTGCCAAATTTGTATCACTGAAAATACTCAAAATTAGATTTATACTTATAAGTGACACATATAAAGCTCTCACTGGCATCAATCACACGCAATGACAGAATGTATCTGAAGACCAATTATTGGCACTCAAAACAAAATTGCTCTTTCTGCTGCACCACAAATTATAAAGAAATATCACTGGCCTCTCTTGCTGAAAATGAATAAACTATTTTTTTCTTTTGATCCAACTCTAGAGGTAGGTCAGAAATAATCATCATGTAACCAAAACCCAGGTTCAGCTGTCTGCTGCCACAAAGGCCAAACTCATGACTCAGGTGCTAGTGAGAAAAGAAAAGAGGTTTGTCTTAGTGCCTGCATCTCAAGAAGATGGGGAACTTTAGCCCAAAACCCATCTCCACTTCTCATTTCAGGCAGAGGTTTTTATAAGGAGGGAAAGGTAAAGCAGAACAAAAACATCAAAAGGAAGGGTTGAAAAGTTCACACGAAAATTAGCACACTCAATTCCAAAAAAGATCTTGAAACTGGTCAAGTGATGGTCTACTATTGGCTGATGGTCATGGGTGGCTTTATCATCCTGGCTCTAAGTCCTCTTGGCTGTCTGGTTGAAGGTCAGCAAATCTCTTAAAACTGAGAATGACTGAAGGTTGGAGTCTAAATCCTCTGAAGTTAGTTCCTAGGATTCATATACAAACACTAGAGGCCCAGTTCACAAAATTTGTGCAGCCTGACCTGCACCCTCTCGCAGTCCAGGGCCCCATGCTCTTTAATGCCCGCTTGTTCACTGCTCCTTACTGCTTGGCTCGCTGCTCCTTAGCGCTGCCGCAGAGGTGGGAGAGGCTCCCACCACTGCTGCTGTGCTCAACAGCCATGAGTCCAGCTTCTGGCTGAGCAGCACTCTCCCTGTGGGAGCGCACTGACCACCAGGGGCCAGCTCCTGCGTTGAGCGTCTGTCCCCTGGTGGTCAGTGCACATCATAGTGACTGGTTGTTGTGATTTTTCCACCATAATGGTCATTTAGGCTTTTATTATACAGATGCTATTTATCTATAAGCTACACATTAGTCAGAATCAGCATTTATACAAGCAATGTCAAAAGAATGGTGGAGTGGGTTACAATTTCCCACTGTTACATCATACACACTTATGTGGCAGTGGAAATACATCCATTGAGAACATGGATTTTCCAGTGTTGGGAGTGATTTTGCAAATTCTCAGTATTTTAGAAACAGAACTCTACACTTTGTAGAAACAAATTTTCATACCTAAATGCTAGGTCTTTCTTTGATATTATTTTACTCTACATATTTGAAGTATGAACAATCCTTCTGAGGAAATAGAATGTTAATTTTGCTGACTAAAAGCCACCCATGACCATCAGCCAAAATCAGCATCATGTGCACTTCCCTCATTTTCCGTGATTTAGTCAGGGAGGCAAATTGAAATCTCCAGGTGCTCCTTCTGTCTGGTAAATTTCTCAATTGTAACACCCAAGAAGGACTATTCAAGTTATGTACAATATGATTTACCCACAGCAATTCTTTTCCTTATACAAGAATTAAAGCTAGCATAGAAAAACAAAGCCACTAGTCATATTTATCATAGATCTTGTCATTCCTTCAGTAACTGAAGGATAATGTAAGTGGGTCACACCCAGAGGCAAGCAGGAAAATCTGGTAGAATGAAAGGCATTAATTACACATTGTACTTGCCTAGATTGGAGCGGTAACATAGAGTAGATTTTAGTTGATACTCAATGTTAGTTCCCAGTGATTTAATATATAAGGGAGTGTTTTGTGTGGATAAGAGAGTGAAAATGTATTTTGGGGTTGTATAAGGAAAATATTAAGACATATTCCTAGAAGTCAAACATCAGATTAATTTTTCCCAGATACATTAGTCCTTGAGTTTTTTAGTGATAAGATAAAAAGTTGAGGAGTATTAACTGTCATTGAGGTTTTTGTATAAGTTACACCTCAGTAATATATTATAATTTGTTTTCTTTTTTTTTCCTTTTTTTTTTTTAATATATTTTTATTGATTTTGTACAGAGAGGAAGGGAGAGAGATAGAGAGTTAGAAACATCGATGAGAGAGAGTCATCGATCAGCTGACTCCCCACTGGGGATATGCCCGCAACCAAGGTACGTGCCCTTGACCGGAATCGAACCTGGGACCCTTCAGTCCCCAAGCCGACGCTCTATCCATTGAGCCAAACCGGTCTCGGCTGTTTTCTTATTTTTATTGATTTTAGAGAGGAAGGGAGAGAGAGAGGGAGAGAGAGATAGAAACATCAATAATGAGATAGTATCATGGATTGGCTGCCTCCTGTATGCCTCACACTGAGGACTGAGCCAACAATTTAGGCATGTGCCTGACAGGGAATTGAACCCTTACTTTCCTGGTTCATAAGTCTCATAGGTTGAGGTTCAACTGTTGAGCCACATGGCAGGGATATAATTTATTTTCTTCATGGGATGACCAATTATAGCATGAGCAGTGGGCGACAGTGGAGACACTGATGGCCCTGATGGGCCCCAACAAGTGCGGGACCTCAGTAGGATGGTGGAGCAGGTGAGCAGGTGGTGCCAGGCCAAGGTGGGTGCAAGCAGAGTCCAATTGCCCTGCAGATGGCAACCAGCGGCAGGGTGCCCAGTGACTCAGGCAGAGGGAGACACACGGGGGCCCTGGAAACCCAGGTGCTGTAATAGGGCCCAGAAGCCAGCTGGAACAAGCCCTTCCATGCAGATGCTTGGCCAGGCCTAGGGACCTCAGCTGTGCTTGAATTCATGCACCGGGCCTTTAGTATGGTTTATAAACAAACTAAACTTATAAATCTTACTTTTAGGAAAAATAAAGATCTGAATAATAATAAAGAAAAGTAAACCAGTAATATTTATTACTTTGAAAAATATATATTTCATCCATCTCAACTAAAGGGAGTTTAATATGCTTTCATTATGACCAGGCACTTATTTGATGAGTATGTTGGGACTGATATACAAAATCACAAATATTTTAAAATACTGAAAATTACAGTTTAAATATTTATAATAATTTGGGGTTTTTTTGTTTGTTTTTTTGCTGTTTCTCTATCAGTAGAGTATAATTCATTGGTTCAAACAAAAAAAGAGAATTTTTAAGATAACTAAGAGAGACCTCAGAAGTTTAATATATATATTTAAAATTTGAAATATTTTATGCTTTATATATTGCTGAAAAAATTGTCAGTAAACCTATCTCTTTGAATATACTTTAGGTTTTTCCATATATATATATATATATATATATATATATATATATATATATGCTTCTTTCTCTCTGTGTATGTTATATATTCTATATAATAAAGATGTAATATGCAAATTGACCCTTTCACCCTCACACAAGATGGCCACCCCCATATGGTCAAATATGGCCACCACAAGATGGCCAGCAGGGGAGGGTAGTTGTGGGTGATCAGGCCAGCAGGGAAGGAGAGCTGGGGGCAACTAGACCAGCAGGGGAGGGCAGTTGGGGGGGACCAGACCTGTAGGGGAGGGAGGGCAATTGGGGGGACCAGGCCTGCAGAAGAGGGCAGTTTCTAGGGTGGGGGGGCAAGCCTACAGTAGAGAGCTGTTATGGGTGACCAGGCCAGCAGGGAAGGGCAGTTAGGGGTGACCAGGCCAGCAGGGGAGGACAGTTAGGGGTGACCAGGCCAGCAGGGGAGGACAGTTGGGGGGGAGCAGGCCTACAGGGGTGGGCAGTTGAATGTGACCAAGCCAGCAGGGGAGGATAGTTAGGGGTGGCCAGGCCTGCAGGGGACGGCAGTTGGGGGCAATTGTGCTGATAGGGGAGCAGTTAGGCATTGATCAGGCTGGCAGGCAGGCTAATGGTTGGGAGCCAGCAGTCCTGGATTGTGAGAGGGATGTCCAACTGCCTGTTTGGCAATCAGACATCTCCCAAAGGGTCACAGATTGGAGAGGGTGCAGGCTGGGCTGAGGGATAGTCTCCTCCCCCAGTGTATAAATTTCATGCACTGAGCCTCTAGTATATATACACTGAGTGGCCAGATTATTATGATCTCTGAATGCATAATAATCTGGCCACTCAGTATATCTATCTATATCTATATCTATATCTATATCTATATCTATATCTATATCTATATCTATATCTATATCATCTATATCTATATCTATATATTAGAGGGCTGGTACATGAATTCATGCATGGGTGGGGTCAGGCCAGTCTGGCCAGAGGGAGAGGACACAGGTGGTTGGTTGGCCTGCCTGCTGGTCAAACTCCTGCTCGAGGGGACAATTTTCATATTAGCCTTTTATTATATAGGATATACACTGAGTGGCCAGATTATTATGCATTCAGAAATAATAATAATTTGGTCACTCAGTGTATATGCTAATAAATAATAAAGGAAAGTATATTAATTTAATTGATATTTTATGTATAAGAAGATAAAAAGGTGTAGAATAACAGGTTACATATAGTTTAATATGCTAGTGACATATTAGCATATACTAATATATACAAATACATGCCAATATAAGCATATACATTATATTACTTTAATTGGAAGGTGGATATCGGCATACTAATTGGATTAGTCCTTCTTTGTTGTTTTTGTGCTTTTCCTGAGAATGAGCTATTTACATAAAATTTCCATTTTAATATTAGAAAGACAATGAGACTTATTTATCCTAGACAGTACATCTGTCTAAGCACCTACTATGAGCTAGTCACTGCCCTAAGAACTAAGATAAACATGATGAACATTGTCTTTGACCTGATGGAGCTTATAGTGAAGTTGGAATAGACACTAAATGAATGACCACATATATAGTCTCCATTGGCTCTATAGTCATGTTGGTGACAGAATGTTATAAAAGAAAAGAACAATTTTTTTATGAGAGAATGTAAAAAGGGCATTTGTGGTGAGGGAAAGGGTCACAGAGGTCCTAAATGACAGGTGAACTGCCCTCAAAGGAAGAGTGGGAGTTAGCCAGGTAAAAGGGACAGGTAGGTGTTCTATGTTGAGCGGCTGCATGTGCTAAGGTCTTGTTGGACTGCTTATAGACTAGAAGGAGAAGAGAGGGTAAAGGAATTAAATTTATGTAACATTTAGCATGATCCAGGTAATTGATTTTAGGATAGTGGCAACCCAAGGTTCTGGATAACTTATTAATTCATGAAACCAATCTGTGTCAGGTATGGGAGATGCAGAGGGAAATGAAATATGGTTGATGTTCTGGGAGCCCTTAAATCTGAGGGGTAAGAAAGCGGTAGGGTAAAGGAACTTCTAAACAAGTGAAAGCAATGCAATATTTACTCTTCAAATAAATTCAAATACCTAAAAGATGCTATGGAAACATCAAAATAGAAACTGTGAATTCTGCTGGGAGTGTCAAGGAAAACTTGTGAAGGAGGTAATGCTTGAGCCAAGTGCAGAAGGATGAATAAGCTTCCTCCTAGAGGCAGACGATGAAAGCTACTTCTGGTTGGAGCCCTAGCAAATGCAAAAGCACGGATTCAGGAAAGAAGCAAACACTTGACTGCAAAGTGAAGCTGAAGGAGTAACCAGAAGTTGGATGAGAATGAACATAATTTGCCTTCATGTAAACTTTTATTTTATGCCTAGGAAATAGGAAGCCAGTTGAGGATTTAAAGTAACGAAACTTGTGTTTTCTAAAGAACCAAGAGGCTATGGTACTGTGAAGGGATAACTGGAAAGGCAAAACAAATGCAGTGGCATTGGGAAATAAGGGTTCTTTCTGATAGCCAGAAAGCAGCATAATTTTCAAAATAAGGTAGAATTAAAGAAAAATACAAATATTATAACAATATAAGAAAAAAGAAACAAAATGAGTAAATTTTTAAATCTTTTATTTTTCCAAAGAATAAAAAAGGTTCTATAAAACAATGACACACACAGTTAAAAAGTACAATTTTAACATAGTAAATGTGATGCATCTATAATTCTTTATAACAAAATTGTCAACCCTTAAAAGATACAACATAAGCATCTATAAATCTTAGCAGTGCTGTATATTTTTTGAAAACTAAATTATGAGTTTATATTCAAATAGCTCAGATATATTTTCAAAAATTTCTGAGTCCAGATTATTGTTTTCCTTATTCTTAAAAATACTAAAATAACATATTCATAAAGAAACTAGCAATAAGGAATTTACCTATTTCCTAGCTTCTTCATCCAAAGCAACTATTGTATTTAGTGATTAAAATTATAGTACTCATAATAAAATAGTTAATAAATACAATATAAAAGACAAAGCTCAATGAGTAAGTCATGACATTATGCCATACCAAGAAGACATAATATGTCTA
Organism: Pipistrellus kuhlii; assembly: GCF_014108245.1. Classification (NCBI taxonomy): domain Eukaryota; kingdom Metazoa; phylum Chordata; class Mammalia; order Chiroptera; family Vespertilionidae; genus Pipistrellus; species Pipistrellus kuhlii. The sequence goes on from NW_023425404.1 coordinate 156,365,295, forward strand.
AAGTTATAGGAAAATAATACATTACTCCTTATAGAATTTAAAAATTTCAAAATTCTAAATAAGGAAATATATTCTACACTGATGGCTGTATTATGTGCCCAGCTTTCTAGTGCAATATAATTGAAATAGGATCCCAGGGTAAAGAGTAAGGAAATTCTCTAATTTCAAGAATTAATACTAAATAGTTACAATTTCATGAGAAGACTGGGGATTACAGAATATCTTCATGTATAGCATTCTAAAGAAAGATCATTCACCTTTAAATCTGCAGCCTTTTCAATCATGTTCTAAGGAACATATCCTAGAAATAAGCCGGTCACCTTGAAAGAGTAACAACCAGTGATTCTGGATTCACTATTTAGTCAATTAACAAATATTTCAATAGCATAGAAGATAAAATAGCAGCAAAATATATAGCAGTAAATACTATGTAAAATACTTCATAAGATGAGAGAAAGCTGCAAGGATAAACATAGGTCTCTCGTCCCATCCATCTCTTCAAGTGGGGGATTCATGAGAAAACCTCACTCACTGGAGAAAATTAGCCCTTGCTTTTTGGCTTCACTGGGTCCAGAGGTCCCCGAAAAACTGCTCCGCTGAAGAACTAGCCAGTTTTCCAAAGCACGGTCCTTTCTCTTAATTTTTCTGCTTTCCACTGTTGAGGAAAAAAAAAAAGTATCAATTTAACCAAATTTCCACACTCTGGTGTACTCCAACTAGTTTTCAAAACACAGAACTTAAGATCAATAAAGAGCTAAGGGTGGACTTAAGGTCTAAGCTAACAAAATATATGCATCATAGTCAAGAGTTCTGGGCGACCACTTGGGTGATTACACGGAAGACTGGTGATAAAGATTCTCCCTGAACATTCTGGAACAACTTTCCCTTTTCTCCTGAACAACCTTTTAAAGAATGGTCTGGGATGTGGTAGCCAAACCTATGCATAGAATAAGGACCTTGAACAGGCTACACACTCCAAGAGAAAATTAAAAACCATGAAGATTAAAGCCACAGGTACCTGTTCAAGATTTTCTGGATGATTTTCTTGACCACAGGGGCTTCTGGGTCCAGACAGACTTTGCTCCCCTTCACCAAGGTGGCTCTGAAGAAAAAAAGGAGAAAAAAAAATGAAGAGGGGGGGATGCATCCATGAGCCACAGGAGCTGAAGACCCAGGCCAAGGTCACAGTGGACACCGCAGTGCACTAAGACTTACATAATTTCCACATTGGGGCACCCTGGACCTGCGGCGGACACCTCCAGGTGGCTGATCATTTTGGGATGAATCTTGTGGATGAGGGTTAAACACACACAGCGCAGCTCATTCACGACGGCCCTGGGAGGACCAGCTGGGGCAGAAAGAGAGACTCCGTTAAGGGGGCAGGTTGCTGAGAAAACAACTCCCTGTGCTCCCCATGCTGAAGCCGCTGCAGCAGAGGCTGGGCGCATCGCTCTGCCCCGTGCGCCCCTGGATGTGGGCACTCACCGCTGGCCAGTGGCGCTGGCAGCGTCAGCAGCAGCAGCAGCGGGAGCAGCGGGAGCAGCAATCCGAATGGGCCAGGGAGGCGGGCGGCTGGGCTTGGCAGGAGACTCATAGCGGCGAGGAGGCAGCGGCGAGAGGGCGCGGATTCTGCAAAGGAGGAGGGAAGTGCAGGGACTTGAAACTCCAGCTGCACTGTGGTGTCCCCAAGCCCAGCGCATCCTTTATACTGGCATTCGCACCCTCCTCTGGGCAGGAAACTCAAAGCTTTGGGATGCTTGGGGAAAATCCCTGGGCTGAGGGGGTGGGGGTGGGGTTAAGAGGTTTGGGGGAGGAAATGGGCAGTGAGAGCTGGGCAGGGGGGTCACAGGGAGGAGCTGCGCGCACCCCATCCGTGGAGCATGTGGTAACGTGGCCCCGCGTGAATGGAGCTGCAGCAGAGGGGCAATCGCGCGGAGATTTCATCTGTGGGGTCAGCCAGGGCTGGCGAAGACCAGCTTCTGGGGAGCAGAGCCCCCTAGGAGGTGCACCTCATCCCCATGTGAAGAGGGGGACTGGAACCAAAGTAGCAGGAGGTTTGACTTTAGAAAAATGCATCCTCCTCCCTAACTCGAATGCGTTATCAAGACCTGTAAGCCCGGATCAGAACTGCGCAGCACTGAGAGCTCCACCTCCCCTCCTCGCGGGTGAGCCATGCTTGGGTTCTTAGTTTATTTTCTTTGAACTTCAGCCAGCGTTAGAAGGCAAAATAATACGGTTCAAGTGACTGTACTCCCACTTAAACCCCGTGGCAAGAATAGGCTGGCAAATCAAGTCTGCTTACTGGAAACCTTATACTTGAAGTTTAGCAAGCATATTGCCCTGTCAGATGATACCTTGCTCTCTGCAGTTCAGTATACACTGGTGAGTTGGGAGAGGTATGTTCTTGGTCTGGAGTAGGAAGAGGTGTGTGAGGGTGACAGCAAGGCCAGGGAGACACAGCCTGCTCTAGCGATGGCTCCTCAGCCATTGACCCAGTTTGGAGAAGCTGTGGGATGCTGATGGGTTTGTGGGGCTCATTATGAAGTTTGGTCAAGGGATTTGAATCAATTTGGCAGCAAGACAGCACCCACTCTGGCTTCACTCAAACGAGTTCATGAAAGGGGAAGGTGATTCAGACACACAAACTTCTGGAACAATCTGACTTTCATGATCAGTAGGGTGACTATGGCCGTTTCAGCATGCCTGATCTGGTCTGGAGTAAATCCCTAAATCTGAGGGGTAAGCTAACATCCCAATTTCTCTGCCTCACCACACTCTCTCTGTTATCTGTGGAAGTAGATGGAACACTAGAGGTTTGATGGCCTAGTCCTTGACAGTTCTAAACCCATGGCATGCATGGCTATGATATTGAATAGCACGCTGGCTTTCTCATGAAAGTCTTACTGGATATATTCTCTTGGATTGTTCTCAAGATCCTTGTCTTCACAGTAGTTCAGCAAAGGCAGCCAGTGAATATAATGGCATCAGAAACCAGTCATGGAACAAAATTCTTTCCCTTGTCCCTGGTGACCTTATTCAACTCTTCTACTCATCTTCCTTGGCAGGACATGACCTCCACTGCTGATCAAGGAGGAAGTGACATAGGTCTTCAGGACATCTAGTCGGGAAGGAAACTTAAGAAATTCTCCAGACAAGGAAAGCTGAGAGGTTTGGTCTCGCTTTGTGGGAAGCTGAATGGGAAGGTGTCTCTCCTGAACAGCTTCCTGACATAATCGGCATCATATCTGACTCAGCTAATGCAATCCTTCATCCTTCTGGGGAGTGGCAATCTGGAAAAACAGCTTACCACTTTATTATATTGACTTTTTAGAGATTAGGATGCATCTACAGACAACAGTTAAACCTCACTAATGTGGTAAGACAAGACCTCAAAAATGTGACTAAAAATCGTGGATGATTAAATTCAACCTAATCATAGGAAATAAACCACAGTATAATAAGACTTTGTGAGGCAAAAAAAAAAAAAGTTTGATGATATAGATTATTGAATCTTAATGTGTGTGTGTGTGTGTGTGTGTGTGTGTGTGTGTGTGTGTTTGGGTGAGTTCCAAATAACCTATTTTAAATATAAGTGAACATATAAGTTAGCTTTGGCACTAAATGTTAGGATCACAGAAGGGTCATGAGAAGTTATTTCCAGTTCCTCTTGACACTCTTATAGCTCTCATGCTTTACCTCATTGCCACTCTGCACAAACTTAACATGCATTGTTTGCAGCATATAAAGAAAACATTTTTTTTTTTATAGCTGGCAAGCAGATAATAGAAAATCCCCACCAGAAGTGGGCTGTTAGATTGCCCAATTTAATCAGGAAGCACTCTGTAACTTAATCTGGGTTCTCACTGAAATCATTCTGGCCCATGGCCCATGCCTGGCTCTTGTCTAGGCATCTCTGATACGGGTTTTATGCAAAGACAGATAGGATTATGAATAATCTGAGACTCCCTGCAGTTAAGGATGACAGCACCAAGTACCACTAGGAGGCAGAGCTATTTAAAGGGAAGTCAGTTGCCTTACCTGCACTGTGTCCAGGTAATAAAGAACGGCACAGTGATCTTTTTGTACCACGCTAAAACAAAACGATCCATAATATGACACTGATATCTGGGGAAGCTGGAATGAATTACTGTTGGTCAAAACATTAAGAATTTAGTCATAACACTACAGTTATGTAATACAAATTAAAACATTCTTGATGTTTTGCAGCTTCCAAAACATTTCATGCTCATTTGCTTTTGAGTCGCATATTGATGCTTTTTGGAAGATAAGAAAAATTCTCCCATCCTCATTTTGCAGCTAGGGAAAGGAAGGCCGGAGAAAGAGTTAAGAAGTAGAAAATCCAGGACTGAAAGTCAAGTCACAAGAGAATCTGCCACAATAAATTTTTAATGAATTCCAGATTACAAACCACTTTCTTCACAGAAAAACATCCAAGGCCCCACGCATCTGATTAACCACTTTAGTTGTATTGCCCAACTATCATATTTTAAGCTGTTGAAATCCTCAGTCTCTGTACTCTTGGCTTTTGAGGCCAAAATGATGTCAAAAGTCTAAAAGTCTTTCAGGTTAACCAGCCTGACACTGTTACCTACTTTTTAAACCTCTCTCTTCCAGAATAGTGCATAGTCTTGTCCTTTTTGTGAAGTTTTATTCTGACAAAACCAGATGAAATATACTGCTTCTACCTTTGATCTTTGAACATGAATGTACTTGCAATAGCTATCTAATGAAGCAGAGTTAAATTGTTACTTAATTTTGCCGAAGCCGGTTTGGCTCAGTGGTAGTGCATTGGTCTGTGGACTGAAGGGTCCCAGGTTTGATTCCGGTCAAGGGCATGTACGTTGGTTGCGGGCACATCCCTGGTGGGGGGTGTGCAGGAGGCGGGTGGTCGATGTTTCTCTCTCATAGACGTTTCTAGCTCTCTGTCTCTCCCCCTTCCTCTCTGTAAAAAAATCAACAAAATATATATAAAAAATGAAAATTAAATTGTTACTTAATTTCACTTTTGTTTCCCTCAAGCCAACTATAGACTCTTTAGAGTCAGTGGTGGTATCCTATATTTCTCCCATAACCTCCGATGAATTTCAAGTTCAATAGCGAGCAGTCTATAAACAGTTGAATAACGATAAGATTTTATCTTGCAGTTTCTTTAAATTACAAGTGAATCTTAAAGTCATGGAGGAAAGAATAGGACTATATTCTCTCCCATTGGTTTTCTCCTATGTTGGAAATTGTTTCCTGGTTATTCTTAGGGCCAGTTTAAATTATATTTTCAGTCTTTAAATCTGAACTATTAAAAAAATATTCAGAGACCAGAAGGAAATTTAATATTAAAAATTACACAACTAAAGTATCAATCAAATTACATATTTTCTGGGACTTAGAGATTAGTGAAAATAAATGACCAGGGAAAATTCTGATTAAGTTATACTGTCCTGAATGTTAGCAGTGTGGAAATGTTATTCTAAGTTTGTCTCTTCTAACAAATCAGAGAGATCTTTACTTATGTGTTCAGTATATGGCCTCAGCCTTTTAAAACATTTTTCTAAGTTTCCATTTTCCTTTATGTCTAATACTTTTTACAGTATGTTTAAGAAATGCTATATGATTGCAGTAATTAAAGATGTAGATATATCATTATCAAAATATCAGCCTTAAGAGTTTATCCACAAGAGTTTAAGTGGAAGATAGAATTACTTGCTTGCACAAGAAAAGAAAAGAAAAAACACATTTGTTTACTCATGGGTTAACTGTGTGTTAGCAATGTAGTCTCCTTTCATATTGGGCTTGAATTCCAATGAATAGGCAACATTATTAGGTAATAATTTTGCTTCAAAATTGCCCAGATTTACTGTAAAATGTCAGGAATGTATTCCCTCCTTTTGTCCATTATCTTTTCCCCCCTGCTCATTTCAGAATAAATCTGTTTGAAAAGGAAGTAAATGGATGAATCTTGATTGAGTGCAAACTGAGGTAGGGTGCAAGTAACCCTAAGGTAGTTAGGTATAGCCTATTCCCATGGTTGGCAAACTGCGGCTCACGAGCCACCTGAGGCTCTTTGGCCACTTGAGTGAGGCTCTTCCACAAAGTATCATGGCCTAGGCGACTCTATTTTGAAGAAGTGGCATTAGAAGAAGTTTAAGTATAAACAAATTGACTCAAAAGACATTTCAGTCCTTGTACTGTTGATATTTGGCTTTGTTGACTAATGAGTTTGCAGATCACGATCACTGTCTTATTCAGCTGAGCAAGGATGGTGAATAATCTAAGACTCCCTGCAGTTAAGAACGACAGCACCAAGTACCATTAGGAAGCAGAGCTATTTAAAGGGAAACCAAGGGATGTTGACAAGGGATAATACATAGAAAAAAAAAGATGGGCACTAAAGTTTTAAATGTTTCAGAAAGCCTTGGGTTTCTCAGAAATAGAAAGCTTTCATTGCTTTCTTCAGCAATGAAGAAATTTGGTCTGGGCTAAGTAAAAAGAAATCTTTGTTGATTTCTTCTTATTTTTGAAGTACAGTTTATACTCAGTATTATTCTGTACTAACTTCAGATGTACAGCATAGTAGTTGTACATTTACTTTAGAGTGATCTCACTGATATTTCAAATACTCACTTGACTCCCTCGTTAGTTACTACAATATTATTGACCATATCCCCTGTGCTGTAATTAATATCTCTGTGACTATTCTTAAATAACATTTTTGAGAAGTCCTTGGTATGATACTGAAGAGGTCCTTTATGGAAATTATACTTTTAATACTATGTTTAATAATGGTCATTTACTATACTGCTTTTGACATCATTAAATTTTATACCATTTTAAAGAATAATCTCAATTTCTACATGAACTCACAATAGCTTTATTCTCATTTAACATACATTAAAACCTCATTGATTGCTGTTTTTATGGGAGTAATTGTGATATATTTCTATTTATGATTTCTGTACTTTCTAGGTAATCAAAGTCTTTTATATTTCCCTTGTCACTAAACAATTAGTACACACGAATGTACGCACCTGACCACCATCACTAACAACAGTAACAACAGTGCTATGGTCTGAATATTTGTGCACCCTCAAAACTCATGTTGAATCCCTAACCTCTCATGTGATTGTAGGAGGTGCACCCTACAAATGGAATTAGTGTCTTATGAAAGAGGCCCATGTAGCTCCCTCACCCCTTTCACCATGTGGGGACATGGCAAGAACACACCATCTATGAATCAGGAAGTGGGCTCTCCTTAGACACTTCATCTGCCAACACCTTGATCTTTGACTTCCCAATGTCCAAGACTGTGAGAAATAAATGTTTCTTGTTTATAAGCCACCTGGTCTATGGTATATCAGCCTGAATGGACCAAGAAAAACAACAATATTAACAAGACAAAGATCAAAAGAGAAAAATAGGAATAAAATATATTTTATAGTTGATTGCTTGCCATTGATTTTTTTCATAGATCTGACTATATACAATATTTCCACTTAGTATCTTCTATGCATTTTTGAAAAATGTTCGCAAGGCCTGGGAATTATTACACTGATCCCAGTCATTAGAGGTGTTACAATGCCAAACTAAAAGTCATAAATCCTAGAAATGATGGTTGATGCTGGACTATGACTACCTTGCCAGCTAGTTGGAATTTTAAAGCACGGTTTTCCCAGGAGACTAAATTGACGAAACCACTTTATGCAATGTTTTGCTTTGAATACTTTCGATTTCCAAAAAATTCAGCATTAGTATATCAAACTGGAAGTCATTTTTTTGGGAATAGAATGTCCCATGGGGACAGCTTTTATTTTCCCCTAATTTAAATTTATGAACCAGACAAGTGAATGCTAAGACAAAGGATTATGTCATAGAAAAGTAGTGACTAATTAATGTATTAGAGATAGTACAAAGCTGGTTCTCTTACAATGAGATTTTGCACAAGTTAGTTCTTCGTAATAAAGGAAAGTTGTGAAAACTGTATATGAAATATATTCAAGTAGCTTTCCATGATGACTTGATAAAGGCAGTACTAGTAAAATCCATGAAGGAAGGAACTTAAAAGCTTGGACAATATGAGCATTACAATTCTGTTTTGCAAAAGACACTGCCTAGAGAATAAAATGTCAAGCCACACAGTGGGAGAAAATATTTGCAAAAGACATACCTTATAAAATACTGTTATTCCAAAATATACCAAAAAAATCAACATAAGAACATAAATGACCGGTTAAAAATATAAGACAAAGACTTAATAGACCCTCACCAAAGAAAATGTATTGATGGCAAATAAGCATATGAAAGATTCTCCATATCATATGTCATCAGGGAAATACTAATTAAAACAATGAGATACCACTGCGCATCTATTAGAATGACCAAAATCCTCAACACTGACAAGACCAAATGCTGGTGAGGATATAAAACCACAAGAATTCTCATACATTGCTATTGGAAACACAAAATGGTATAGCCTTTGAGAAGACAGTTTGTCAGTTCCTTACAAAACTACTCAGCGTACAGTCCATGCTTTTTGGTGCTTATCTCAAGGAGCTGAAATTATATCTACACAAAACTCTGTTTAGAGCAGATTTGTTTATAATTTCCCAAACTTGGAAGCAGCCAAGACGTCCTTCAATAGATGAATGAATAAATAAACAAACTGTGACACATTCAGATAATAGAGTATTTTTGAGGAAATTTCATACTGTTTTCCTTACTGGCAGAAGAATTTACATTCCCACCAACAGTATATAAGGGTTCTCTTATTGCCACATCCTTGCCAACAGTTGTTTGCTCTTGTCTTTTTAATAATCATTCTAATAGGTGTGCAGTGAAATCTTATTGTGGTTTTAACTTGCATTCCCCTGATGATTAGTGATGTTGAGCATTTTTTTATGGGCCTGTTGACCATTTGCATGTGTTTTTTATGTTGGGGGGCAAAGTTTATTCACGTCGTCTTTCCATTTTTAAATCAGACAGTTTGTTTGCTTGCTGCTAATTGGTATGAATTCCTCACATATTTTGAATGTTAATTCCTTATCTGATATTTGGTTTGCAAATCTTTTCTCCCATCCCATAGGTTCATTTTGTTGATTGTTTTACAGTTTTATACATAAAATATTATTTAATCTGAAAAATCTTTTCAATATTTATTTCTTTTTCTTGTCTTATTCCACTGGTTAATGCTTCCAGTATAATGTAAGGTTGAAATGGTGAGAATGTATATAAATGTTATGTTTCCATTTAAGCAGGGGATGTTAGTTGATAGTGCTGTTCAAAACATCTTTTATTAAGTGATAGTTTTTTTTACTTCTATCTATTACTAAGTGGTATTAAAATCTCTGTGAAGGAAGATATGCCCATGATCAGTCTTGTTTCCTATAATTTAAAGCTGTATTGTTATGCATATTTAGAAATGTTATGTTTTTTTATGAATTGACCCTTTATCATTATAGAATGTCCATCTTTACTTCTGATATTTCTGTGTAGAAACCACTTTTCTTGAAGTCCATTTTGTCTAACATTAATAAGCCTACTCTAGTGTTTTCTGCTTTCTAATTATATTTTTAATGTTTTGTACAGATGTTCTACCTTTTACATGAATTGCATTTTTTTTTTCATTTTGAATGTTGGGCTTTTATGTTCTAAAATGTCCATTTTCTTATTAAATATGACTCATCTATTCACTCATTATAATTACATTATCCTTTAAATTCTTGAAAATATTGATAATAGGTACTCTAATATCTTTGTCTGCCAATTCCAACGTCTGATTCACCTGGGTTTAATTTGAATGTCCTCTTATTTTCTTCTCTTTTGAGTTACATTTTCCTACTTTTTCATATGGGTGGTGATATTTAGTTATATGTATAACATTGTATATTACAATCTTATCAGGAGTTGGAATAATGGTTTCTTTTAAATTAAAGGGCAGTGACTTTTGTTCTTGAAAGTATCCTATTTCTGGTAGATTTTTTTTTGGTCCTTACAAGGATGAGTTATTTTTTTTTTACTTGGTTTTGAATTTAATCCTAGGCTATGTTCTTTATGTATAGAGCATACATAACAGGTTTTTACATCTTACCTGAGTACTGGAGCTACTCAGCGAGGTCTCTTTTCTCTTCTTGTGCCTGAGCTGTAACATTGCCAGAACTATATGACCTTTGGTATCACTGTCCAGCTCTCAGTCACCTATAGGCCTTATTTTCCAAGCTTCACAGAAACTCACCCTGTACTTGAATAGCCCAGTCTTTGGCCAGGAAACTGCATGAATTCTATGAAATACTGTTCTCTTCTCCCCCCCCCACCCCCACCCCCCACCCTCTGCGAATACTCCATCCCACCATTGCAGCTCCTTCAGAGTCCATTCTGCTTGAGCTCTATTTGGGTTCCTCCTCTTTGCAGGTTAAAGATCCTCTAGGGCAGAATGTCAGAATTATTAAGGGGCTCACATCATATGTTTTTCTTCTCTCAATGACTATGTTTTTTTTTGTTGCCTATTGTGCAATGCCTGAAAGCCATTACTTAATATATTTTGTTTAGTTTCTAATTGCTTTTGCCATAAAGGTAAGTTTAAAAACAGTTGCTCCATCATAACCAGGAAAGAAGACCTAGAAAAGATTTTATAAAGTGTAAAAAAGCTAAATAGTGTAAAGTATTACTGAGAATATTATTGTGTGTTAGTAAAGTTAAATAAGATGTGTCAGGGAGTCTTACAAAGTAACTTTATGGGTTCAGAAAGTTAATTTCATTCACTCATTTGAGGGTATACATAGACATCAACGATTTCTCTCTTTTTTTGTCCATTTTATTTATTTATTTAATTAGGGTCCTTTTTAGCTTTTTGTCTCTTCTATCTCTGCCCGTTTCTAGGAGAAATGTCTGTTATCCTTGCATTAAAACTTGTTAACTTGAGCCCTAGCTGGTTTAGCTCCGTGGATAGAGTGTCAGCCTGTGGACTGAAGGATCCCAGGTTTGATTCTGGTTAAGGACACATACTTGGGTTTGCAGGCTCCATCCTGGGGCGTGCAAGAGGCAGCCTATCAATGATTCTCTCTCATCGTTGATGTTTCTATCTCTCTCCCTCTCCTTTCCGCTCTGAAAAAAAAAAAAATTAAAAAACAACACTTGTTAACTTTAGTGCTGTCACTGGCAAAAAAAAATTCATTACATAGACAACTAAGCTCATTTCATTCCTTATTCCTATACATTGTGCATTGATATTACACCACACCATCTCATGACTAAGGGTGACGTTTGACATAGTCAACTATTTTATGCTTACTCAGGAGTTCTCAAATTCTTTAACTGTTCAGGGTACAAATATTGGGTTTTTACTGAAGACTGTCTTGTTGAACATGGATCTATATTAAATGACTAGTACATTGTATGGGCTCATCAATGACCAGTTTGGATGCTTCCTTTTATTTTTAGCTTTTGAAATTTCTCCCATTTCTTTAGCTACATAGTAAATGGATTATCTATAATCTCTGTCCCTAACAAGATATTTGTAGGCAGCCATAACTCTTAGCTAAATCTCAAAAACAAACACACAAACAAAATCAAGGAATAGAACCAGTGGCAGCATTGTTAGGGACATTATAAATCTTCAGGTGAATGTATACAGGCTTGCAGCAGCGTCAGCATTCTTCTGCCTTGGGATAAGGCAAAATTTCATTTAGCTTATACTCATCTCCACTGTGGTACATATTCAGGCTTCCCTTTGCAGGCTATCATTGACCCTCTAGAACACATGTGTCAAACACAAGGCCCACGGGCCAAATCCGTCCCTCCAGGCCTTGCAATGTGGCCCGTACTGCGCTGTCATCACTGCACGCTGCTGCGTTTCCATCACAATGACAGTTTATGACTGTTCAGTAAACCATTCGGCCCGCGATTTAGGCTGGATTTTAGATTTTGGCCCCTTCTCTGATTGAGTTCGACACCCCTACTCTAGAAGGATCTCACTTTCTATTTTAAGGAAATTATATGTAGAAGGGACATTGAAAAATAGGTTGTCCACATGGCAAATTTTAGAAAGAGGAAGAGCAAAAATTTAGGTGAATAGATAGTCATGATTACTTCTTGATGTTAAATGAATGATATGCTGAATGATGCTAAGGGTAGATCTTTAATGAGACCAGAAGAAAGTACATAATTTTTCAACACATGTGATATATAGTATTCATTTAAATGGGGATGGATGATTTGCAGATTTTAGGTTAGGTCTAAACACTTCCCTGAGAGTGTTTATATTGGGTAGAATCTGTTGATTCTGTTGTGTGGAGATTGAAGGCAAATACAATTTTTTCAAATATTATGCCATTGTATAAGCTTGTCCTGAGATTACAATGATTGACTCAAATAATTCTTTAACTTTGACTTAAATGTAATGAGATCTAATAAAATCTAGCTGGTTTTATATTCAACTAGAGGAACAGTACACAAAATTCGTGCATGGGGTGTGTGTGTCCCTCAGCCCAGCCTTCACACTCTCCAATCTGGGACCCCTCAAGGGATGCCCAACTATTCGGGTTTGGGCCTAAATGAATAGTTGGACATCCCTCTCACAATCCAGGACTGCTGGCTCCCAACTACTTGCCTGCCTGCCTGCCTGATTGCCCCTAACCACTTCTGCCTGCCAGCCTGATCACCCCCTAACCACTCCCCTGCCAGCCTTGATTGACGCCTAACTACTCCCCTGCTGGCTCAATGCCCCTAACTACCTCCCCTGCCGGCCTGATTGATCCTAACTCTCCTCCTCTGCAGGCCTGGTCACCCTTAACTGTCATTCCCTACAGGCCTGGTCCCTCCCAACTGCCCTCCCCTGCTAGTCTGATTGCTCACAACTGTTCTCCCCTGCCAGCCATCTTGTGGCAGCTATCTTGTGTCCACATTGGGGCAACTATCTTTGACTACATGTGGTGGCCATCTTGTGTGTTGGAGTGATGGTCAATTTGCATATTACATCTTTATTATATAGGAGGGATATGTCTTACATTATGCTAAATGAAAGAAACCAGACACAAAAAGCTACATATTGTATGATTCCATTTATAGAAAATATCCAGGATAGGCAAACCTATAGGAACAAAAAGAATAGTGGTGTCTATGGGCTAGGCAAAGGAAGAATGAAGAGGGATTCATAATGGGTATGAGTTCCTTTTGGGGGATGATGAAAATGTTTTAGAATAAGTGGTGATGGTTGCACAACTTTGGGAATGTCTTAAAAAACCACTGAATTGGATGCCTCAAAAGGTTAAATTTTATGGCATATGAAATACATACCAATGGAAAAAAAATTTTGGCTCTTTTCTAAAACTATTAATTCAGAACTGGGAATGGGGGTTGCTAGGAATCTGTTTTAAATCAGCTCTTTACAGGATTTACATGCATACTATTTTTAAGAGACACTCTTATATACCATTAAATTATTAAAAAACAAAAAACAAAAAACCAACTAGCTGACTAGGGCTTAGAATCGCCTTTCTGACCTCTTTCTCACATTAAGGATTTAGTGTATAACTTTATAAAACTTCATAATAATGAAATATTTTTTTTCTCAAAAATCTGTAACAATAACAATAGTACAATAATTGGCTACCATATGTGCCAAGCAGATTTTTTAAATCATATGTTGATTTATATTACAGCATCTTCTATTCTCCAAATTTTTTTCCTGCTGAATCAACACCATGTGAAGCCTTTTATTTTTTCTTTATCAGTTCTTTCTCTTGTTTCCTTCAGCAATAATTTTGCACTTTTTCTGGTCTGGTTTCTTTTTCTTTCTTTTTTTTAATACATTTTTATTGATTTTGTACAGAGAGGAAGGGAGAGAGTTAGAAACATCAATAAGAGAGAGAGTCATTTATCAGTTGCCTCTTGCACACCCCCTACTGGGGATATGCCTGCAACCAAGGTACATGCCCTTGACCAGAATCGAACCTGGGACCTTTCAGTCCCCAAGCCGAAGCTCTATCCATCGAGCCAAACCGGTTTTGGCTGGTCTGGTTTCTTTAAGTGTTTCTCTCTCTCTCTCTCTCTCTCTCTCTCTCTCTCTCTCTCTCTCTCTCTCTCTCTCTCTCTCTTTCTGGTAGTAATTTCTTCAATTTATGACTCCCTATCTTTAGATTTTTCTGTATTTGTTCCTGGCTTTGTCTACTTCCATTGTGCTAAGAGCTCAAGATACAGAGATAAACAGGGTGATGAATTTATAATCTAGTAGAAGAGGTCAAAATACAACAGAGAAAGAAATATGATAAAGAGATTGCAATAGATGCTATAAAAGAGAGAGTACTTTCATAATTTGATAAAAAAAAATCACATGGATTGATAATGCATACAGTAGTATGATGGTTGTTGAAGATGTGACATTTTAAAAACAAACAAACAAAAGCATAAAAATGACACAGACTTGCAAAGAGCCTAAAAATGAGGTCCCCAACCAGAAAAAACAATAAGGGCAGAAGCTGGAAAGAGTTTGTTGTTTTTTGATAACTAAAAGAAGACTAGCAAGTCCTAGCTAGTTTGTCTCAGTGAATAGAGCATCGGCCTGTGGACTGCTGGGTCCCAGGTTTGATTCCTGTCAAGGACACATGCCTGGGTTAATGGCTTGATCCCCAGTAGGGGACATGCAGGAGGCAGCTGATTGATGATTATCTCTCATTATTGATGTTTCTATATCTCTCTCCTTCTCCCTTTCTGAAATCAACAAAAATTGAAAGAAAGAAAGAAAGAAAGGAAGAAAGAAAGAAAGAAGAAGGAAGGAAGGAAGGAAGGAAGGAAGGAAGGAAGGAAGGAAGAAGAAGGAAGAGAAGAAGAAGAGAAGAAGAAAGAAGAAGAAAGAAAGAAAGAAAGAAAGAAAGGAGGGAAGGAGGGAGGGAGGAAGGGAAGGAGGGAGGGAGGGAGGGAGAGAGAGAGAGAGAGAGAGAGAGAGAGAGAGAGAGAGAGAGAGAGAGAGAGAGAAAGGAAGAAAGAGAGAGAGAGAGAGAGAATGAAAAGGAAAAAAGACTGGCAATGGCTTGTGAATGTTCCTTGACATAAGGGTTACATCCTGGTAAATCCAATGTAAATTGAAAATATTGTAAAGCAAAAATCCATTTAATACACTTAACCTCTAGAATACCATAGATTAACTTAGCCTACCTTAAATGTGCTCAGAATACTTACTTTAGATGAGAATTGGGCAATTACTGTAATTCCCTTCCTTTTCTTTTCACCAGAATCAGGAGATGGGCATTTTGTAGAGTTGATGGAACAGGAAACAAAAAAACAAAACAAAACAAAAAAAGCAACAACACAGTATCCAAGAAGCCTGGCAACACAGTGCTGTGCAAAAAATCTGTTGTTTACCCTTGTAATCAGGTGCCAGACTGGGAGCTGCTGCCCAGTATTAATAGAGAGTATGATAGCACATATCACTAGCCTTGAAAAAGATCAACTTTAAAATTTGAATTACAGTTTTTATTGAATTATAGTTTTATTGCTTTTACACCATAGTAAACTTAAAAAATTGTAAATCAAACCATCGTAAGTGGAGGATAGTCTGTACTTAGAAAATGGGAGGTTGGTATGAATAAGAGTGGATAAATAAACAAGAGCCAGGTCATAAAAATATTTCTAAGCCAAGGTTCAGTTTATATTTTATTTTATTTGAAGTGAGAAGCCTTTTAAAGATTTTATGTTGCAATAAGATATGATCTGACTTGTTTCAAAAACTTCTGCATGAAACTATAATAGTGTTTCAACAATTTGTAAACAGCAACACAAGTTAGAAGCAATTTCAGTAGATTAGGAAATGTAGGCAAACTATCATCTTTGGGCCTGCCACATGTTTTATAAATAACATTTTATTGAAAAACCACTAAAAATGATTGTCTATGGTTGCTTTCATGCTACAATGTCAGTGTTGAATAATTGTGACAGGGACCATATAATCTACAAAGCAAAAATATTTACTATCATATTTTACAGAAAAAATTTCTCAAGTTCTGGTATAGATGAGAAATATGATGGGTGGACTAGGATGATACCTAATGGAGATAAAGAGATATTAGAAGATTTTTATATGCAACCTTTAAGACATTTTGATGGACTGAATGCAGGTAATGGAAAATTTAATAATTATTCCTAGTTGATTGATGGAAACAATTGAGTGTATGATTACGCCATTTACTGATATGTAAAAGAATAGGAAAATAAAATGTTTAGATGGTTGTGGAATTATTTTTTGTTGTTGTTGTTTGAACATACCATAAAGCTTAAATTAAAAATTTTTGTGTAGACATAGTATAAAGTTTAAATGCCTGTGAAATAGCCAGGTGGAAATGTCAAGGAAGTTGTATGTGAACTTAGGGAAGTGTTTGTGCTAGAATTATTATATGAGAGACATCAGCACAGAGAATTGCTTGTGGAATCCACCTAATGAAAATCTAGAACACATGTGTCAAACACAAGGCCCGCGGGCCAAATCCGTCCCGCCAGGCCTTGCAATGTGGCCCGCACCGCGCTGTCATCACTGCACTCCGCTGCGTTTCCATCACAATGACAGTTTATGAATCTTCAGTAAACCATTCGGCCTGCGATTTAGGCTGGATTTTAGATTTTGGCCCCTTCTCTGATTGAGTTCGACACCCCTAATCTAGAAAGAAATCATGGCCTAGAACAGTGCCTTGAGGACTTCAGTATTTAGTGGTCTCCAGCCTCAGAGTCTCCTCATGTACATGTCCTTTTCTTGCTGTATTAGCAATACTTCTCATCTGCGCTAGTATCTAAGTACTTATTGATTTTCTATCTTTCTTGTAACTGCTCTGCAGAAAAAAATGCTATTATTCTTTGTATGCTATTAGAAAAAAATTCCACAAAGTTTAATCAACTTGCTATGTGTCTTATAAATAGGAGAATTTCTGATTCCATCATCTTTTCACTCTGCCACATTGCTTCCCAAAGAAAGTCTGTATGCCAAACTTGGTAGGAAGAGGCAAGGAGATGATGGCAGCTCACACTTCTTGCTACTGTTCACTGCCTCATAGGGAGCAGTTTGCTCCACATTATATATATAAAAGTTCACAAAAATGATCCTTTCCAGAGATATATTGAAAGAGATTTCACACAGGTTCTCATGTGATCCTACATCTTGCTAAAGATAATTATTTCATTAGTTACAAATAACAATTTAAGTAGAAAAGGAATGTATTTAAAAGATACCAGGAGGTTCACAACCAGGGAGCCATCATTAAGAACAATATAAACAAAACAAGCTTCCCCCAATGGTCATAGTCACCACAGTTTGCAGCTGAAACAAGACATGTCCACCATCACCACCACTACCCATTGCTTAAGTTACCTTATCTCCTTGAGATGGGTCTCAACATAAACCACTTTTACTGAAACCAGTTTGGTTCAGTGGATAGAGTGTCAGCCTGCAGACTGAAGGGTCCCAGGTTTGATTCCAGTCAAGGGCATGTGCCTTGGTTGCCGGCACATTCCCAATGGGGGGTGTGCAGGAGGCAGTTGATAGATGATTCTCTCTCATTGATGTTTCTGACTCTCTATCCCTCTCTCTTCCTCTCTGTGAAAAATCAATAAAATATATTTTAAAAAAACACCACTTTTTTCATTACATGCTCAAACCTATCTGGAGCTTCTGATAACATCTCCTGAGGCAGCTACTTAAATGCATAACTCCTATTATTATTACCAAGTATATGTTAGTACTTAGTAATAGCATCTCAATAGTAAACTAATTTTGTAGCGATACAAAAAGTTCATCTTGACGGCCATGGGAGCCATCTTTTAGACTGAATTTAAATAGACAATCAAGAGTATCATACTCAACAAACATTCACAATTTTTTCTCCAGAATTCTTTGTCAATTTGTGAGGCATTTGAACCTGGGGTTCTATAAAAACTCTTTGGCCAACTGTTAGCCAACGAGTCTATACCAGATCATTTATACAGATGTATAATCAACTAGTAAATTAATTATCTAAGATTTACTCTGCTACTCCATGAGCCATTTAACATTTTGATGTATTGTTTGCCTTGAAACCCAACATTAATTTTATTTTTCAAAAGCATTGTAACCTTAGCCATTAATTCCATGTCAATATATTTTGCTATATATGAAGCTTTTCTCTGTCAAGAGCTATTTGTTCTCAATTCATAGGGTCTACTAAAAAGATACTCAAAACAAAAAGTATTCATTCATTATTTTCTTTTCTCCCCACCTCTAGTTTCTAGTAGCCAAGTTTATTGAATTTTATTAGACTACTCTTGTGATATTGTGCCAGGATCTTAGAGAAGATAAAAATAGTCTAATCAAAGTCAGTACTACTATAATTTATGTTGGATCCCTATGCAATACAGCACCCATGACCATCTGTTTCTTTAATATTGCAAATTTTTGTCAGAGAATTTCAATCTCTTCACCACTACTCTAGGTTGAAAAGTTACAGGATTCAAACCACAATGGCTTATGTTTGCTTAATTTATTAATGCATTTACTCCATAGATATTATTGATAACTGATTTTATATGAAGAGTAAGGCAATTCTCTCATAATAATTAAGCAGTAGAAGGACCAGATAATAATCAGAAAAGTCCTTTAAAATTATAATATCCTTCCTTCAACCCTAAAATTATCAGTTAGTTATTCTTTAATTGACAAAATATCAGAGAATTGACTTGAGTACTTCAGAATTTAGTTTGTCTCATGAAGAGACTAAAGCTCTGTACTATATCTATTTCTTTTATTTTTTTGCTTTCTTTTATTTTTAGGTTTTTTTTTATTGTTTAAAGTATTACAAATAGTAGTACATATATCTCATTTTCTTTCCCCATTGACCTTCCCCCAGCCCCCCTATTCCCTGTCTGTGCCCCCATCCTACCCCCGCCCCCAAGTGTCTTGTGTCCATTGGTTGTACTTATATGCACACATATAAGTCCTTTGGTTGATCTCTCTCCCCCCTCCCCAAAATTCCCCAGCCTTCCCGCTATAATTTGACAGTCTGTTCAGTGTTTTACTTTCTCTGTATATATATTTTTGTTTATCAGGTTATAATGTTTGTTATTTTCCAAAAGTGAGTGAGACCATGTGGTATTTTTCTTTCATTGCCTGGCTTATTTCACTTAACATATGCTCATCTATGCTGCTGCAAATGATAAAAGTTCCTTCTTTTTTATAACATTGTAGGAGTACATTGTGTAGATGTACCATAGTTTTCTAATCCACTCATCTGCTGATGGGCATTTAGGCTGTTTCCAAATCTTAGCCATGGTGAATTGTGCTACTGTGAACATAGGGGTGCATATATCCTTTCTGATTGGTGTTTCTAGTTTCTTGGGATATATTCCTAGAAGTGGGATCATTGGGTCAAATAGGAGTCCCATT
Organism: Pipistrellus kuhlii; assembly: GCF_014108245.1. Classification (NCBI taxonomy): domain Eukaryota; kingdom Metazoa; phylum Chordata; class Mammalia; order Chiroptera; family Vespertilionidae; genus Pipistrellus; species Pipistrellus kuhlii. Next base: position 156,384,700 of record NW_023425404.1, read on the forward strand.
TTTAGTTTTTTGAGGAAACTCCATACTGTTCTCCACAGTGGCTGCACCAGTCCACATTCCCACCAGCAGTATACGAGGGTTCCTTTTTCTCCGCATCCTCACCAGCACTTGTCATTTATTGATTTGTTGATGATAGCCATTCTGACAGGTGTGAGATGGTATTGCATTGTCATTTTAATTTGCATCTCTCAGATAATTAGTGACTTTGCGCATGTTTTCATATGTCTGTTGGCCTTCCTTCTGTCTTCTTTTGAAAAGATTCTGTTTAGTTCCATTGTCCATTTTTTTATTGGATCATTTATCTTGCTTTTATTAAGTTGTATAAGTTCCCTGTAGATGTTGGAGATTAAACCTTTATCAGTGATAACAGCCTGGTACTGGCACAAGAATAGACATATAGACCAATGAAATAGAATAGAGAACCCAGATATTGACTCAAACCACTATGCTCAATTAATATTTGACAAAAGAAACATGAACATACAATGGAGTCAAGACAGTCTCTTCGATAAATGGTGTTGGGAAAATTGGACAGATACATGCACAAAATGAAACTAGATCACCAACTTACACCATACACAAAAATAAACTCAAAATGAATAAAGGACTTAAACAGAAGGTGGGAAACCATAAAAATACTAGAGGAATCCATAGGCAGAGAAATCTCAGACATATGCCGAAGCAATTTCTTCACCAATACTGCTCCTAGGGCAATGGAAGCTAAAGAAAAAATAAACAAATGGAACTACATTAAAATAAAAAGCTATGAAGTCAGAGGAGAAACAGTCCAAAGATGGAAGACGCTGACGATGTCTTGCCATACTAGCAGTCAGCAGCTGTGTGTTGCTCCAGGTTGCCTAGGACCAAACAGGAGAGGGTCAGACCTGCATTACCACCATTTGTCCACCATCCAAAACTGAAATATCATTGCTGACATATACACATAAGAAACTGTTTGAAATAGAAATTGGGACTCAAAATAACATTTGGCCCAGAAAGAAACTCACTATAGACTGATTCATTTGCCTCTCAGCATAACCATTATTGCTTGTCTCATTTTTGGTTCTTATAAGTGTATTTCTAGTATCACATGATCTCACTCATCTAGGGGAAATGATGAACAACATAGACTGATGAACAAGAATGGCATCGATCAGACTGTTTGACCTCAGAGGGAAGGTAGCGGAGGATTGGGATAAGGGAGAGAGATTAACCAAAGAACTTGCATGCATTCATATGAGCCTAACCAGTGGTCACAGATAACAGGGGGATGGGGGCACACATGGGGAGGGGTTAGGGATGGGAATGGGGGGGATAAGGACAAATATGTGATACCTTAATCAATAAAGTAATTAAAAATAAATAAAATTTTAAAAAGAAAGAAAAGGAAAGCCATCTCAAAAAATATATAAATTAAAAAAATAAAAGCTTTTGCACTGCAAAAGAAACCATCAACAAAACAACAAGAAAGCCCACTGTATGGGAGAACATATTCGTGCTATGTCTATTTCTGACTGGTTCTGTGAGGGTTTTGTTGTTGTTTTTGTTTTTAGGTTCAAACAATGGTTCTCTCTGTTGGGTAACTAAGTTGCCTCCCAGTGGTAGCAGAGATACAAATATGTCACTGTGATATTTATCTTTCAAGGACTGAGGATATGTAAGGAAGAAATCCTGGTTACCCACAACCCCCAAATCTTTTAATATGGGAGGCATGACTTCAACATGCTGCCACGACATCAGTTCCTTTAATCAAGGTATGGGTTGAGGTACCAAGAATGCCTTTGTGTTCTTTTGTCTCTATTTTAAGCCTCTAATTGCATTTCCCTCTCTTGCATCTTCACCTCAGTTCACCTCAGACTCCACAGAAGCATTTTGCTGCAACTAGCATTTGTTCTAAATGAATTCAACATGGCAGAATCTGCTCTATTATTCCCCTCTCAACTCTTCTCAGAAATAGCATTTTCAGCATCAGCAAATAAGTTCTAGTTTGATATTAAAGTACTTATACCTACTTTTCCTTTTCCATTCATTTCCCTTCCCTTAGCCTTCCTCTCTTTTCTATATTCCAAATTCACATTCTATAGTCTTTAATAGTAAAACCAGTTTTAGAGGTGTTGATAATCTTTGCTCATAGAACAACCATAGAGGAGGACTGTGTAAATAGAATTTTATCAATCTCCTTCTCTGTTAACTGATTATTTCTTCCATACTTCTCTGGGAATGACTTAACCTCTTGCCAGAAAGGTGTAGTCTTATTACAACAACCACAGGTTTTTATATATCAGAGATTCTATCATAACCATTAAAACCTACCCAATCATTGATCCCGAACTGTAGTTCAAAATCCAGAGAAGCCTGACTAGAAACAAGAAAACAAAAACAAATCTTGGACTTCTAGCTATAGAAAAAAATACCTATTTTTAATTTGTTTTAAACATTTGGTGAGTATAGGTACTGACTTATTATTTTCTAGGGATCCTCCTCTCTTGTCACCTTGGATAGTTTCCAAAAACTTAAGCTTCCCTCTCTTTCTAATTTATAATAATAAAAGCATAATATGCTAATTAGACCAGACAGCCAAATGACTTTCTGGATTACCTTCCTGATGAAGCAACAGCAATGGGGCCAAGGCAGAGGCAGTTTGGGTCAATCAGGAAGGCAGACAAGCAGTTAGGGGAGATCAAGCAAGCAGGCAGATTTATTAGGGACAGTCAGGCAGGGAGGTGAGTGGTTAGGGGCAATAAGGCAGGCAGACAAGTGGTTAGGGGTGACCAGGAAGGCAGGCAAGCGGTTAGGGTGATCAAATAGGCAGGCATGCAGTTAGAAGCAATGAGGCAGGCAGGCAGAGGGGTTAGGGCTGATGAGGCAGGCAGGCAGGTGAGTGGTTAGAAGCCAGTGGTGCCAGATTATGAGAGGGATGTCAGACTGACAGTTTAGGCCTGATCCTGCAGGGATTTCATGAACCAGGCCTCTAGTTATATATTTATCTAAGGGCTCTGATGCAGGAAGAAAGGTAGTTAATGGCTGCCCATCATCTTTAGGTGGCATTATGAAGACTAGCAGATATAGGAGGGGTCAATATGGACTCAGTTATCTTAGTTCATAAAATCCCTTAGTTTACAGTTTGGCAGTCCTGAGAAGAATACCCCCACTAATTCTATCTAGGGATAATGATGTCTGAAATGGAGAAATGAGTAACTCCTCTCTCCTCCTCCTCCATGCTTAAGACATCTTAAGAGGCAGAAATAAAGATGTCAAAAACTCAAAACACAGATGTCAAAAACTCAAAACATAAGCGTTAGGCTATAATAAGCTAAGTAGGCATGTGAGATGTTAAGTTACAAAATCTGTTATTCCCTGAAATGACTCACAGATTTTTATTCCCCCAACCCCAACCCTAAACCATGTTCACATGTGTTAGTTTCCAGGTTGTCAACAAGTTGTCCCAGTTATATTTGATTTATAAGGATGCAAAATGGCATTGCCTAGAGAAAATCTGCTCTACTAAAATGCTTCATGCTTACCCGTTGTCTTGCCTTTCAACCATGTCTCAATGATGAGGCCAACATCTGCCTTTTGTGAGGAAGTAAAGAGCACCAGAGACTTCTCCTTATTTATCACGGGGCAGTCTCATTTCTTCTTTCTTTCTTCTCTTCTTATCACCAGAAAACCTGCCAGGGGAACTTATTCTTTTAGCTGTAAGCCTGGGCCAGGGATCTCATCCTTGTATAGCTGGTAGTTCCTTTGTTTAAGATGCAGTTGCTCACACAAAAGGGAGCACATTAATCTTCTTTCTGTGTGGATGATCATGCTTCGAGGTAGCCTTTCCAAGACCTTCCTTCCACTCACCTTCAGAACAGATATCTTTCTTTCCCCGGAGTCCCACAGCAGGTCTGAACTAAACCTTGAATTTTACTAGTACATTGAAACATGTTGTATTCAAAATGAGACTTTTCTGCTTCAACATCCGACTTAAAGATCCATTTGTTCCTGGTCTGCTCATCTGACGTCAGGGCTTATGGAAAACCCCTGATACTTAATGGCAGGTAAGAGTGAGTTGTGTGTTGATTTAGCAGTATGAGATATTGCAGTGCCAAATTGAAGATCCTCACTAAAGACAATATTAATACCCAATTGTGCATTTCCGTTTCTGATATCAGACATTTCTGAGAGAGCTTTCACCAACGTGGCTGCCTTAGTCACGTTAATACCTGTTATTAGTATTTAATGTTTTGGTAAATGCTTAAATTGTGAATTAACTCTAAGCCTATTCAGGCAAGTTTGTGAATCATAGAAATCTTAAGTAGTATGATTGGATGTGAACTATTATTTAGGAGATTTACCATCCTGTTAAAGTATGTATTTGGGGGGAAATAGGGAGAAAATAGAAATAACAAAGTAAAATATAAATACATGTTCTTAAGAGTTTTTCATCTCTTTATTATTGTGATTGAATATGAAAATATAATTCTATATCTACATAATGTTATATCTATCATTTCTTCAAAAGCCCAGATTATACAGAAATTTCTCACAGTACCTTTTTTCATCATTTGATGGTTAGGTTGACTAATGCAGGAATTAGTTCCCTCTGACAGTGATTGTTAATATTGAGTAAAGTTAGTCTTAACTATCCTTATGTTGCTAGAAAACATGATACTGGTTAAAGCCTACAAACATAACAGGATGTGGTGTAACATGATGCACTAAATCCTCCGCTGAATCAGGTTTTTCTTTTTTCTTAGCTGCCTTCCTCTTTTCATCTGGCATTTAATTGGGTTATGTTTTACCTTTACTCATGAAATCTGAAGTTCTAACTAGGTCAACACTAGAAATATTGTGGCTACTGGCATTCCATTTACCTCTTACTCTCAACATGCATTGTAACAGGTGAAAAAAGCCTTTTTTTTTTTTTAAATCTAAATAGTTGTTGGATCAGAGTAAGCCCAGTGTTTTGGCTCTTCTGAGTCTCTTCTCTTTCTTTCGTCATTCTACTATTAGCCAGCCCCACACTATGTATAATAATAAAGAACAAAATATATTTTATAACCTGTCTTCATGTAATACTCACCAAAATAAACTCTTTTAGCCCATTTTTGGATACACATAGAGAAAGGTTGAGTGGCTTGGCAAAGGCCACAAAGGAATGTGGTGGAACTAGAGTATAATACCAGCCTGCCTGACAACAGAGTGACTATAAGTAACCACTGCCAGATAGTCTTCCTTGATTCTCCCAAGGTCCACTCTACATATTCCCAACTTTGTCTGCCAAAAAAGATGGGATTTGACTTTTTCCAATGATAAGTCAGATGTGTCAGATACGCCATGGTACACTTTCCATGCTCCTGCTGCCCTCCCCCTCCCCCAATTCATTTCTCCCTATCTGCTTCACTCTTTTCTCATTCTGTGCCATTTACTCATTCATCAAATATTTTTGAGCTTCTACTAAGTACTGAGCAATGCCCCCAGCACTGCTATGAAAACATAGCAATAAACCAAACAAAATTTATATTTCAAGGAACAATTATTCTATAGGAGTTATAATTGACAAACAACAACAACAAAAAAGATATGTGTGTGTATTCATGTATGGTGTGTCTGCATATATTATATAGAGTGATTCAAGAAATGTTTAGCACAATAATATTTTGACAAAAATATGAAAGAAGGAAAGAACAAGCTTTGCAGTCACAGGGAGAAATAAGTATTCTAGGCAGAGAGAAAAGTAGGTTGAAAGAGCCCAAGGTAGGAGTTTGCTTGCTATATTTAAAAACCAGTGTAAAAGGGCATGATTAGTTAGAAGTAATCAGAAGTGGCAAGACTAGAATTTTTGTTCCTTGTGGAGTCTAATGAGGACTTAGGATTTCCTCTAGGTGAATTATAAAACCATTTGTTGAAATTATCTCTCTTACTTTTGAAAAGTTTACCATGTTCTACGTAAAAAAACAGAGCATAGGAAGGCAAAGAAAGATGCAAATAGACCAGTGTGAAGGCTTTACAGGAGTTCAGGTGCAAGATGCCTTCATCTGTAGCGGGAGCCTTGGAGGTGGCAATGATGGGGAGCATAAGACATTTTTGAGGCTATCAATCTGAGTTTGTTTCAGTGACCTGCTTTCTACTGCACCCTCTTGTTAGCAGATAATTAACTGCATTTGAGAAAAAAATGTAGGAGACCAGCAGCCGGACTCTGTACCTAAGTTAATCAATGTCCCTAATGCACATTCCTGAAATCACTGTCCCTTAATTATCTGGTCTTACAAGAACTATTTACCTAAATACTTCCAATTTATAAGGGGCCATAAACCAAGGATGTAACAGCTTAACTAGAGGAAGGTTACTGACACCAACCAAGATGGACATTAGATACAATCTAAGTTAACCATTTTAACTGACTCGAGGCAGGGGTGCTACAGAAACCTTGGTAGTTAGGAAACAAAGAAACTCAGAAATATATAAGGAGAAAATATCATTGTCTAAGTTCCAGGTTTGGATCTTAGAGTCCCCTAAACCAGGAGTGCTTCTTTGAATAAAGGCTTTTCCCAAAACCTCCAAGGGTCCAACTGTCTCTTCCGCACCAATTCCATAAATTCCATATTTCATAACCGGTATAGAATAAAAGAAGCATCTCTTAATAGTTCCCTAGCCAAGTTGCACACTAGAATCCCCATAGGACTTTAAAATTTATGCATATATCAGAGCTCAACCACAGACTCATTGTATCAAAATCTTTGCAAGTAGTGCCCAAGTCTCTTTCCTGTCAATCAGCTTCCCTAGGTAATTCATTATGTAGACACTGACCTGTTTTTGGGAATCAGTATTAAAAGCCATTTTGTTTGTGATATAAAAAGTCATTAATTTTTAATGCTGAGAAGAAACTTTTATCCATATCCACTGCCATCTACTCAAATCTAAGCTTTGGTTTTCCTTTACTGTTAAGTGTTCTACCCACATCTATCCCACACCCATCTTTGCACAGTTAGCTCACATTCCCTCTCATTGTTCTCAAAGGCAACCATCCTTGACACAGCCTGGGCCTGTGAAATCCTGCCCAGTGTGGCCAACTGGCTCTCTATCTCATCAGGTGCCACACACCTCCCTTCCTCTCTGCACTGCAGGCAAACACTACCCTTCCTTCAGTTCCTGGTATACAGCTATCTCCTCTCACCTCCAGGTTTTGCACTTGCTGTGTCCTCTGATGACACTCTTCCCTCCTTTATTTCACCTAATTAACTTTTACTCATGTTTTGACTTCAACTCAACCATCATTTTTTTAGGAGAGGCTTCTCTGACTTTTCTGACTAAGCTCAATCCACCCACAGTAGGAGGTTATGAAATAAATTTAGGAAGTTCTGACCACCATTTTTTTTTTAAAGGAAATAGAATAGAATGTAATAGACAAATGTCAGAGTGTGTTGTGAATAATAAGAATAAGTATTATTAACCTTTGTTCTTGTGTGCACTAATAGGACATGTACTCTCCCTGTAATACCTGTGCAGTGCAATATCATGTGTGCATGTGATTACCAGCTTATTGTCTGACTTTCTCATTAGACTGTAAGTCCCATAAGGACAAAGACTGTGTCTGCTTGCTTTCCATTTTACCCATAGTCCTTGATCAAATGACTAGCCCTTATCTAACTAAGCTATCAAATCATATTTATAGGAAGGAGAGAGGAAACAAAAAGCAGATGTGTGAATTTGTATTTGGGTCAGGGTAAGCCTGTAACATCACACTTTGTGGTGGATCCAAACTGGCATTGTAAATTCTGTGGGCTCACTGACCTCATATTTAAAAACAAGGCTTTCCATGATGTTTATTTATTTTTAATAATGCTTAAATAAACAATGAAACACCTTCACTTACAAGTGTTAAATGAAGGTTAGAAAATCTGATATTACTGTAGGGTTGCATTATTTCTTACAAGGAGCTTTAAAAATTCAAGCATTCATGAGAACTATTTCTGAGCAATCTTTTTTTCTTCTGGAAATTTATGAAATATTTAGAAATGACATCAGAACTAGTAAATTGGTGTCTCATCTGAATTTGGGAATTATTCTCCCCCCCCCGCCCCACAGCTCTTGTAATCACCGTTTTGAGTCTTTCCTATTCTACCAGTTGTACTTTTTATGTTTTCAATGTTAGAAAACTCAACCTTAACTAGCTTCCCAAGAAAAGGGAGTTATTTAGATTTTAACTGAATATTGCAGTTTGCAGTTAGTTTTGGAACCTAGTAGTTGTCACCACACCTTGGTTTCTTGTCTCCACCTTATCCGTCCTTGCTCCATTTTCAGGTTCCACATAGATACAGGATGGTTGCAGGTGACCTCAGTCCCCCTACACTCTTAAGTTCATCTAGTGAATTGCCCAGCAAAATAATCATTGTTTCCCACTAAAGTTCAGATCTATTCTTGAGTCAATCATTTTATGCAAGGAGATGTAATATTCTTATTGAGAACACCTGAGTCACATGTCTAAAGTAGACTCAACTTTTTGGAGAGTGCATGGACCGAGGCTGGACAATGAGATGGTTCTTCAGAGTGTATGTCTGTCAGAAGGACAGTGAGCCAAAGAGAAGAGCAACTGTTAAGCAACCCACCTACTGAACCTCTTTCTCCAATTTTTAGCAAATGATCTTTCTTTCTACCTCAAGAGAACATAAGGGTAATTGTCCTGCTCTCATCTTTATATCTATCTATACCAGCCCCTCCTCTTACTTTACTTCTTCTCAAAGCAAGGTTTTGGCATGAGATGTATCAGTCATGCTGGTGATTATTAGCTTCTCTGGAACTTGAATTAATCAATTATATTATTTTTCCTATTTATTATTCTTTCTTTTTTCTCCCACAAACTTATTCAGATTTTCATTTTTATAAAAACATCTTTGGACTCTATCACCCCTTTAAGCCACCAGACAATCTGCCTCCTTCTCTCATAACCAAGTTTCTCAATAGTTTTTTTCTCTATTAACTTCTCTTTAATTTACCCAAAAGTTTATGACAATATGGTTTCCTGCCTTATTAAAACATATGGCAAAAATCTGATTAAAAATGGACAGAAAATCTAAAAAAGCGGTACAGATATGAATAGGTATATGAAAAAATGCTCGACATCACTAATCATTATAGTGAACAGATTGGTGCTTATCTGAAATAAGGGGTGCAAAATGTGTGAAGGGATTCAATAGGTATAAAAGTCCAGTTATAAAAGGAATAATATAGATCACAATACACAAATAATTGCATTTTGAAAACAGCTAAGGGAGAGAATCTTGAAATTGCACACAAAAATGTGTAACTATATGATGATGGATGTTAACTAGACTTACTGTGGTGATCATTTTGTAATATATACAAGCATCAAATCATTACATTGTACTCCTGAGACTAGTATAATGTTATGTCAATTATATATCAGTAAAAAAAGAATTAGTAGAAAAAAATTTAAAAAAATTATATAGCTAACATTATCAGAAAGCCCTAACTCAAAATGCCTCTTTTCAGTTCTCATTTACTTTTTATTGGCTTCTCAGAAGAAATAGGGGCCAAGGTATGCTTTTAAAAATCCTATCATAATCAACCTCTCCTCTCTTTAGATTAGCTGACCACTTTCACCAGTTAATTTTTAAAAAATGTGATTATGATAGTGTTACTCTGTTTAAAATCTTCATTGAAACCCATAAGATTAAATGGTTTTCTATCACACCAGTAGAGCATTCTGTGAATTGTAATTTGTGGTAATATATGACAAAATAATTTTTTTGCCAATAATAATTCTACATTAAAAAATTTTTAAACATTTTATTTTTTATTTAAAATAGGTCTCAAAGTAGTAGTTTCATTTAAAAATTAACTCATTTTCATTTTAATATGTCACCTTAATTAAAAGGCAAATAGGAGAATTTATAGCTAAAGTATTAAAGCTTTTGGACAACTTTCCTTGTATCTAAGAGTGCATCTCATACATATGAATATCATCTATTACTTGAAAGGGTAAAAAATGTTGAAAAACACATCTTAGTATGCAAAGTCCCTCATCATCTGGGTCTTCTTTTATGTTTCTCCCTGGCATTGTCCCTGCTCAACCCATTGTACTATAGCCATATTTTTTTTTTCACTTCAAAAATTTTTTATAGTTCCTAGAATGCAGCATGTTTCCTCATTTCTCTGTGGATCTTTTTCATGGTCCATGAATTGACATCACAAACTCCTGCTTATCCCATAAGATTCAACTCCTCCGTGATGCATCCCAGGCTCTCAGGAAAGGTCTCTCTTCTGTTCTCTCACAGGACTTGATTTTCAGCTCTGTGATAGGCCTTAACATTTAAAACTGTCATCTGGCTGTTCATGCATGTCTTTCCCATTAGAGAATGCACCACTTACAGGCAGAAGCATATGTCAGTCATTCATCCTTGCATTCCCCAGCAGCACCACAAGCACAGTGCCTGATAGATAATATATCTCAATGTGTTTATGAAATGAATTCATTTTTAGACTATTCTTAGTGAGTCCCAGATTTGTGAATGATGAAAGGGAAAACTGGTGAAAGGATCATGGTTATGATTTCATATCATTTAATGATAGACTCTGAAAATAATATTCTAAAACTAGATACCTTTCAAAGTTATTTACTACTTGGCTTTCATATACATTCCTTTCTTTTTAAGTTTTATTTTTTTTAAATTACAGTTTACTTTCAATATTATTTTGTATTGGTTTCAGGTCTACAGCATAGTGACAATCATATACTTTACAAAATGGTCCCCCTGATATTTCCAGTATTCCTATTCATCTTTGTAGCTGGGTACTCATTATACCTTTTCATTAAGGCTTTATTTTCTTCTTGAACTTTGGAACCTACTTATATGCCCTCACTCTATTTTGACAGTATCTATGTACTACATTGGTGCTTTCTGTTATTTCATTCCTACTGAAGCCTTGCATATTTTTCTTGTAAGGTTGGGAATTCCCTCAGAGCCTTTTAAGAATTTAGTAGGAGAAATGTGATCTTATGGGTTATTCTTGACAGTGATGGTAAATATAACTATATTTCAGTGCCAAAACCACGTTCACAACCTCCATTCTAACAATCCATTCCCCCAAAACACAAAAGATGCTTTCAGACCATAGCCATACCTACTGTTAGGTTAAATGTAGTTGGGGATGGAAATTCAAATGAAGATCTTGATGAAGTCTCTGAGGATATGGTAAGTGCAGAGTTGGCCTTACATGTATAAAATTTACAACAGTCCCTCCAGGAGAATTCCTAAAGGAATGACCATGAAATTTTGAAAAAAAAAATACATATCTTGTTATCTTGGTTTCAGAAAGCAATCTTGTGATTTTTTTAAACAACAGATAACTATAAACTGAAAAATAAATAAATAAACACAGAAAAATGGAAGTTTCTGTAGCAGGACTGGTATTCTGAGCCCCAAAGATCTTTTCCTACTATCTGGCTCACTCCTTATAATTTTACATAGGGTCTCATAGTCATTTTGTCATTTTAAATATGTAATAAAATGATCTTAACCTCAAAAATATGTATATGGTTTGATGTTCTCTTTAAAAATATGGCTGTATAAGCAGTGCATAAAAATTTCTTAGGCATACCCACAGAAGATCTCTCTTCCTTCTATGTTCCTACAAAGACAAAATTCTGTATCTTAATAGCAGTGGAATATATGAAAGAGGTGGGATAGTAGAAAACAACACAAATGAACTTTTAGGAATATAATTTGCCAACATCAAGTAATCATAGAGAGAAAATGAAATGGCTTCTTCTGATAATAATATTTTCCAGAACTCCTATTTTGGGAATTACCATAAAGGGAAGCATCATTACCTATTTCCTGTGAGTCAATATTACATAATAAAAGGCTAATATGCAAATGACCGAATGGTGGAATGACCAGTCATTATGATGTGCACTAACCACAAGGGGGCAGACACTCAATTCAGGAGCTACTCCCTGGTCATCAGTGCACTCCCACAGGGGGAGCGCTGCTCAGCCAGGAGCTGGACTCATAGCTGGTGAGCACAGTGGCAGTGGTGGGAGCCTCTCCTGCCCCCATGGTAATGCTAAGTATATTCGACTGATGGCTTAGTGGGCCTAAGCCATCAGTCGGACATCCTCCCAGGGTTCCCGGACTGCTAGAGCAGTGTTTTTCAACCTTTTTTGGGCAAAGGCACACTTGTTTCATGAAAAATATTACGAGGCACACCACCATTAGAAAATGTTAAAAAATTTAACTCTGTGCCTATATTGACTATATATAAAGTAATTCTCTTGAATAGGAATCAAATAAACACAAAGAAAGTATTTTATAATTACTTTATTATGAAATATTAAGTAAACAAAATAGTGAAAAATTATAAAATTCTTGTCTTGTCTGCACCTACGGCACACCAGGCAACATCTCGCGGCACACTAGTGTGCCGCGAAACAGCGGTTGAAAAATGCTGTGCTAGAGGACACAGACCAGGCTGAGGGACCTACCCAAGTGCACAAATTTCATACACTGGGCCTCTAGTATAAATGCAATACTACATCCCTGTATATTCTATCTGCTTAGCTTCTAGTTCCACCTATGAAAATGAATGGGTCAAGTATTTTTGCTTTTGAAATGCTGATGATTTTGCTTCTGACACTAGATCAAGAAATCACTGGCCATATGTTCTTAAGGGACACTACAGTAAAACCAAGGGTAATGGTCAGAGATTAATAGGCAAGTTTGGTCCATGGTCAAACTATGAGGAAGGATACTTTGTCTTACCCTTTACCTAGCTACCTTCTCTAAATCTCTTCTTTTTTTCCTAGGACTTCTCCATAACCAAAATATTTTTTCCTCAGATAAAAGATCTGACCTGGATCATATAAATCTTACTGTAAACTTATATGCTGGGCTGGGTGATAGAGCCATTATTTTGGCATTTTAATGAAAGCACCCAATGAAGAATGAAGGACAATAATTTCTACAAAAGAATTTCACTCATAAGAGCTACTTTTTATTTTTACTTTTTAATTGAATTTATTGGGTGCCTTTGGTTAATAAAATTATATAGGTTTCAGGAGTACAATTCTAAAATACACCTTCTGTATTTTGTATGTATATTCTATACATCAAATCACATCTGTCTTCTTCCATCAGCATTTATCCTCTTTTTACCTTCTCCTACCTCACCCTACCCCTTTTCCCACTGGTAAACACCACACTGTTACCTGTATGAGTTTCCCCCCCCCCCCATTTCCTTCACCTTTTCATCCTCCAACACTCCTCCTCTGATAGCTGTCAATTTGTTCTCTGTATCTATGATTCTGTTTCTATTTTGTTTGTTAGTTTATTTTGTTCATTTGATTCCAAATATAAGTGAAATCATTTGTTTTTCTCTGACTGGCTTATTTCATTCAGCATAATACTCTCCAGGTCCATCCATGCTGTTGCAAAGGGAAGAATTTCTTCCTTTAATGGATGAATAGTATTCCATTGTGTAACTGTACCACAGGGTTGTTTTTTTTTAATCCACTCATCTACTGATGGGCATTTGAGCTTCTCCAAATCTTTGCAATTGTAAATAATGCTCCAATGAACATAGGGTTCATATATTCTTTTTATTTATTTATCTATTTAAATTTATTTTTAAAAATTGATTATGGTATTACATAATTGTCCTCATCCCCCTATTCCCATCCCAAACCCCTCCCTACATATGCCCCCACCCGCTTGTTGTCCATGGCCACTGGCTAGGCCCATATGCATGCACACAAGTCCTTTGGTTGATCTCTTCCCTTTACCCCCACCCTCCCCTACTTTCCCTCCGAGGTTTGAGAGTCTGATAGCTGCTTCTCTTTCTTTGGGTCTGTTTTTGTTCATCAGTTTATGTTGTTCATTATTTCCTCTAGATGTGTGAGATCATGTGATCCAAGAAATACCCTTGTAAGTACCTAAACTGCGACAAGCTGTAATGGTTATGCTGAGAGGCAGATGAATCAGTCTGTAGTGAGTTCCTTTCTGGGCCAACAGTTCTTTTGAGTCCAAATTTCAATGTCAAATAGTTCCTTATGTGTACATGTCAGCCATGATATTTCAGATCTGGTTTGTGGACAAATGGTGGTGATGCAGGTCCGACCGTCTCTGGTTTGGTCCTGGGCTTCCTTCAGCAACACGCAGCTGCTGTCTGCTGGTACGGTGAGGCGTTGTCAGCATCTTCCATCTCTGAATTGTGTCTCTTCTGTCTTCATGGCTGGAGCATATATATTATTTTGAATTAGTATTTCTGGTTTCTTTGGATATATTCCCAGAAGTGGAATTGATGGATCCTAAGGCAGTTCCATTTTAATTTTTTGAGAAAACTCCATACGGCTTTCCACAGTGGCTGCATCAGTCTGCATTCCCATCAACAGTGCATGAGGGTTCCCTTTTCTATATATCCTCACCAACACACTTATTTGTTGATTTTTGGTGATAGCCATTCTGAAAGGTCTGAGGTGATATTTCATTGTGGTTTTAGTTTGTATTTCTTAGATTTGACACAGATAAATCTAATAAGGGGTTAATATCCAAAATCTATAAAGAACTCAAAAAACTCATCACACACACACACACACACACACACACACACACACACACAAAATCCAACCACACAATCCAATTAAAAAATGGGCAAAGGATTTGAAAGAAACTTCTCCAAAGAGGACATCCAGATGGCCAAAAGACACACAAAAAATGTTCAATCACCAGAAAACAGATACTTTCCAGTCAGCGATTGAGATTGCAACAATTTTGCCAATAAAAAAATTGCAGTGAGTGCCTATACTACAAAGGTAACTCGGCTACTTTGGTTTGGAAGCTTTGAAACTTCAACAATACTACTCTGTGTCTCCATTTTTCTGCATTTACAGGATCATTATACTAAGTTAAATTCTATTGCATAATTATCTTGTGATTAATTTATGCTTTTATTTTCCAAATGACACATTTACTTGTCATTCACTTAGAAAAGCAGAAAACCATTAAAATTGTAAAGTCCCATTTTTTTCTGACCACAACAAAAAGGCTCCTACTCTCCCCTCTGTCAGCTACAAAGTAGGATCACTTGAACATTACTCTTTCCCAACTCCAGCACGTTCAAAATAATTATTTCTTATTTTACTGTCTCAGCAGCTCTCTTTCCAGGATGCTACATTATCAAGCTCCCTTCAGCTTTCTTGTTTTCCTGTGAACTCCAGCATCATTTGTTGGCTACATCGTAATTTATGTGGTAATTTTATAGTTTCCTTTGGTGAGCTATTTTTATTTTATCTCTTGTTCCTTTTATGTCCTGTTTATAATAAGCTCTTTATGAAAAAAAAATTATATGTCATCTCTGTGTTCTAAGTAAATTGCTCCATACATTTTTAAATTGTAGTTACTTGCTCTATTATTTCTATATTTGAATTAAATAGCAGTGGAAGATTGCATATCTTATAAAAGACTTGTATCCAAAATATGCAAAGAGCCCTTAAAACCCATCAATAAGAAAACAAGTAACTGAAAAAAAATGGGCAAAAATCATCTGAGCTGACACTCTATAAGATAATCAGACAGCAAATAATCAGATGAAAAGATGCTTAACATAATTTGTCATTAAGGGGTTTCAAATTAAAACAACAAGATGCCACTATAAACCTATTAGAATGACTAAAACCAAAAACACTGACAATACCAAAATACTGGTAATGGTATGGAATAACAGGAACTCTTGTTCATGGCTGATGGGAATACAAAAAATACAGCACTCTGGGTTACAGTTTGATGGTACCTTACAAAGCTAAACACAGTCCTACCATATTATGCAGCAACCAGATTTTAAGGTATTTACCCAACACATATGGAAATTATGTCTACAGAAAAACCTTCACAAAAATGCTTGTAGTTGCTGAAGCCGGTTTGGCTCAGTAGTAGAGCGTCAGTCTGCTGACTGAAAGGTCTCAGGTTCGATTCCGGTCAAAGGCATGTACATTGGTTGTGGGCACATCCCTGGTAGGGGTTGTGCAAGAGGCAGCTGGTCAATGTTTCTCTCTCATCAACGTTTCTAATTCTCTATCTCTTTTCCTTCCTCTCTGTAAAAAATCAATAAAATATATTTAAAAAAAAAAAGAATGCTTGTAGTAGCTTTATTTATAGCTGCCCAAACTGGAAGCAACCAAGATGCCTTTAATAGATGAATGTATAAACAAACTGGTCAAATGATACATTGGAATACTATTCAGCAATAGAAATAAATGAGCTATTAAGTCATGTAAAGACATGGAAGAATTTTACAAGCATATCTCTAAGTGAAAGAAGCTATTCTCAAAAGGCTACATACTGTATTTTTTACTTGTGACATTCTGGAAAAGGCAAAACTATAGAGACAGTAAAATGATCAGTGGTTGCCAAGAGGTTTTATTTTTGGCAGGTAGGAGGAGAAGTGGTTATAATAGGTAAAACACAGGGGATGTTTTAGGTCGTTGTAACCTTTGTATATGTTTTAATAGTATATACATTAAATTATGAATTTGCCAAACCAAATAGAACTTCCTAGTGCAAAGAGTGAACCTTAAGGTATGCAGTTTTAAAAATTTTAGGAGATTGAGAGATTCCAGGATGGAACATAGAATATGACAAAACAATTTAATTGTTAACAAAACTATGAAATAACCTAATAAAGGAATTAGGGGGGAATGTTGCTGACCTAGGAAACTTTGGAAATGATTGGAGTCTGTAAGAATTTTGAAGGCAATAGAAACAATACAGTAGACTATAGTTGGTAAGGTTGGTTATCATGGAGGTACAGGCTAATAATTCTAAAACCACTATACATGGAATTGGACTATTCTAGATTGGTAAAATTATCTTGAAGTAATACAAATAACATTAAGAGTGTCCAGTATTGTGCAGAGTTGGCCCATAATAGGTACTCAAAAAGAGTGAAGTAATTAGTCTTTTTCCCCTAACTGCAACTGCTACACATTTACTATTTAACATTTCAAATGATGCTGTTATTATGACAAAATTTTGTAAGATCCAAAATCAGAAGATTGACTTCGTTTCTTCAGTGGCATGACCATCTGCATTCCAACATGCTACTATCAGCTTAAGCACTAAATTTACATAGAATGAATTGTGCTATGTTGGAATTTATAAAAAAGAATGTCTAAGTTATTTAAATTAAATGTATATCATCTTGGAGGGAAGAAACACGGATTTGGTGTAACTATCGTACAGAGAAGTTCTATTTAGCTGTCCCATTGTTTTTAGTTATTGAAGTTAAATTTTTATTTTTATTTTATTTTTTTAAAATATATTTTATTGAGTTTTTACAGAGAGGAAGGGAGAGAGATAGAAAGTTAGAAACATCGATGAGAGAGAGTCATCGATCAGCTGCCTCTTGCACACCCCCTACTGGGGATATGCCCGCAACCAAGGTACATGCCCTTGTCCGGAATCGAACCCGGGACCTTTCAGTCCCCAAGCCGACGCTCTATCCATTGAGCCAAACCGGCCTCGGCTGAAGTTAAATTTTTAAATCAATTATCTTGTTTATTATCTTGGATTAGGTTGAAAACTATAAATGGTTTGAATATAAATTGGCCAACATATGGTTTCTGTACACAAATTCTTTCTTCATGTTTTTAATCATAATTTAAAGGGAATTTATTGTTTGAATGGAATAAGAACAAAAATGGATACAGGACAGAGAAAATGATGTGTGAATGTTAGTGTTCCACATGTAAATAAAATGTGTAAATTTGTTCTCTAATGGCCAGTTTGAAATTCTGTGAACAAAACATTATTTGGGTGTTATGAAAGTAACTTATAACATTTAAGCATGTAAACATGTTTATAATATTACTACTATAAGTAACTCACTCATAGACTTGTCAAGAGAGTGAAGTTTTTAGAAAAGGAATGAGTTATCCAAATAAATTTGAGTTATAATCTCTGGCCAGAGAGGTTCTGAATTTTGTTTGGTTAAAAGAGATAATGTTTTCTTATACCACACTTTATCTTTGAAAAGGGGAAGTTGTCAAAATGTCTTAGCCTAATGTTTAAATTTTTGGATTCACATATTTCAAAGGGAAGGGGTTACTTCAAATGAAATAATTTGTGTATTGTTGCCTCTTAAGTACTTTATCAAACCAAATTTTCTTGTAGTATACTTTTATTTCACACCATATGCACTCATGTAAAGTTTATTCAAGGAGAATATGACAACAGCATTTTAATTTCATAGAAAGAAATTATTTGTAAAATTTAAAGTGAAAATTCTAGGATACTATATTATATTCTTGAAAATTGCTAAAAAAAAAAAAAAAAAAAAGTAGATCTTAAATTCTCTCACCACAAAAAAATAAATGGTCATTATGTGACATGATGAAGGTGTTAGCTATTGCTATGGAGGTGATCATTTTGCAATATATAACTGTATCAAATCAACACTATTTTACACCTTAAACTCATATAATGTTTTATATAAGTTATATATTTTAACAATATATCTTTTTCTTGATTTCATAGAGAAAAGGAGAGGGATATAAACATAAATGATGAGAAAGAATCATTCATTGGCTACCTCCTGCACACCCCCTACTGGGGATTAGGCCACAACTCAGGCATGTGATCTGACTGGGAAGAGCCATGGTAGCAGGATAGTAAGTTATATCTTAATAAATCTGGGGGGGAATAAGAAAATCAATGTAAAAATAAATAAGAAAGTCCAATGAGTCAAATTCCAGCACTACATTTTACCTTCGTGTGTAACCTTGGATAAGTCATGTTGCTGAGGGTTTCTTGACCTTAGCTCTTCCTCTTTTTTTCTGCCTGCAATAAGATGAGTAAGATGGAGTTTACCTAGGTTATTCAAGATCATCTTTTGTAGGGTTGGGACAGGGTTTGAACAGTCTAATTCCAGGGGCTGAATTCTGTGTGTGTGTGTGATTGTGTATGTATGCGCGCGCGCGTGTGCTGAGCTTTAATTTTGCTTCTATTTTTCTTTAAGTTATTTGTGTGTATGTGTCAATAATTGTATGTTACAGAAATTAGAAATTGTATGTTACAGAAATTAGAGCTCAAACATAAGCCACAGATAATGATATTACTCTATCAAAGCTTAGATATTTAACATACTTATCAAATTATTTTTCACATTTATCAAGTTAATTTCCAAGTTCTTCTCCCAGCACTGCCAGACTTTTTTTTTTCTGAGTATTGTCTTTTACTAACAGAACAAGCAGCACAAAAAAAGGCTTTGCTGCTGATTCCACGGTTGTGTGCCCACCTCTATACTGTAGCTTAGTGATTTCTTAAGCACCGTGGGCATCATATTCATGAATAAAATACTTCTAACAGTATTTTGTCTAAACCAAACCTTAAATTTTTATTATCTGATGAAAGATCAAGTCTTGAGATAATTTTACTCTTTAAAAAATATTGTGTAATAGTAAAAGGGGGTTATGTATACTAAGGGGGCTGTGTATCAAACCTGAGTTTTTATGGTGGTTCTTTTGTATGCCCATATTTTGACTCTTCGTATTGAGTAGTTAGGAGCTGTCTCTGTTAAAATTTGCTTGTCTATCTTGTAAGTACCATCCAAAGGTTATATTAACTTGACTACTGTCCTTGACACATAGTAGATGCTCAGGCAATATTTTATGAGTAAATGAACCTCTTCTATGTTCCATTTTCTGCATCTATAAAAAATGCCTATCAGTTACCTAAAGGCAGCAGTAAAGATGATTGCAAAAATCACTGGATAATAATACTCAATCCTGTTATTTCCCTGAGACTAGTGCCGTCACTCTTCTGGGGAAGCCCAAAAGAGTCCTTTGGAAAAAAAAAAAAGTCCCGCAGTCTCCTAGAGAAGGCTCTGCAAGGCTCTGCCTGCAATGATCCTTTAAACTCAGAATGGGAAGAGTATGTCCACATTTCCTCGTTCTGAGAACAGAACGTTTGCTCCTTCCTATTTCCCCATTAATTATACAGCTGGGAAAAGGAGAAAGCTGTAGGACTAGTTCTGGCATCATAGGAACCCAGCCAGATTCAGGCAGCTCAATTCCAAGTGTTAGACACTAGATTTATGAGTAGAGAGCAATTCTGACAATGATGAAAGTTATTCAAACTAGGGGCATTTGAACAAGTGATGATCTTTAATACTGAGAAAGATAATGCACTGTGGTAGGATAGGATCAACCTTTCAGAGGGTGATGCTGAGCCAGTCTCTCACAAGATCCTAAAACCTGATATGGTATCAAAATAATTTAACTATTTTATTTACATGTATGTTTGCCCTGAAAACCCAGGGAAAGTCTGAGACTAAAGACCATCTGTCTTTTCTTTTCTCCTCCTCCTCTTCCTAACTCTTTCTCACCTTTTTTTTTCCTTCACGTTCTCAATTCTTTCTGTTCTTGCTTCTTTCCTCTCTATTCTACTTCCTTTCTTTCTTTTAAGTTGTCCTTCTCTCACCATGGCAGGCACTGAGGGGCTTCATTCTTAGCCAAGGACCTTTAAAACACGTATATGTGGTCAACTGATTTTCTACAAAGGAGCCAAGATAGCTCTATGAGGAAAAATTAGTCTTTTTAATAAGTGGTGCTAAGACAACTTATTGTCCACATGGAATAAAATAAATCTTGACCTTTGTTTCACACCAAACACAAAAATTAATTTTAAATGTTTCATTAGCTAAATGTAAAAATTAAGATTATCAAATTTCTGGAAGAAAACACAGAAAAAAATTTTGTAATCTTGGTATAGGCAAACATTTTTTTAGACAAGATAGTAAAAGTACTAAACATAAATAACAAATTGTTAAACTTGTCATCATCAGCATTAAAATTTGCTGCTTCTCAAACAACACTGTTAAGAAAATGAAAAGTCACAAACATGGAGAACATATTTGTGAGATATATATTTGATAAGAGTTATGATAAAAATGCATAACAATTCATACAGTTCATTACTAAGAAGACAACCCACTTAATAAATAGGGGGAGGTTTTTAATAGGTATGTCATAGGAAAATGTATATAATTGGCTAATAGCATGTTAAAAGGTGTTCAAGATTAGAGGCTAGCTGGGTCAATATCTTTATCAAAATTCATGAAACACTGTACTTTAAAACAGAGCTTTTCAACTGGTGTGCTGCAAGAATTTTTAAAATGTGCAATAAATACCTGACTATTTAGCAAGGGCACTCATCTCTTTTTCCAAGATTGTCAAGTTACAAAATGACAATAGCTAACACAACAATAACCATCTGGTTCGATGCCCTGTTTTAGGTCATATAATAGAGTTTCATCTTATTGGTCATATTAAGGTTGCATCTAATTGCTTAAATTTTGGTACTAGAAATCCTTGTATACAAGTAGAGGCACCTGTGTTTTTTTTGTGTGTGTTTTTTTTTTAAAATCACGTTGAAGCAAATAGGGTAAATGATTACTTTTTTTGTAAATCAATCAAGAATTTACCTATTTTTATCAGATCAGCAAAAAATCTACAATATTTCTTGGTGTACCACAGATTTTCAGTAATTAGTTTATGTGTGCCATGAGTTTTAAAAGATTGAAAATTGCTGCTTTAAAAGGATGTTTGTTTTGGTTTCTGTCTTTCTGTAGATAAGATACTATATGTGGATCTGTCTGCTTTTTTATATCTTTATTCAAATAAAATGCCAATATGGCAACTCCTAGGATTTGTCACAAATGGGGGACCAAGTGTCATCTTCACTTCAAAATTTCAGTTCTTGAATATGGAGAGGGGAGGCAA
Source organism: Pipistrellus kuhlii (assembly GCF_014108245.1). Taxonomy (NCBI): domain Eukaryota; kingdom Metazoa; phylum Chordata; class Mammalia; order Chiroptera; family Vespertilionidae; genus Pipistrellus; species Pipistrellus kuhlii. Next base: position 156,406,484 of record NW_023425404.1, read on the forward strand.
TACTCTTTTGAAGTCATGAATATTGTTCACATTTCATTTGTTGCTCCAATTAAACTTTCAGAAGATTTACAGACACAAGGCTCCTGCAGGCAATGCTGCAGCATCCTTAGCTGCTTCATTCACTCAGTCATCCATAGTATGTGGGGCATTCCCTCCACTTTGCTTCATCATTTGTTATTTCAGATGACACCAAACCCATCTGAAATTTTCCTTCCAGCAAGTGAGACTCACCAGTGGCATGGAAATTTTCAAAGATAACTAACTTAGAGTCTTCTCTTCTCGAAAGCATAATTTGAATAAAATAATTTTAAAGTGGGAAGCAAAAAAAAATTAAGATTAATTTTAAAATTATTTAATAAATATAATAACATTTTGTAAATTTAAAATAGAAAAAAATGACATATTTATGACCTTCCTCTAACCCCTTAAGCTTAAGAGATTTTATTTATTTTTGCTCAATATGTATATTTACATAAAATTAAGTATATCCAAAGAACAAAAATAGTATGCTTTTCATGTTTCTTTAGTGATTTAAAACAAATTGTCAAGCACTGCTGTGTTTTGAATCATATTTTATAACGATTTACTACAATAGTTAACCACATCCAACTACATCCAACTTCTAGAGATTTTGTGTAAAATACATCAGACATGCATTTTACATGTTGAAAAATAACTTTCAGGAAGCATTTCTTGGGATTACAAGGCCTTCAAATAATATAGGTTAGATGGCTTTTATTATATTTGCAAAATCATACATTTTCATCGAGATAGCCTCTCAAAGTAAAAGTTTGAAAACAAGTAAAAGCATTAAGTAAGTCTGAATTTTGGAACAGCATCATGCATGTTCTCAGAATGTTTCCACTGTGCTCCCAAGGCCTACCCTAAGTGATGGGTAAGACCTAAGCATTGCAAGGCCCACGTTGCCAAAGCCATAAAGGATCACAGGCTTGGTGGCCTTTGTGTATTTCATCAGAAGTTGTATCAATGTTAAAATGTTTTGACTTTTCCCTGCAGTTCTGCCAAAAAATATTTTCCATTTGAAAATGCTAGCTTAGAATCTAGGTTAACAGAGGACTTTATCTAAACCAGCCAGTTTTTCTTTTTTTAAGAATTAAACCACAGAAGTAAATATGGTTTGAGATTACTAATCCTCATAATAAGGAAGAAGGAAATTGGGCAAACTAAAAGCTCAAAGGGATTTTTCATGAAGGAAACATTTAAATTCCCCTTTCTTTCCCTTTAAAAGAAAAATTCCATAAACATATCTAAACCCTTTAACATTCATTATAAGCTTTTTAAAGAAATTAAAATATATAATTATTATATTATATATATTACTTTAAAAAACTTTATTTTTATATTAATATAAAAAGTAATATATATTTTTATACAATATATAGCACTTACCTATCTATTTCTGAGGTTAAGAAGTAGTAACATTTTGTTATATTGGCCTTATGTTGTTTTTTAATCTTAATTGTTGAAAGTATTACCAAAAATGTGTCTTTTTAATTAAAAAAATTATATAGATACTGAAGCCCTACTCATCAATCATTTTTCCCTTCACAGCCTAAATCCTTAACTGACAGTGTTAGTCTCATTAATGTCTGAATCTTTACTATATGCATGTACCTATAAATTATAAATGCAATGCCACTATTGGGTGCTTTAACATTTACACGATCTTTCATCTATAATAATAAAAGTGTAATAAGCTAATTAGACCGGACATCTTTCAAGATGTCCTTCCTTCTGGACAAAGCCACAGTGGGTGGGGGCACAGCAGAGGTAGCAGAGGCTCCAGGTCTCAGTGGCGGTAGGTGGGGGGGCTGAGGCAGAGTCAGTCATCACAGTGGCGGGCCAAGACCCTTGCACAAATTTCGTGCATTGGGCCCCCAATTTTAAAATAAAAAGGTTAAAAAGTTAATGCCCATACACATTATTTAACTATTTTTTAAATGAACCAAGACAATCTATAATTGGAAAAAAATACATAGCTAGCACACACAAGAAACTTATATATTTTTATTCTTTTGTTTTGGGGACCAATATTTTTGGAATTAAATTTACTAGGTATATTTTGTAGTGATCTTTTAACACAACATAAGTATTTAGGAAGATGTACCCCTTAGAGGATAATTAACATTTAGTTAGATTTATCTTAAGAGACAAGGGACACTATAAACAAATATAAGTGGATTATTTAACTATTCTGTTTAAATATCATGTATGTCTCAAAATGACTTCCACACATTAACATTACTTAATTATTTAATTTAAGTTTCTTTTATTTCTGGCCGTTAAGGAACTAACACTTTTAATTTAAACAAAATGGTTACAAAATGCATTCATTACTATTACTTTGTATTAGTCCAAACTGATAAAAACCATTTAAGGAACCAAAAAAATCTAAGTTAACAACAAAGCACACATAATCAACATTGATACTAGAATATGTGAGATAAATTTTGTTTTATGCTGAAACCGGTTTGGCTCAGTGGTAGAGCATCAGTCTGTGGACCGAAAGGTCCCAGGTTGGATTCCGGTCAGGGGCATGTACATTGGTTGTGGGCACATCCCCGATAGGGGATGTGCAAGAGGCAGCTGGTCTGATGTTTCTCTCTCATCGACATTTCTAGCTCTCTCTCCCTTCCTCTCTGTAAAAAAAAATTAATAAAATATATTTTAAATTTACCTAAAATTTCAAGTGGAATAATTTTATAAGATCCCATAATTTGCAATATTGTCTGAGATTCATAGAAACCAATTTTAGCCCAGCTGGCATGGCTCAGGAGTTGAGCATCAACACATAAGGTCACAGTTCAGTTCCTGGTTAGGACACAAGCCTGTGTTGCAAGCTTAATCTCCAGAGTAGGGCATGCAGAAGGCAGCTGATCAATGATTCTCTCTCATCACTGATGTCTCTATTTCCCTTTCTCTCCCTTCCTCTCTGAAAGCAATAAAAGTATATTTTAAAATAAACTGATTTTAAAAGTTTTTACAAACAAAAATTCAGTTACTTACGTTTATGTGTTTTCAAACATCAGTTTGAATGATGATAAATTATATAAGGAAATATAGGAAATTTAAAAAATTTTCCCATTTCAGTTTTTGTGCAAAATCCCAAATGTTTCACTAATTAATATTTCATAATTGAAATACTTTTGCTTTTCATTTTGAAGTTCTAGCAATAAAAGATTCTCAAATGGAAAGAATTTTCAACTTGTAATCTTTTCTGCTGTTTTATTATTGTGAGAACTTCTAGCTGATTTCTTCATTATAAACTGTCACAATGGTAAGTTCCCTGGATAGAAGGAATATGTGCTGTCCCACCTAACTCCATCATAGCAAGGGCATGGAATTGCTATCACTAAGGTATTTTCTACTGCCTTTTAAAAAATATAGTCTGTATTTATTTGCTAGGGCTTCTATAACAAAGTACCATGGCTGGGTGGCTTAAATAACAGGAATTCATTTGTCACACTTACAGAGGCTACAAGTCCAAGATCAAGTTGTCAGCAGGGTTGGTTTGTTCTGGGGGCCATGAAAGAACATTTATTGCATTCCTCTCACCTGGCTTCTGGCATCTTCAGGCAATCTCTAGTATTCTTTAGCTTGTAGAAGCATTACCTCCATCTATGTCTGCATCTGCATGTGGAAGTTTCCGTGTGTGTGTGCATGCATGTGTGTGTGTGTGTGTGTGTGTGTGTGTGTGTGTGTGTATGTGTGTGTGTCCAATTTCCCCCCTTTATAATTATAAGGACACCATTTACATTGGGTTAGGTGCTCACCTTATTCCAGTGTGACTTTATCTTACCTTAACTAATTACATCTGCAATGACCATATCTATAGCAAATAAGGTCATTTTCTGAGACATTAAAAGTTAGGACTTAGAGGTATGAATTTGAGTGAGGGAGGGTTGGAATCAATTCAACCCATCACCCGGTCTTAGAGTAAATTGGTGCTGCTTAGAATGTTTGTAAATAAAGATAGATTTTTAAAATTGTGCTAATTATTATATTTATTTCCAAAAAAGGAGAAAGGCTGTGGCAAATTGGCAGTAAATAGGCCAGTCATTGGGGGAAAATTTTAAGGAAGTTAGTGTTTTACAACTATTTCATGTGGGGCCACTCATGACACCTTAATCTTGTCCACTAAGGGATGTGTGGGACCAGTGAAAATCCCTGAGAGAGCTTCTTTCTCTGGCTTCCATCATGCTGTTTTATTTTTATTCATCCCTGATAAATGATCATATATATTTGTATTCTAATACCTAGCATAGTGCTCAGTATTTAACACTTGGAGAAGTGAAGTGGTGGTGGTTGTGGGGGGTAATATTGTAGAACTCTACATTCTTCTCAACAAAATGTCACATGCTCACTGTTGTTTCTCACCTTCTACTGACAGATTTCTTCTTCTTCTTCTTCTTCTTCTTCTTCTTCTTCTTCTTCTTCTTCTTCTTCTTCTTCTTCAGAAGGCAGATTAAGGTAAAAGTCTTTTTTCTAAGAAATACACACATATCTATCTACCATCTTCTAGCAATTCTCTCTCACTCTCTCTCTCTCTCTCTCTCTCTCTCTCTCTCTCTCTCTCTCTCTCTCTCTCCTCTCACTCCTAGACACTGGATCATAAATATCTGCCCTATGATGAGAACTCAGTAAATGAAGGAAAGGAATAGAAGGAGGAAGAAATAAAAGATGAGAAGGAGGGCATGGAAGAGAGGAGACATCATGATAAGATCAGCCTGTAATTTGTACATAGGCTTAGAAGAGTTCTCAGTCATGATTAATGCAACTTAGTCTGAGATGATTTCATAAAGATAAATTTTATTCCCCCACCCACAGCCACTGCTGATTCATTTGTTATGTGAGATTTATGGGGATTCCCTTTACTTTATGTGCACAGTCACAGGAAGGTTTTCTATGTATTTATCCAACATTACTAAGCATTTTAAGGAAAGGTGTGTAGTGTTATTTTTTCCACCATCTTGCAAAGCCAGAAGTTTATTTCCCCCCTTTTTTTCAAAATATTAATCATTTCTTATTTCTAAGCACAATTGTACCAGGCTCACAAAAGTGAACAAAATAGAGAAATATTTTCTAGTGAGGAATAATAGCTAATAATAAACATTATAAATATGTAAATTATAAGTACAGTAAAGGTAACAGTGATACAGCAAAACACAAAGTAGAGTAGGGTAGAAGGATTAAGAAATATGATGGGTAGAAGGGCCCAAAATGGGCTAGAGGGGTCTGGCAGGTTGGATTCCACTAGTTCAAAAGATGACCTTCACATTGGTTAATTCACAGTATGTGTGAGTTACGGGTTGTTCCTTCACTGTGGCCCAAATAAAAACAATTAAACAACTCAAATTTTAAAGGCCAAATTGGCCATCATATGTTGGCTAGCTAAGTGGAGTCTGTGCAATGGGCATACACATTGTTGTATCTGGGTCAACCCTTGAGTGGAATGGTCAATTAATCAGATAAAAAAAAGGACACTTAGCTAAGATTGGATGAATAAATGCATTATATTTTATTAAGCTTAGAACAATATTTGCTATTTGTGATTGCTCTTGTTGTTCTGACCCTCCCCGCCTCTCTAATTTCTGAGTCTTAAAAGTTATTACAGAGCCATTATCCTGAGCCAATGTTCAGGTGGTTAAACTGTTTGTGTGTGTGTGTGTGTGTGTGTGTGCGTATGTGTGTGTGTGTGTGTGTGTGTATGTGTGTGTGTGTGTGTGTGTGAAAGAGAGAGAGAGAGAGAGAGAGAGAGAGAGAGAGAGAGAGAGAGAGAGAGAGAGAGAGAGATCACAATGAGTGCACAATGCACATCTGTCTTCACTAGGATGAACATGCCAACCTAAGGACTTGCAGGTACACACCTCATGTACAAGCCACAAATTGCAAAGTTCCCCCCCCCAAAAAAACACACACAAAAAACTCACAAGATGTACAACTGTCTTCCCTAAATCATTATTTATATAAAAATAAAACAGCAACATGGAAGCCAGATAAAGCAGAAGAGCATCCATTCTTACAGCTTTTAGCCAGTCGTATGCCTCTAGAAAAAAATAAAACACAAGCCTCTCTATTTTGAAAATTGCCTGAGGTTTTTGCTCCTATAAACTTCAGCTTTGCCTTTGTGGTGAGAAACTATAAGCAGTGGTATGCTGGCTGATACTGGATCTTAAGAGCAGATTATTAGACACTCAGAAACCTTACCAGCCAGTTGTGAAACCATTGACAGCTTGCAAAGCACTGTGGTGAAAGAATTCACACCTCAGAAATTGGCAAATGTTACAAATCAGGGCTTTTATTTTAGACAGTTATTACCAGCTTATCACTTTCACATGCTTCGTCTCCCTCATTGTGGTGGTCATGAAACTACCTCTCAGATCTGCAACTGCCAAGAGCCTGACTGTTGGCTTCAGCTGTTATGCTCTGAAATCTACCATTGCTTTTGCCCCAAGACTAGGCTTCCCAGTGTTGCTTCTCACTGACAGCAAAACATGGTAGACCCCTTCCTGAAAGTTGCAGATTTTTCTCTAACAGGTGATTTTGGCTCTAGGATTCCATGATGACCTTCAGAACTTTCCTTTGAACAGTACTGCAGTGCAAGATGCCTCCATCCAACCTACTTTCACTCCCTCCTTCACCTGGGATCAGACCTGCATCACAGCCTGATGGATCTCCCAGACCCTTCTCATTTTTTTTCTGACGTGCATGTACTCTAATAAATGTCTTGCATGCCAAATCCTATCTTGACATCTGCTTTTCAGAGAGTAACGAGTAACTCATATATATATACATATATATATATATATATATATATATATATATATATATGGCCTAAGTGACTGTTCAACATGTCGATCAGTAGACCCAGTCACTATGATGCACACTGACCATTGGGAGGCAGATATTCAACAGAGGAGATGCCCTCTGGTGGTCAGTGCACTCCCACAGTGAGAGAACTGCTCAGCTGACCTATGGGTGCTAGACACTCTTGATCGGGAATGCCTGGTTACCAGCCTGCAGTAGGAGTAGTAGGCCTAGATGAGTGGGAGCAGTGTGGTGTAGCATCAGTCCCAGACTTGGGTTACTCCCTGGCCACCTGCTGTGGCCCAATCCCCGCAGGCCACAGCAAGGGATCCCACTGGTGCACAAATCCATGGACTAGGCTTCTAGTCTGTTATAAGCACATCTTCAGCTGCACCTAACCTGTGGGATCAGGCCCAAACTGGCTTTCAGACATCCTTGAGGGGTACTGGATTGTGAGAGGGCACAGGCCAGGCCAAGGGACCCCACCGGTACACAATCAGGGTTGAGGAGGGACACGGGAGGTTGGTCAGCCAGGGAGGGATTGTGGGAGGGTTCCAGAGCATGTCCAGCCCATCTCACTCAGTCTGGATCAGCTGGACCTCAGCAGCAAGCTTATCTACCAGTCAGAGCGTCTGCTTCCTGGTCGTCAGTGCACATCATAGTGAGCAGTTGGGCGACCTTAACATATCATTAGTATATTACATTTTGATTTGTTGAACAGCTGATCAGACAACTGGAAACTTAGCATATTAGGCTTTTATTATATAGAATTATGACACTGTCCTGTAGTCCATCATCCCAATCTATTCTTCCATACACTGTTGCCCTCAATCCTATATCTTAGATCCATATTCTGTGATAAACTCTCTTTTCCTTTTCATCCACAATTCTACTCTTCTATACTTCTTCACAGAAAGTTTACTCATTATTTTAAATTATTTTTATTGAAGTGTAACATGGATACTGAAAAATGCACATATTTTTAAGCATTTTAACAAACTTAGTGAACACCCAGATCAAGAAACAGAACTTTGCCAGTACCCCCAAATCTTTTTTTTATGTTTCTTTCTAATCACATTCTGTGTCGCAAGGCTCACCATAATTCTGGCTTCTAAAAACACACAATGCTTTTAGCATGTTTTTCTTCTTTATAGAAGTGGAATCATAGGTTTTTGTACCTGGCTCTTTAAACTCAATAATACATTGCTCAGGAAATATAATTTTTGTGTATATTCTATAGTTTATTCTCAATACTTTAATCTTATAGAATATATCATAGTCAATGTATATGTTCTATTATTGAAACAATTTTCAGCAATTTCCAATTTAGCACCACTATGAATAGTTTTGCCATGAACATTCTATTATATTTCTTTTGAGGAACATATGTGCTTGTTTCTATTGGGTTTACCTAAGAAAGGACTTACTGGGTCATAACTAATGTGTAAGTCATCTTTAATAGATACTGCCAGTTTTCCAAACTGTACCATTTATGCTCCCATCAACAGAGTTTTAGAAGTCCAGTTGCTATCCATTCTTATGGATATTGAGATTCTTCCCCCCCACCCACCCACCTATTCTGATGGGGGTGCTCATTGTACATCTGTGCAGTTGTGTTGTTGCATAGATGAATCTTTAGTTGCTTTGATTTTTAACCACTATACCACAAAGAGTGATTGCTATTGATTCTTCTTCTACTAACCCTATTATTAAGTTCCATTAACCCTTTGAATGAAAAATGTTGCCAGTTCTGTGTCTTTCTGGTATGAATAGAATGGTAGTTATTTTCCATTCTTCATCTAATTCTTTGCAGTCTTTGATGAATAAGATTACTATTTACTAAAGTAGTATTCTAATTATGGAACAGTGAGGAAAATTTTAGCATATTCAATATATTGAATGTGTTCTTTGGAAATGATCTTCTAGGAAAAGTCCCTGTACTTACTTCATAACCACCACACACAGAGTGGCAGAAATGCTTTCTGTTTCCTACTCTTTTGCCCTGGGGCTTAGCATTTCCTCCAGGTGGTTCCCGATTCATTGGCTTTTCAAGAATAGTAGTTTCTCTCTCTTCTCCTTTCTCCCAAGGCACATAGATGTTTGCTATCCCAGGGTGCAGAATTTAGTCATGGGTATAATAAATTCATCCAGTCTTTTTAAATTCACTCTCCAAATATAACTCAAGAGCCCCAGGATCAGACTGTTGAGTTGCTTCTAATGCTTCCCACTTTCTTCATTAAGGAGATCCAGGAAGAAGAATAGCCTATAAAGTTCAACATTTAAATTGGGGAATTTGAAATTCACTAAAAGTTTTTAATTCAACTCTTGGCCCTTTAGAGCATTCACTAAAAGTTTTCAATTCAACTCTAAGCCCTTTAGAGCATAACTTCATCTGTTACTACTTGTTCTGTTCCAATGTCAAACTCTAGGCACCATGAACATTTTCCCTTCTCAAAAAACGCTCCTGTTTACAAATAACTTCACTGCAGTCTAGAGAACTCTTTCCCACACATTTTCTTCCCTCTGTGTCTCTAACTCCTATTCATCCTTCATACTGAAGGTTACATTTTATCAGGGAAATCTAGTCTAGTTAGAGTTGATGACCCTTTGATATCTCCTGTGAAGAATTATGAGTCTCTCCTACAAATATTTAATTAAAATTACTTGTTTTTTATTGTTTTTACTCCATATGCATGAGATCCACAAGATGAAAAACTACAAAGGGACACAGAAGTAGAAAAGAAAAATGAAATTAAATTTTATTTGAGAAAAATAATTTTTTATGCTTGGAGAATATGGAAGTGAAATTTAGGCAGAATTCTGATAAATAAGAAGAATCCCCACACATGGCTGGAAAAGAACATGAGCAGGGAGAAATCAACACTAGCAGTTAAACTGCTTCTAAGAATCTTATGTAATAAAAGAGTAATATGCAAATTGACCATCACTCCAAGACACAAATGGCCACTTCCATGTGGTCAAAGAAGGCTGCCGCCATGTGGATACAAGATGGCCACCACAAGATGGCATGTAGGGGAGGGTAGTTGTGGTCAGTTAGGGGTGATGTGGCCAACAGGAGAGTGCAGTAGGAGGTGACTAGGCTGGCAGAGGAGGGCAGTTTTAAGTGAGCAGGCCAGCAAGGGTGGGCAGTTGGGGGTAATCAGGCTGGCTGGGGAGCAGTTAGGCATCCATCAGGCTAGCAAGGGAGTGGTTAGAGAGTGATTAGGCTGGTAGGCAGAAGCAGTTAGGGGCAATCAGGCAGAGGCAGGCAATTGGGAGCCAGCAGTCCTGGATTGTGAGAGGGATGTATGACTGCCTGTTTAGGCCCCACAGGTTTGGTCCCAGATATAAGGAGTCCCAAACTGGAGAGGATGAAGGCTGGGCTGAGGAACATGTCCCTCTCCCTCCCTCCTATGCATGAATTTCATGCACTTGGCCTCTAATAGTAAATATTAAGGTTGTATTTCCAGTTGGTTTCTGCTTGTATTTGACTTGCAATTTTTTATTTTACTAATTCTATTATGTTACAACTACTGTGTTGGTGAGCACTGGAAATTAGAAAAGAGAAAGAGCCTTGTTCTGCACCACAGGTAATGTTGACCATAGATAGAATGGTAGCTGCAGGTACACAGAGTGATTACAAGGAGCTAATGACAGGGGAGAAGTAGGTTTCGATATGAAGTAACTAGTGAGAAAATAAGGGAGGACCCTCTTCCTCACTTCCCTTTGTGGAGATTAAAAAAGAGTGCATCTCAGAGGGAAGGTGGAGGAGGGTGGGTTGGTGGGATATAATAACCAAAGATAATCATAGAAGTTAATCAGCCATGGGCAAAGACAATAGGATGGTGAAATCTTGAGACCAGCAAGGCCCTGCTGCAGGTGCTCAATGGAGGAAATATGGGGACATATGTAATACTTTCAACAATAAATATTTTTTAAGAGTGCATTTGAAATGCCCAATAGCAACAGTAAATGATCATGTAGGTGGATAAGTATAGATCACATTTCTAAAATCCTTGTTTATTTATTACTAATGTAAATTTAAGCATTGGTTCATTGGATTTCCTAAAACCCTTTCTGGAAAGTTTCCAGCTATTTGCAATCTAACCATTGTCTCTGACCCTGTCTTCTGCTGGTAATAATCCAATTAGACACTGCATTTTCTGTGTATTTTCATTTCTTTTTTCAATATTCTTATCTTTATCTTTTATATAAATTCCAGACCAAGTTATTTAGGTCTACTTTCTAGTCTCCAAATTTCCTTATAGCTGTGTCTAATCTGTTAGAAAACTCATCCACTTAATTTCTACTTAAATTATAATATTTTTACTTTGAGAGTTTTTTTTCTTTTTTTTTTTTTCCCAAATATTTGTTGTCTTTATTCATATTTTGAACTCTTTTTTTCTTTGCCTTGTGTCTGTTTTACTTCTTAAATAACTGAAAAGCACCTTATAATATGTACCCTCTTCCGTCTTTCACACTCACCTGCACTGTTGCATTAAAAATCTAAAGTCAGATGAAACCTGTTTGGATCAGTTAATAGAGCATTGGCATGAGTACTGAAAGGTCCCAGGGTTGATTCTGGTCAAGGGCATGTACCTTGGTTGCAGGCACCTTCCCAGTAGGGGGTGTGCTATAGGCAGCTGATCAATGAGGCTCTCTCATCAATGTTTCTAACTCTCTATCTCTCTCATTTCTCTCTGTAAAAAAACAATAATATATATTTTTTTAAAAAAGAAAAGACAAGAAAGAAAGAAAATCTGAAGTCAGCCTTATTAGCAAAGTGGAATACACTGGGGTGTTGAGAAAATTCTCATTTCTCAATGGCTAGTGTTTGCAGCCTTCTTTGGAAAGAAGTTCTGTTTTTCTACAAATGAAAGTTCCTATTTTCCACCATTGTATAAAAATGCTGAGAGGAAGCACTTGTGTTTTCTAAATAATATTTTTTTCAGACAACTGAAGATATAAAATAATAGATCTTGAAAGGACCAAAGAAATACAAAAACTTGATGACTTTGATGATGAATTTTATTACAGTTTAGAGTTGCAGACTAATGCTGCAATATTTAACCCACTTCTCCCCAAAAAATACAGGATTTCTGGCTAAGTTTGAATTTATCGCCAGCAGTGAGTTTTGCTTTTTTGTTTGTTTGTTTGTTTTGTTTTTAAATAACTATATCCTAAATATAGCCTGTGACATTGAAAGAAACTCTTCATTGTTTTTCCTAATATTCAAATCTAACCAGGCATCCTGTATTTTACCAGAGATCTCTACATCAAACCCAAACAGTATGTGAAACAGTGAAATAGATTAGTTAGAAGTTTCATTGGCATCTTTACCAAGGAATTCTTGGAAACCATGGAGAGTGCTTTTCTTTTTAAGGCTCTTTCTTCACAGCACTGAAAATAAATAAAATAAAATGTAAAGATTCACAATGTTCTAACAGGAGTCAAGTGTCGTCCTTATATTTAATACAGAAAGTAATATAATCTTAAATAGTCATATGTTAGAAATGTTCTATATTTTCAACTATAAATAGAGAGACCAGATAAGTCATTCTCCAAAGCAGGACACTTCTGAGAATGAAACTGAATCATAATCATGGCACAGGGACCAGGCACAGACCTAGACTTCCTTGGACAAACTGAGATGTGTGGTCTTCCCAGTCACTAGTTACAATGAACTCACTATTGCTGCTGTTTATTTTGAATTAAAGAGGCAGTTACCTAAAAAATACTCTTGGCAGCAGCAGGAAATTTATAGACTGACTTTTGAACTATATATCTCAGGATAAATGAAAATCTAAATTAAAAATAAAACAACAACAACTAATACTTACTTCTCTAAAAATACCGTTACAATGTTCTGTACCCATTTTGCCTCAGGGTCCAGGCAGACTAAACTTTCATTATGCTACTTTACACTGACATGAAAGTGATATGCTTAAAATCAACATTTAGCAGTTTCAGACACTCCTTTGCCACTCCAGTCATTGTCCCTCAAGTATGGGCATGAAGGGTAAGTCAAAAGCAATTTAGAGCTATGAATCATGTGAGTGACCATACTTGAATGCCATTCATACCCAGAATATGTCCGTCTGTTTAAGCCACTACTGTATTCCTAGTACCTAGAACTTTGTGGGATGTTTCCACCTTCCTCAGTTCTAGGTTAGCTAATGGAAGATATCTAATCACTTTTGAAAGTATCACTTACATGATTTCCATATGATCACAGTCTGGTCCACTCCAAAAAATTTTCAGTTCCTTGACATATTGGTTGTGGAAATATGGATAGTGCGTACTTTGGCACAGGCATGCTACACTGGGCAGAATTGAAGCTGTGGGGGAAAAAAATAAAAACTATTATAGATTGATTTCAACAATAGTTGGGTTCTGCTAGCTACAACCTCTTTAATCTCAATGTGATAACTGGAATACTGTGTGTTTTACAAACATGGCATCATTAGCAAACTCATTCTAGAAATTGAAGGCTGGATATTCTCCTTGCCTCTGACACCAGTTTTTCTCAGTTTTCAAAACAGTCACTCCTGATAACATTGAATATCCTCTACATAAAGACTGGAGTTGTCTTTTTGCAATGTTGACAACTTTAAGATTTTTTCCTACTAGATATTCCCTAATGCTCTGTGATACCACAGTGCTATCTGTAGTATGCAAACTAAGACTCATAAATAGAGAAATTGCCTTCAGAAAAAATTAATAGAAAGATATAAATGAGTTACATGGAAGTTCCTTAAATCTTAACATAATTTTCAGTTCTTGAGAGAAGAGAAAAAAAACACCTTTATATCATAAATATTCTAAACTGTATTTATTTCATAAAATGAATGTCAAAAAGCTCTATGTTCTGTCAGGGTGTCCTTAAATCAAAAGGAAATTGATAGCTATCTGAAGATTTTCAGTAAAATAGTACACAGTGTAAAATTACCTGAGTTATCTTGCTCAATATTAATATATATTATAAGTCACTGTGGCTTCCAATAAGATCCACTCAAACTTATACATTTATATTAAGTACTAGAGGCCTGGTGCAAAAAAATTCATGCACGGGGGAGGTCCCTCAACTCATCCTGCACCCTCTCCAATCTGGGACCCCTGGTGTTATGTCTGACTGCTGGCTTAGGCCCAATTCCTGAGGACTACTGGCTTCTAACCACTTGCCTGCCTACCGGCCTGATCGCCCCTAACTGGTTCCCCTGCCAGCCTGATAGACCATAACTGCCTCTGTAAGGAAGATCCATGAGCTAAACCACAGTCTTACCTCCCCTTGTAGGAGGTGACCTGACATATCAGGGAAAGGCACCGCCCCATTACCCTGTCTCTGTTGCCACCACCTGGTGTGCCTGGGCCCTTTAAGCCAGCAACTGGGCCCTTCAAAGCCACCTGTGCCTGCCTGAGCCTGGGCCCTCAGACTCTGTTGCTTTGTCAAGAAGAATATCAAGAAGATTGTATGGAAGACAACATTACACTTTGCTTAGTATAAATATGCATACTAGAGAGTAAAATGATTAGAACAGAATGTCTGTATTAATCAAGCATTACCTTTTTCTAATTGTATACATACCGCCTAAAATAATTAAAACTCCATTTTCATTAATGGCATTAAATGATTGCAAAGATTATTTTCTATTCCTGAATAAAAAATGTTTCTTTGTTTTTAATCAAAGCATGAAGAATAATCTTACCATCTAAGGATCACATTTAAACCCAGGAAAACTGCATGGGAAAGATGTGCTTACCTTTGGGCAGAGATGTACAGAGTAGGATGGTTGCCAAAAGAGCAAAAGCCGGCTTGGAAGTCATGGTTATAGCAAGTTAGTTTCTTATGGGCTCTTCCCCTGGATGCTGATGAGGTCTGTTGTCCTCAGGGACTTGTACTGGATGCAGAGCACCTCTGGCTTTTTATACCATCTAAACATCAAGACCTGTACAACAGCTCATTCTTGTATTAGGTCAGAGGAAATACCACCACATGGAGCTTTCCTGTCACTCTTTGTGAACAAGCCTGATTCACCATTGATTTCTTATCTAACTCTCAGCGCTTTTGAACTTATATTTCTTCTTTAAAATAATATAATTTCACTCAAAAGCATGTTTGCTTTATAATATTTTTAAACAGTGAAAATTCTCAGTTTGATACAATTCAGTTGTATTCCTTTATACTAATAACTGACTTTATCTTAGTACCATCTTCTAGCTGTAAGAGTCAGGACATTTATGATTATTCCTTTATGGCACAAATTATGAAATGGTATGATTTTTTTTAATGTAAAGTATATGTGCTATGATGTATGGGAAAATTGTCCACTTTTATTGGGGACATATTTTATGAGCAGCTCTTTATTAAGAGTTGAAGAAAGTTTCTGCTCTCAAGGAACAAAGTACAACTTTTCAGAAGATTTGGAATGTATATTCAATGGAATGAAATTTGTGCCCTTTCATTCTGTCTCACAAATATTTATCAAGTAACTTCTCGATAATGTGTACTTGTTCTTCTAGGAATTGGTCTATCAGAAGATTTAAGCAACATTAGGGACTTGGAATTAATATATATATATATATAGATAGATAGATAGATAGATAGATAGATAGATAGATAGATATAGATATAGATATAGATATAGATATAGATATAGATATAGATAGATAGATAGATAGATAGATAGATATAGATATATAGATATTTTTTTCAGAATTAAAGGGAGAGCAAGAGAGCTAGGAACATCAATAATGAGAGAGAATTTTTGATGGCCTACCTTCAGCACACTCCCCGGGGATTGAGCCCGCAACCCCAGGCATGTGCCATTTACTGGAATCGAATCCTGGATGCTTCAGTTTGTAGATTGACAGTCTATCCACTGCGCCAGACCTTCTAGAGTTACTGTTGCTTTTAACTTTACTATTTTAGGAACTTCATTGTTCTTTTACTTATTTAATGTATATGAAATGTATGTTAATGCCAAGTGTTATAGAAGGAGATGTGATTACTGTGTAAATAAAATTTAATCTTTGATTTGAAAGATGGTGCAGTCTGGTGCCAGATATGGACAATTAGTGACACAAGCAACTACAGTTTTGAAGAATTTATAAAGAAACAACCTCAAAGCAATGACCTCAAATTGGTAATGAGTAGAAGTATAATAAAACTGATGGTGTGGGGAGAAGGGGTGGCTGCCTTGCTTATGGGGGAAAATACAAGTAAAAGGTAATGAGAGCTAAGAGAACATACTCCATTTGGGTTCTTGACATTGTTGAGCATTGTATGAAAAGCAGTGTATGGAATGAGGAGAGGATAAAAGGGAAGCCAGCTACGAAAGGAAGACCCAGATCTTAAAGAAAATTGACTGCTTCTTTTCTTCAGTAATATTGATTTGTTCAGCAAGGACATATTCTCCTATGGGCAAACCTTAGGTGACTGATTCAGTCCCTCACCATCAGGACACAATCTAGTGGCACCACTCAGATGCTCAGAGTTCTGAGGATTTGCAAACTTCTCAGCCTCTCAGGGTTGCCTTTGTATTTTTCCTGAGTCCTACTAACATAGCCACCTCCTTGCCATCCCCATTCCACATCCTCATCTCCTCCTTTTCTCCTCTCAGGGTATCACTTGTAGTAAGATTAGGGTGGGGATTCCCTTTGGGTTTGGGATGGCCTGAGCGAGGGGCCTGTGGTGGTTTGCAGACTAACCATGACCCCAGTTGACCCAAGTAGAATCCCTGGTATCTGGAATTTATTTACCTTCTGTAAATGAAACTTCGTAGCCTGGAGCAGAACAAAGCCTACTGTTCACTCTAAGGCTGGCAGCCATTTCTGTTTGGATTTGTTTAACTTTTATAATTGAAACTTTGTAGTCTTTAGTGGAAGCTTAGGCCAGCTAGGGCAGGTATTGTTGGAAACTCCATTGAAGTGGACATGTAATTCCACGTAATGGATCAGTTTATACTGGGAGTGAGAATATGTCCAAATGTCATAGCATTTTTGTAAGGGATGGGGACCAGTAAGATAAAGAATTGTCTTTAGCCTAAAGAATGAAATTGCCAGGAACTAGACAATGCTTCATATGAAAGCTAGAACCATAAGTCTTGGAAAGCACTGAGTTAAATGATGGCCTAACTAGAGAGAACATGCAAAGTAATGCAGTAAGTCTGTCTTCTGATCTTGGCCAGTACAGAACATGTATGTAAGGAGACATTACTACAGGATGGATTGAGAGAAATTATTTGGAAAACATAGTTAGAAGAACACAGGGCTAATGGTGTACTGAATGGGTTTCTAAAACCTGATCCTGAAGGAATCCACTTTAGTGCTTATATTTCTCCTAGAGGCCTGGCAATCGGGGCTGATTGGGTCCTTCCTGCTGCCGGCCAATCTCTCTCTCCCTCTACGTTCATTTTGAAATCAATAAAAATATATTTAAAAAGAAAAACAAAAGGCAATGTAGAGATGGATAAATAGATAGATAGATAGATGATAGATAGATAGATAGATAGATAGATAGATAGATAGATAAGAAGACAAATAGATGTGAGCCTACCTTCCCTTGTTGCCAGCTGCTTGCTGATGGGCTGGGCCTCCCTTCATTGCTCTCCATTCCTTGTTGGTCAGCTGATATCATAGTGAGCAATCCATCTCACAGTTGAATGGTCAAACTCCCACAGAAAAAATTTGTATATATATGTGTATATATATATATATATATATATATATATATATATATATATATATATATAAAGATATGGGAGAAAGTGGAGCAAGCTCCGCATATCTATTGAGCCACCTGTAGATTGCTTAGGGAAGACAGAGTGAAAAGGGGCAGTCATTAACATTTTATTCTCTTGATTTCTTTCAGTCTGCACCTCTTTTGTTACATTTCATTTTAACTGTGTGTTAACATAGAATTAAAAATAATTTGACTTTTCAATCCTATTTATTGAATAGTATTTTATTGGTATTTCTCAACTATAGCACTATACATACAAAAATGCTAAAATATGTTGTGTTTAACATATGTACTCAAACACTTTTTACCTAATCCTAATCTACATCAAGTAAGCCTGAATGGAACAATGAAATTCATTAAAGAGGTTAATACCTGCAAATTTTACTATTAGATAAAAAAAATTTTTTTCTTTGAGGGATTCATTTTTGAGTCAACTCTGTGATCCAAAATGATGATAGTCAAAAAATATTTGGTTTGGCAAGTTCTGTGTTTTAAGATAATTCGAATTATTATGGCTTCAAACAGACCATGTGTTCTCCAGTTCAATAGTCCCTATGACTGCCTGCTGATGATTTTTTTAAATATATATTTTATTGATATTTACATAGAGGAAGGGAGAGGGATAGATAGTTAGAAACATGGATAAGTGAGAAACATGAACCAGCTGCCTCCTGCACAACCCCTATTGGGGTGCGCCCACAACCAATGTACCTGCCCTTGACCGGAATCAAACCTGGGACTTTTCAGTCCACAGACCTATGCTCTATCCACTGAGCAAAACCTGCTGTGGCCCTGCTGATGATTTTTAACTTCTACATACATTTTCCAACCTGTTTTGTCATTGAATATAATTATCATCATTATGGTGGACCTTTGACATATTTTGAGGAATGCGTCTAGAGATTTAGCATGGTCTCAAAGCCCAGCACACTCTAGTAGCTGTCCTCAAGGAAGCAAAGACCAAGTTGTACAGATGTGGTTAATGATGAGTTTAGTTCTATCGCTGCCTAAGGGACATGCTTTCCACACACCAGCTTCAGAGAACAAGAACCAGATTCATTGTTACTGGCAGAAAACAACGAGTTACTACACCATGTAGGTTTGTTTGTTAAGTTTACTTCAGTTTTCATCTTTCTGCTTTATTTTTCAAATACTTATTTTTTATTTATTTTAATTCATTTTTTCCATCACCAATTATCCCCTCAATGCCCACTTCCACATCCACCCATCACCCTCTACCTTCACCATCACCAAACTGCTGTCCATGTCCATGAGCTTTATTTCTTTCTTTTTTTTCCTTTATGTTTTGCTCAGTCTCTCCAAATCTCCCACCCCATCCTCATCTGCCTGCTCTCTGTCTATGAGTCTTTCTCTTGATAGTTTATTTTTAAAGACCAGCTTTAGCTTTATAGAAAAATCACAATATTACAAAGTTTCCATATATCCCATACCCAATTCCTACTATTATTAAGATCTTACATTAATAGGGTACATTTATTAAGTTAATGCATTCATATTGATACATTATTATTATTATGCACTGAATCTTTGTGTTCTCTCCACAAATTCATATGGTGAAATTCTAACCTTCAGCCGAGACCGGTTTGGCTCAATGGCTAGAGCATTGGCTTGGGGACTGAAAGGTCCCGGGTTCGATTCTGGTCAAGGGCATGTATCTTGGTTGCGGGCATATCTCCAGTAGGGGGTGTGCAAGAGGCAACTGATGGATGATTCTCTCTCATCGATGTTTCTAACTGTCTATCTCTCTCCCTTCTTCTCTGTACAAAAATCAGTAAAAAAAAGAAGAAAAGAAATTCTAACCTTCAATATAATGGTATAAAGAGATGAGGTCTTTGAAAGGAAAATTAGGTCATGAGTATGGAGCCTCTTGGAATGGGTGCAGTGCCTTCACGAGTAGAAACATGAGAACTTGCTCAGGCTTTCTGCTTTCTATTGTACATATGAAATTAGAACCTGAAGTTGGTGGACTGCTACTGGGAAGGGGATCCTCACTAGGACCCCACCATGCTGGCATGGATTTCCAACCTCTGAAGCTAAAAGAGACAAACGTCTGTTGTTTTCAGTCCACATGGTTTATGGTACTTACCACCCCCCTCCCCTTTTTTTCCTTTTTTCCCCTGTGGAGCTTAAATTAGATTTTATTAGATCAGTGATAATGTTAAAGTTTATAATTTCTCAGAATCATCAAAAAGTAATCGCTTGCCATTTATAAAACTTCACTGACATTAACAGCATGAACATTTTCAATTTTGATAACCCACGTTAAAATTGCACAACATGTTATGAACCCAAAGTAGTCATAGTATAGTGCAAATAAGTAAAAATGTAAAAGCTATCAAGACTACAGTATAAAATTTCCAAAAGTTTCCTATTATTTAAAGTAAAAAATGGGGTGACAGTGGAAGAATATCATGTAAGGAAAAATATCCTGAGAAAAATTTACATCTAAAAAGTTTGTGACTTTTTTTATAGCAGCCGAAGTAAGACAATATTAATACAAGACTATAGTTTATTCTAATTTTCATATTTTACCTAATGCTCCCTTTGTTTACTTTAGAATCAATCAAGATTATATTACATTTAGTTTCTAGGTCTTAGGCTCCTCCTAGATGTAACAGTTTCTCATAATTTTCTGTTTTTTTGTTTTGTTTTGTTTTTTAAATATTGTATACTTTAT